>NC_046157.1:140014629-140375589 GCF_011064425.1 Rattus rattus | reverse complement strand
GGAAAAAACAAACAAAACAAAACTTAAAGTAGTATAGTATATTCTTCTGACTACAGAAACTGATAATGTATATGTTATAATAAAACACCTAAGTGTAAATGTAAATGTCACTTTTCTGTCCTCAGATAAATGGATGAGATGAGAGTCATACCCAAAAAGGTCACATATCAGATATCCTGCATATCAGATATTTACTTGATTATTAATAACAGTAGCACAATTATAGTTATGATGTAGCGATGAAATAATTTTGTGGTCAGGGGTCATCACAACATGAAAAACTGTGTTAAAGGGTCAGAGCATTAGGAAGGTTGAGAACCACTGCTAAAGAAGATGATATATAACCTGGAGTAAATTATATGTTGAGGTCTTCCCATCTCCATCACAACTGTAGCCATTTTGTTCCATGCCTGCCAGATATTTCCTATTGTTGCTGTAACATGCCTGCAAGTCATGAACACAGAAAAATAACCTGACTCAGAAAAAGGTCGTGCTGATCACATATTCTGTTAGGTTCTATATGTTCTGAGGTTTGTTAATCTTAAGAAATTCCATAAAAATTTACCTAGGACCCATCAAATTAAATGTCAATATGAAGTGTAATGTCTAAAATACCTTGAATCAGAAATGACCCCTGGGCAGTACTTCCTGTACCTGCATATGAGTTCACTTTGACTTTTGTGGGGCTTTGTACTTTATAAGCTGGCCCTGAGAAATATTCAGGGCTGAATTTCCATTGCTGTGGCTCAGCCCCCAAATTCTGAGCTAAGGTCCTAATTTGTCAGTATTGGGGTGTACATTCAATAAAACATCCCTATCCAACTGAGATCAGTGATTGTGTGGTTTGTGGGGTGACTTTTAGACCTCAATAGTATACACTAGAGTTCTTTGCAACCATGTTTTCTGCACCTCTGAAAGGGCAGTTCCCCATAGGTAGATAACCTGGAAATCTTGATGCAAATATTCTCCTACTGCAAAGCCTCTCATCCAGGGGATACAATATTTGTCAGCATTGCTAGTGGTAAAAAGCACAAGAACTTCTCTATGCTTTTACCTTTCACCCTGCCCTGACAATTGCTATGAGTGAACCCCACTTTCTTCCCTTATTGGATCATCAGCCCATCCATTACTGGCTAATACATGGCTGTTAGCTCAGACACTAGCTTCTAAGAGAATGCAAGTAGATTTATTTGCTTATATAATAATAAATGCAAATAAAAAGTTTCCAAAAGTCCGAACAGGCCTTGGTAAGTAATAAAGCAGTGTCACCTTAATGAAATTTGAGGGCTTTACAGAAAAAATGTCAAATCTGCTTCTCTGCATGTCCAGTTAGACTTAGCTCTCTAGTCACAAAAATGATCATAAAAATTCTTGCTTATATCCTGTGTTCTAGTCAATTAGACTTTCAGAACAACGTGTAATTCTCAAAAGAAAATTACTGAATTTATTGTAATTATTATTGAAGGGTAATGGATGGGAAGTTGAAGGTTTCAAGTGTTCTGCTTCAGAGGCAGTCAGGAACACTGCAGTCTATTAATTTTGGTTATGTAATTTATTGATATTTCTTCTCCAGATAGAGTTCAGTAAGTTATTCAGTCATGGAACCATCTGTATTTAGTTGACTTAAAATTACTTTCTATTTTGAGTCCGATTTTTACATATGCCTGTCCATCCCCATACTACAAATAGCCTATATTTTACAAAATACACATTCTAAAATTAAGTTAATTTTTAATTTCTTGGTTAGTGAAATATTTCTGTCAACTCACATATGAAAATGGAGGGGTAAGTTTCCAAGCTCTTAGCTCTTGTGTAGAATTTATTATTCTTGCCTATAACAGGTCTCAGGTGCTAAGGCACACTATTCAAGCAGCACATTCATAACCATACACTGTGCAGAGCAGAAAACATCCTGCTGGAGATGGATAATTTACTCTCACTTGGGAGTTTTAGGTTACTGTATTAACAGAGCTGGGAATCGTAGCACACACCTGTAATCCTAGCACGAGGGCACTTGAAATGAAGGTTGTACCAGGTTCAAGGCAGCATGGGTTAAATAGTGAATTCCAAGAGAACATGGGCTTCAAAAATGAGACCTTGTCTTAAAAATAGTACTTAACAAAAATTCCTAAAAGTTGTTGAGTCAAAGAAAGATATTCATATTTATGAGAATTTTTTTACACCTGCAGCCATATTATTTCTGAAAACTAGGTACTAGTTTTATCACTACAATCAGAAGATACTGCCCTACATGGGTTTTTTTGAATTGAGTTTTACATTTGTTTTATCAACATTTTACATTTCAATTTAAATAGGCCTTGTAATCATTGATGAAAGAATATTTTCTCATAAAATTCTCAAGGGGTAAAAAAATTTGAGGCAAGCAATATGTTGTAGCACTTTACTGTAGCTGCAATAAATATCATTTCAAAGAGCAGCTAGAGAGGGGAGGGTTCCTTTGTCCTACTGGATACATTGCAGCATAAAGATAAACAGGCAAGAACTCAAGGCAGAAACTGAAGCAGAGACCACTGAGGAACACTGTTTACTGGCTTTCTTCCCATGGCTTGCTCAGCTTGCTTTGTTATACAACCCAGTGTGCTGTTCAGTGACAGCACAGCCCAAAGAAGGTTGGGTTCTCTTACATACCTTAGAAATTAAGAAAATGCCCCCCAGACATGCCTACAGGTCAACTCAGTCATAGAGGCAACTCATTGACTGATTCCCACCCTGAAACTATATATGACACAGATTCAGTCACAGGTCTATACCTGTGATGTTCTCTATTGTTCTTTTATAAGCCAAATAGCATATGCTATAGCTACAGTATCTTCTACAGCTATACTGTACTGTAGATGTTGTGTGTTCCTGCAAACACAGCTTCTCTGTTCACTCACTTGACCTATCATGATATAAAGCAACAGACAACACATAAGTGAACGAGTGTGGCTGTGTTCCAATATCAGTTTCCTCATGGAAACAAAAATCTCAAGTTCACATGAGGTTTACATTTCAAGGTTTTATTCTTTAAAAAAATTATTTCTAAAGAGACAAAGAATCTAAAGATCATAGGTTCACAGGATTATAGGCTCACAGGCTCACAGGAGGGATAAGTTTCAGTCAGAGACAGCAAGACCAACTAACATCAGCTATAACCAGATGGTGAGAGGCAAGCACAAGAACCTAAGCAACAGAAACCAAGTCTACTTGGCATCATCAGAACACAGTTCTCCCAACATAGCAAATACTGGATATCCCAACATACTGGAAAAGCAAGATTTGGATTTAAAATCACATCTCATATGAAGATAGAGGACTTTAAGGACATAAATAACTCCCTTAAAGAAATACAAGACAACACAGGTAAACAAGTAGAAGTCCTTACACAGGAAACACAAAAATCCCTTAAAGAATTACAGGAAAACATAACTGAACAGGTAAAGGAATTGAATAAAACCATCCAGGATCTAAAAATAGAAATAGAAACAAACAAACAAAAAAAAGAAATCATAAAAGGAGATAACCCTGGTGATAGAAAACCTAAGAAAGAGATCAAGAGTCATAGACGCAAGCATCGCCAACAAAGTACAAGAGATTGAAGAGAGAATTGCAGGGGCATAAAATACTATAGAAAAAATTGACACAGTAGTCAAAAAATTGCAAAATGCAAAAAAAAAGCTCCTAACTCAAAACATTCAGGAAATCCAGGACCCAATGAGAAGACCAAACTTAGGGATAATAGATATAGAAGAGAGAGAAGATTTGCAACTTAAAGGGCCAGTAAATACCTTCAACAAAATTATAGAACAAAATTTTCCTAACCTAAAATAAGAGATACCCATGAACATACAGGAAAACTACAGAACTCTGAATAGATTGGACCAGAAAAGAAATTCATCCCTTCACATAATAGTCAAAACATCAAACACACAAAACAAAGAAAGAATGTTAAAAGCAGTAAGGGAAAAAGGTCAAGTAACATATAAATGCAGACCTATCAGAATTACACCACACTTCTCAACAGAGATTATGAAAGCTAGAAGATCCTGGACAGATGTCATACAGACCCTAAGAGAACAATAATGCCAGGAAATGATACTATATCCAGCAAAACTCTCAATTACCATAGATGGAGAAATCAAGATTTTTCATGACAAAACCAAATTTACACATTATCTTTCCACAAATCCAACCCTACAAAGGATAATAGATGGAAAACTCCAACACAAGGAGGGAAACTATACCCTAGAAAAAGCAAGAACATAATCTTGCAACAAACCCAAAGGCACACAAACATAGTTCCACCTCTAATAACAAATATAGCAGGAAACAATCACTATTCCTTAATATCTCTTAACACCAATGGACTCAATTTCCCAATAAAAAGACATAGACTAGAAGACTGGATATGGAAAGAGGATCCAGCATTTTGCTACATACAAGAAACACACCTCAGTGACAAAGACAGACACTACTTCAGAGTAGAAGCCTGGGGAAAAAATTACAAGCAAATAATCCCAAGAAACAAGCTGGAGTAGCCATTCTAATATCAAATAAAATCGACTTTCAACCAAAAGATATGAAAAAATGTAAGGAAGGACACTTCATAATGATCAAAGGAAATAGCTACCAAGATGAATTCTGAACATCTATGCTCCAAATTCAAGGGCACCCACATTCATAAAAGAAACTTTACTAAAACTCAAAGCAAGCATTGTACCTCATACAATCACAATAATAGTGGGAAACTTCAACATAACACTCTCATCAATGGACGGATCATGGAAACATAAACTAAACAGAGGCACAGTGAAATTAATAGAAGTTATGAATCAAATTTATTTAACAAACATCTATAGAACATTTCATTCTAAAAACAAGAGAATATACCTTCTTCTCAGCACCTCATAGTACCATCTCAATATAATTAATTGGTCACAAAACAGGCCTCAATAGATACAAGGAGATTAAAATAGTGCATGGTATTATTTTATCAGATCACCATAGACTAAGACTGGTCTTCAGTAAGAACAAAAACAACAGAAATCCCACATACACATGGAAGCTGAACTCAATGACAACTTGGTCAAGGAAGAAATAAGAAAGAAATGAAAAACTTTTTAGAATTTAATGAAAATGAAGGCACAGCATACCAAAACTTATGGGATGTGATGAAAGCAGTGCTAAGAGGAAAACTCATAGCTCTGAGTGCCTCCAAAAAGAAACTGGAGAGAGCATACACTAACAGCTTGACAACATACCTAAAAGCTCTAGAACAAAAAGAAGCAAATACTCCCAAGAGGAATAGATGACAGGAAATAATCAAATTGAAAAGGAGTAGATGACAGGAGATAATCAAACTCGGGTCTGAAATCAACCAAGTAGAAACAAAAAGAACTATACAAAAAATCAACAAAACCAGGAGCTGATCTTTGAGAAAATAAACACGATAGATAAATCTTTAGCCAGGCTAACCAAAGGGCATAGAGACAGTATCCAAATTAGCAAAATCAGAAATGTAAAGGGAGACATAACAACAGAAACTGAGGAAATCCAAAAAAAAATCATCAGATCTTACTACAAAATCCTATGTTCAACAAAACTGAAAAATCTGGAGGAAATGGACAATTTTCTAGACAGATACCAGGTACCAAAGTTAAATCAAGATCAGATAAACCATCTAAACAGTCCCTATACTCCCTAAAGAAATAGAAACACTCATTAAAAGTCTCCCAACCAAAAAAAATCTCAGGACAAGACGGGTTTAGTGCAGAATTCTTTCAGATCTTCAAAGAAGACCTAATATCAATACTGTCCAAACTATTCCACAAAAATAGAAACAATTCATTCTTTGAAGTCACAATTATGCTTATACCTAAACCACACAAAGACCCTCCAAAGAAAGAGAACTTTAGACCAATTTCCCTCATGAATATAGATGCAAAAATACTCAATAAAATTCTCACAAACCAAATCCAAGAACACATAAAAATGATCATTTACCATGATCAAGTAGGCTTTGTTCCAGGGATGCAATGATGGTTCAATATACAGAAATCCATCAATGTAATCTACTATATAAACAAACTCAAGGGAAAAAAACACATGATCATTTTATTAGATGCTGAGAAAGCATTTGACAAAATTCAACACCCCTTTATGATAAATATCCTGGAAAGATCAGGAATTCAAGGCCTATACCCAAATATAGTAAAAGCAATATACAGCAAACCAGTAGCTAACATTAAACTTGAAGAAATCCTACCAAAATCAGGGACTAGACAGGCTGCCCATTCTCTCCCTACTTATTCAGTGTAGGACTGCAAGTTCTAGCAAGAGCAATCATACAACAAAAGGAGGTCAAAGGGATACAAATTGGAAAGGAAGAAGTCAAAAATCCCTATTGGCAAATGGTATAATAGTATGATTAATTGACCCCAAAGTTTTACCAGAGAACTCCTACAGCTGGTAAATAACTTCAGCAAAGGAGCTAGATATAAAACTAACCCAAAGAAATCAGTAGTCTCCCTCTACTCAAAGGATAAACAGGTTGAGAAAGAAATTAGAGAAATGACACCCTTCACAATAGCCACAAATAATATAAAATACCTTGGTGTGACTCTAACCAAGCAACTGAAAAAGATCGGTATGACAAGAACTTTAATTTTCTGAAGAAAGAAATTGAAGAGGATCTCAGAAAACGGAAAGAGCTCTCTTATGGGTTGGCAGGATTAATATATTAAAAATGGCCATCTTGCTGAAAGCAATCTACAGATTCAATGCAATCCCCATCAAAATTCCAATTCAAGTCTTTATAGAATTAGAAAGAGCAATTTGCAAATTCATTTGGAAAAGCAAAAAGTCCAGGATAGCAAAAACTATTCTCAACAATAAAAGAACTTCAGGGGAATCAGCATCCCTAAACTCCAATTGCATTATAGAGCAATCATGATAAAAAACATTAAAATAAATGGCATGATATTGGTACAGAGACAGGCAGGGAGCAATGGAATAGCATTGAAGACCCAGAAAGGAACCCACACTTGATCTTTGACAAAGGAGCTAAAACTATCCAATGGGAGGGGGGCAGCATTTTTAACAAATGGTGCTGGTTCCACTAGAGGTCAGCAGGTAGAAGAATACAAATTGACCCATTCTTATCTCCTTGAACAAAGCTCAAATCCAAGTAGATCAAAGACCTCTACATAAAACCAGATACACTAATACAATAGCAACCAATAGATTGGGAAAATGTCTTTACCAATCCTACATCGAATAGAGTGCTAATATCTAATATATACATAGAACTCAAGAAGTTAGACTCCAGAGAATCAAATAATCCTATTAAAATTGGGGTACAAACCTAAACAAAGAATTCTCAACTGAGGAATACCGAATGGCTGAGAAGCACTTAATAAAATGTTCAATATTCTTAGTCATCAGAGAAATGCAAATCAAAACAACCCTGAGATACCACCTCACACCTGTCAGAATGGCTAAAATCAAGAACTCAGGTGACAGTAGATGCTGGTGAGGATGTGGAGAAAGAGGAACACTCCTCCATTGCTGGTGAGATTTCAAGCTGGTACAACCACTCTGGAAATCAGTCTGAAGGTTTCTCAGAAAATTTAACATAGTACTACCTGAGGACCCAGCTATACCACTCCTGGACATACACTCAAAAGATCCTCCAACATATAACAAGGATATATGCTCTACTGTGTTCATAGTAGTCTTATTTGTAATAGCCAGAAGCTGGAAAGAACCAAGATGCCCTTCAACAGAAGAATGGATATGAAAAATGTAGTACATTTATACAATAGAGTACTACTCAGCTAGTAAAAAGAATTACTACATGAAATTCTTAGTCAAATGAAATAAACTAGAAAATATCATCCTGAGTGAGGTAACCCAGTCACAAAAGAACACACATGGTATGCACTCACTGATAAGTGGATATTAGCCCCAAAGTTTGGTATACCCAAGAAAAAATTCACAGATCATATGAAGTCCAAGAAGAAGGAAGACAAAAATATAAATGCTTCATTCTTTCTTAGAAGGGAGAACAGAATACTCATGGGAGGAAATACAGGTACAAAGAGTAGAGCAGGGACTGAAAAAAAAGGTCATCCAGAGGCTGCCTCACCTGGGGATCCATCTCATCTGCAGCCACCAAACCCAGTCACTATTGCTGACCAAGAAGTACTTGCTGACAGGAGCTTGATATGGATGTCTCCTGCGAGGCTCTGCCAGAGCCCTACTGATACAGATGAAGATGGTTGCAGCTGACCATTGGACAGAGCAAGGGGACCCTAATGGAGGAGTTAGAGAAAAGACTGAAGGAACTGGAGGGGTTTGCAACACCATAGGAAGAACAACAATATCAACCAATATCGCAATTGATGCATTGAGTACCATTCCCTCTGTACAGAAACCCATATGTGGGCCCATAGAATCTGAAGTAGGGAAATGAGAATAAATACATCCATACATAAGATTGTGAGAAATAAAAAAAGAAAAAGGCATGTAAATTTAAAATAACAAAACTACTTATCCATGTAAGTATTGAGCATATTTTAAAAACATGTATAAGGAAGGTGAACTGGTTTTTGTTTTGTCTGGAATAATATTTTTATTAATTCTTCAAGAAATTTAGATAATACTTTTGTTCATATTCAACTTCTTCCCACAGTCCTCCTATATTCTAATGTGTGCCCAAAAGACAGTTATTACAGATCATGACATTTGTAGTATTTCATGATCAAACATTGATTAAAGACTTGAAAATAAAGATGAATAAATAGTGTGTCTTGGTGGGGGCATCTTTTTAAAGTTTTTGTGTAGTGAGAATATTGGTTTCTTGAAAAATTCAGTTATGTTATGTGAATAAGTTTTTGTTTTAATCCCAGGTGTGGGGTAAGAGGCTGCTTCACAGCAGGTGATTATGATTTGCCTTGTGCACTTGCAAGGTGTGATTTTTGCCAGTTGCAGATAGTTTAATTCTGGGCACTCTGGAGAGGGTATAATTGGGAGAGCTTCTAGAGGATGCTTTCTCTCCCCTCCACAAACACCCGCCCTCGCCCTGTTGCTGGTCCCTGCTAGTTTATGCTGCTCTGTTTCCTTGATGTATTGCTGATCGGCTGGAAATATTTTGCCAATGAAAATTAGATTTAACCCTAGGAGCCTGAAGCCACTAATCAACAGCAAATAGTCTAAAGAGCTTTAGACCACTTTTCCCTCTAAACTTTCTTTTCTTTTCTACCTAGTGTTGGGAGGTTGGATGGGATTAGGGTTATATGAGGGTAGTAGAGGTATAAGAACCCAATAAAATAGCTACATAAATGTACCAACATTCTTGTGGTCATCTTTCTTGGCTATTCTTTCCTCTTATAATACTTAGTATTGTTTATTTTCTTAAAATCCATAGCAATAATTTCACACTAAAGTAAATAAAAGTTAGATAATTGTTTGTGTCCTCAATATATTCAACTTTTTATCCTTTTTATTGATTATTTATTTACATTTCAAATGTTAATCCCGACCTAGTTTTCCCTCCACAAACCCCCTATTCCATCCCTCCCCCCTGCCTCTATGAGGGTTCACCCCCATTTACCCTCCCATTCCCATCTCCACCACCCTAGCATTCCCCTACGATGGGGCATGGAGCTTTCACAGGACCAAAAGAGTCAATTGAATAGTGTGTGGCTTTGCTTCCCACTTGCACAGGTAATCACCTGCAAGGCTCTATAGAAACATCTAGAAGTGTGCCTCTCCTACCAAAGAGTCCAGGTGATCAAGGATGATCCTTGTATATTAGCATTCTTTAAGGTTCTATCTGAAAGTATTAGTCCAGAATTGATAACCACTAGTTAAAAAAATAAACACACAAAAATCACCCAACGTGATATTAGAGACCCAGTCAATCAGATTAGTAAGGGTGTAGTTCAAGTCAGGATGGATAAAGGGATGTTGATCCAGGTGCTCCACACTCAGGACTAAGAAACCTCCACATAAAACCAGAAACACTGGAACTAATAGAAGAGAAAGTGGGGAATAACCTAGAACACATGGGCACCGAGAAAAATTTCCTGAACAGAACACCAATAGCTTATACTCTAAGATCAACAAGTGACAAATGGGACCTCATAAACTTGAAAAGACTTTGTAAGGCAAAGGACACTGTCAATAGGACATAATGGCAATCAAGAGTGGGAAAATATCTTTACCAATCCTACATCTGATAGAGGGCTAATATACAAAATATACCAAGAACTCAAGAAGTTAGACTCCAGGGAACTAAATAACCTTATTAAAAATGGGGGACAAACCTAAACAAAGAATTCTCAACTGAGGAGTATCAAATGGTCGAGAAACACCTAAAGAAATGTTCAACATCTTTAGTCATAAGGGAAATGAAAATCAAAACAACCCTGAGATTCCACCTCACACCAGTCAGAACAGCTAAGATAAAAACAAACAAACAAACAAAAAAAACAAAAACAAAAACAAAAAACCCTCAGGTAACAGCAGATGGTGGTGAGAATGTGGAGAAAGAGGAACACTCCTCCATTGTTGGTGAGATTGCAAGTTGGTATAACCACTCTGGAAATCAGTCTGGCAGTTTCTCAGAAAATTGGACATTGAACTACCTAAGGACCCAGCTATACCATTCCTGGGCATATACCCAAAAGATGCTCTAACATATGGAGACATGCTCCACTATATTCATAGCAGCCTTATTTATAATAGCCAGAAGCTGGAAAGAACCCAGATGTCCTTCAATGGAGAAATGGATACAGACAATGTGATAAATTTACACAATGGAATATTCCTCAACTATTAAAAACAATGACTTCATTAAATTCTTAGGCAAATGGATGGAACTAGAAAATATCACCCTGAGTGAGGTAACCCAGTCACAAAATAACACACATGATATGCACTTACTGATAAGTGGATATTAGCCCCAAAGCTCCAAATTCCCAATATACAATCCACAGACCACAAGAAGCTAAACCAGAAAGAAGATCAAAGTGTGGATGCTTCAGACCTTCTTAGAAGGGGGAACAAAATATTCACAAGAGGAAATACAGAGACAAAGAGTAGAGCAGAGATTGAAGAAAAGGTTATCCAGAGACTACCCAACTTGGGGATCCATCCTATATGCAACCACCAAACCCAGACAATATGGCTGATGACAAGAATAGCTTGTTGAACAGGAACCTGATATAGCTGTCTCCTCGGAGGCTCTGCCAGAGTCTTACCAATGCAGATATGGATGCTTGCTGCCAACCATTGGACTGACAATAGGGTCCCCAGTGGAGGAGTTAGAGAAAGGGCTGAAGGAGCTGAAGAGGTTTGCAACTCCATAAGAAAAACAACAATATCAACCAACAAGAACCCCCAGAGTTCCCGGGGACTAAACCACCAAAGAGTACACACTGCTCCAGTTGCATATGTAGCAGGGGATGGCCTTATCTGGCATCAATGGAAAGAGAGGCCCTTGGTCCCGTGAAGAGGCAATGGCCAGTGTAGGAGAATGCCAGGGCAGGAGGCAAGAGTGGGTGTGGGGAGGGGGGAGCACTCTCATAGAAGCTGAAGGAGGGGGAGGGTTGAGGGTATAGGGAGTTTATGGAGGGGAAACTGGGAAAGGGGATATCATTTGAAATGTAATAAAATATCCAATAAAAAAGAAAAGAAAAAAAGAAAAAATGAATCTCAATACAAAGAGAGGGGTTTGGAACTATTTATATTATCTTGATTTTATTAGTAAGAGTGATGATGCTAAAAGTAAAGTAGAAGATTCCAAATCTATTCCTTATATTTAGTTATATTAACAATGCTTGTGAATCGAAGCTCACTTTGTTACTGTAATTTTTTTACATCTACAAAAACGTAGATATTTATTTTACCTCAATAGTTGTTATTTGTTTTCCTTTTTAAAGGAAAGACTTTCATGTCTGGTATGTGTGAATAAGTGGCGAAAGCTTCTCGGTTGGCTTCCTCAGAAGGAATATCTTCATTCAGTTCCACTGTTGCGTTCTCTGAAAGCAGAACCCAGAAGCAGCTTGAGGAAACAGGAGCAGAAAGAAAACGCCTCTCTCTCTCTCTCTCTCTCTCTCTCTCTCTCTCTCTCTCTCTCCTCCTCTCTCTCTCTCTCCCCCCCCTTTCCTCCCCCTTCCCTTCCCTCCCTCTCTCCCCTATCTACCTCTCTTCTCTCTTTCTCTCCTTCCCACTCCCCCTCCCCTTTTCTCTCTTAGGTGTTGCTGAGTTAGAAGTGAAGAGTTTTAAGGTCTGCACCCCTCCCCCCGTAGCTGTAGCCATTTTGTACCATGCAAGGCAGCCGTTTCATATTGTTGCTGTAATATGCCTTCCAGTCATACCCTGTTATGTTTTGTATGTTCTGAGCTTTGTTAATCTTAAGAAATCTGACAACTGTAAGCTCCATTTAGGACCAGTCAGAATAAAGGTCAGAACTCTTTTCTCTAATTAGCCAAAATATCTTGATTCAGAGCCAACCACCAGAAAGCACTTCCTGAACCTGCACATGAGCGCTTCGTGGTTTTGTTTTTCTTTTTTCTTTATAAACCTGCCCTGAGAAATGCTTCGGATCGAAGCCTCAGTCCCCAATTTCTGAGCTAGAGCCCTGATGGATCAGTATTAGGGTGATTTCAATAAACCTTCCTTGTCTGACTGAAATCTGTGTTCCTGGGGGTTGTAGAGCAACTCTTGGACCCCAACGGAATCTGCCATCTTGGGAAAGGACATGGGAGACATGAGGTGCAGCCACACTGGTTCCCCGCAGGCTGTTATATAAGGAACCTCAAGGTCAATGGCTCCCTTCACTAATTAAAGCCTTTCTGAGATTTGACCCAGTTACACACAATGAATGGACAGTATTAATATAACTTTTTTTTTATTTTGCTTTGTTTTATGTGTGTAAATGTTTTTGCCTACCTGTATACCTGTACACCATGTGCATGCTTGGAGAAGTGGGTGTTGGATCTGATGGACCAGAGTTTAGATGGTTGTGAGCAACCGTGTGGGTGCTGGGAAATGAAACTAGATCCTCTGAAGAAACAGCCAGTGCTTTTGAGAGGTAGGCCATCTCTCGAGATTCCATCAGTATAATTCTTATGATCTCATAAGCAGTATTCTTTTCTAAATCCAAAATGTCCCTCAAGAGAAGAGGTTTAGGTCCCAGGAAAGCACGATTGTGTCCGTCTCTTAACTGACTCTGGAATAAAGGAAAATTTTTAAAAATATTTTTACAGATTAACAGGAAAATTTTAATTGAAGCAGTTTTCAAGGAACTATTTGGTATTTCCACTTTGATAGATTGAAGTAGCCTTTATTCAAGGATAGGGCAATGTGAAAATGTCTTTGTCCTCACAACATGACAGTCACTGTGTACAATAATGAAGGCTGAGGACTGAAAATATGTCCAGTTACAAAATCAGTAAATGAAAATGAGGGTTTGTGAAAATGGTCTTGGTGGTTAATAGAGTACTTTCTGCTCTTGCAAGGAGCCAGAGTTCAGAACTGAGCACAGTTGCCTGTAACTCCAGCTCAAAGGCATGCATGCTCTTCCTCTAGCTTCTATGAGTATCTGTACTCATGTGCACAAACACAAAAACACAAACACACATACACACACACGAACACACATACGTACACGTTAACAAAATAAAATAAATCTTTAAAAATAAATAAATGAAAGGGAACAAATAATTTAGTTAATATGTCTTCCAGCCCTGAAAAATTATCATACAACTTAAACCCCAAAATATCTACACAATGGAGCACTACTCAGCTATCAAAAACAATGACTTCATGAAATTCATAGGCAAATGGATTGAACTGGAAAATATCACCCTGAGTGAGGTAACCCAATCACAGAAAAACACACATGGTATGCACTCACTGATAAGTGAATATTAGGCCAAAGGCTGGAATTACCCAAGATACAATCCACAGACTACATGAAGCTCAAGAAGAAGGACGACCAAAGTGCGGATGCTTCACTCCTTCTTAAAAGGAGGGGATATGGAGGCAAAGTTTGGAGCAGAGACTGAAAGAAAGGGCATTTAAAGCCTGTCCCACATGGGTATACAGCTCATATATATATAGCCACCAATATTAGATAAGATTGATGAAACTAAGAAGTGCATGCTGACAGGAGCTGAATATAGCTGTCTCCTGAGAGGCACAGCCAGAGCATGTCAAATACAGAGGTGAATGCTAGCAGCAAACCATTGAACTGAGAAAGGGATCACCATTGGAGGAATTAGAGAAAGGATTGAAAGAGCTGAAGGGGCTTGTAATCCCATAAGAACAAGAATACCAACCAACCAGAGCTCCCAGGGACTAAACCACTACCCAAAGTCTACACATGGACTGTCCCATGGCTTCAGCTGCATATGTAGCAGAAGATGGCCTTGTTGGGCACAATGGAAGGTGAAGCCATTGGTCCTGCCAACACTGGATCCCCCAGTGTAGGGAAGTGTCTCGGGGTTGGGGGGAGAGGGAAGGGGCTGGATGGGGAAAGGAACACCCTTATAGAAGAAGGGGAGTTGGATGTCATAGGGGGCTTATATCCGGGAAACTGGGAAAAGGACTAATATTTAAAATGTAAATAAAAAATATCCAATAAAAGAAAAAATAAGAGTGGTTATGGTAAAAATAAAGAAAACTTATTATGAAACTATTCTTATTTTTTTTCCAGAGCTGAGGACTGAACCCAGGGCCTTGCACTTGCTAGGCAATCACTCTACCACTGAGCTAAATCCCCAACCCAGAAACTATTCTTTATATTTAATTATATTTGCAACGATTTAAGTATGACTTTACAAACTAATTTTATTTTGATTACACAATGCACTCTTTTTTTTATTTTGCATTGTTAAATCTCTGTAGAGGAAAAAGATTTTGTACTCTTGAAACAGAACTGTAAGACAACTGATAGAAATCAGCAGCTTGTCAAAATTCCTCTAGTGAAATCATTAAAATTAAAGCCAGTACCGAGATCCGTCCTAGACTGGGTCTAGCCACTCATGTTTAACAATTTAAAATAAATAGTTTCTAAGTGGTGTCCTGAGCTAGCAGCCACCCTGTGCTCTTCAGGTCCCAGTTTGTCTTACTGAGTCACCTCTGCCTATGCCCTCTGGAAGGATGTGTTGACTAATAAGCCCCGTGAGATGTGACTTATATAACCTGGCTCTCACAGTCTCGTCTTCCGTGCTTATTCACTTTCCCCAGTCACTCAGCACAGAAGCATTGTGAATTATAGTATTAAGTCAAAAATGACATCAAAGGCTGAGCTGTAGGAGAATTTGTTGGAATGGCCCAAGGCTATGCCATCAGTTCAGAATCATAAACTAATGATTTCATAGAACAGACAGCGTTGCAGGTACTTCAGCTCTTTTTGTGGTTTTCTGATATGTCTCCTTGTTAAAAGTTGTGGAAGCTATATTGCTTCCTCTCAAATCTGTAGCCATGTTGCTCAAAACCATTAGGCAGAGAGAGAAACGTTATTATCTAGGTTGAAAAAGATCCATAGCTTCTACCAGATTCTCCTGTTGTACAAGCTCCAAGAGAAGTGAGCAGTAAAAATCTGACTACCCTAAGACGCCCCGCTTAAGAAAGGCACACGTATATGCTTCTTCCGGTGGAGGGTCCAAGCCCCCAGCTGTCAGCCTGCATGTGCCACCTCCATGTGAGATGTCTTGGGTATGCAGCCCATTCACGTTTTCAAAAACCAACAGCCCAATACCACCTTACTATCAAGGCAGGAGAAATTCCAAATGAGAACCATTCTGCTCAGACCTCCCAGTCTCCTGATTCACATATCATGAGCACAGTAAAAATGGATGATTTTTGCTGCTCATATTTGGCCTAATCACTTGTTATGTAACAGCAGAAAACATACTAATGTATTCTGTCCTCACCACAGCCCACAGAATGAATACTCCTCTTAGTCTTTGCAATTTTGTAGCTTTCTATAAAGCCAGGTCTCATTATAATAATTCCACGTAAAAATATTATTGTACTTTGTGCCTATTCAGCCTCCCATCACCCTTTATTGAGACCCTTTATTCAGTTTTGTCACCCACAATGGTCCTCCTGTTTCTGTCTGTGTGTATATGTGCGTGTGTGTGTGTGTGTGTGTGTGTGTGTGTGTGTGTGTGTGTTCTACACAGAAACAAAATGATACTTGTGGTCTCGACCATTTCACTTTAATGATGACCCTAGATCCATACAAATAATGTAGCTTTCTTCTTCTTTGTAGATGAATTATGTATCAGCATTAGATTTTTTTTCTTTTTTCATTTTTATATGACAAAACTAACTCCTAGAGATGCTTTGTGGTAGTCTCAACATGGCCTGGCTGGTAGAATCAGACTGTGAGATGTTACCTGGTGGTGTTGCCATCCTACCACTGGTACCTTGGACTCTACCTGCTCTATTTTTGCCTCACGCTCCCCCACTTTGACGATGCTCCCCAATAGGAAGTAGCAAGCACACCATCACTTCAAGCGGTGCTTCTGAAAAGCTGGGACAAAGGTGGTATAAAAACATAATGCCATTCAGTTCTTAGCTACATGAAATATGTGGTACTGTTTTGCAAATTTAATCTTTAAAAAAAAGCTAACAGTATAATGCTGAAATCTGAAAATTTTTATTTCACTGAGCATTAAGTAAATAAACCTTTTATACATTGATATGCAGAGCAAGATTCAGACATGTTACATGCTAAATATTTCATTTTGGAAATACATCAGAAGTATGCGTGTTGAGATAAGTCTTTCTACCTAAGAACATAGCAATTTTTTCAATTTCTTAGACCTTTAGTTTATATTTTTTAACAAATAAACTCCGGCCTACAATTTAAAGCTGAAAATATGGTATATTCAGACCATAATGAACTATAGAATGCAAAACAGAGAAATGTAGTAGAAATTTTAGCACATAGTAGGAAGGAATATTTGAATCATGGTAATAAGCAATTCCACAGAAGAAGATTGTACTGGGTCTGGTACCCAGACGAGGATGCTGAAGTCAGCAGCACCCTATCCCGAAAGAGTCCGTGTGTATGGAGTAGAGGGGCAGGAGGAGATGAACGGAATGAAGGCAGACCTTGGAACGCCCTGTAGCATGCAGTAAGGAGGCAGGAAGAGGCGAGCTCATGGGTGCAAGACACATAAGGTAAATCTACTTCTCCCTCCTGGTGATAGATTTTAACCCCACACTCTAGGGCTACAGTATCAGTGTAATTATTTTTGCACACTTCTGACTCTTACGCACATGACATGGCCACCATGCTCCACTTTCAAATTTTCAGGTATTGCCATTGACTTAATGAGGAGGCAGGAGTGGGGTCCTTTACCACACTGTTTCCATGGATTACAATGAACACCTTTTAAATTATTATTACCATCTCTCATACACTTGCATTAAAGCTTTCCAAACTGGGTTTACTGAAGCAATCTTTTCTGAAAACTCAGCCAATGGTTCTTTTCTATTCAGCTTCTCTGCCAAGAATGTTTATTTTTGTACACATCTAGCAACTTGGCATCTGGTTAATGTCAAAACACACTCTCTTCTATGAGATAGACTAACTAGCCTTCAGGGCTGATATATATTAAAACTGCTGCTCCAATTTCCTCCTACATGATTCTGAAACTTCAGTAATTTCTTAACTCTTTCAATCCAAGGCTATCCCTGACTTGAGATAACTTATGGAAAAGTGCTACACTAAATACACCTCCCACACTGAGATATTAATAACTCTCATGGATACAGAGATCCATCATTTGCTATGGTGAATGCTATTGATCAGAAAACTGGTTCTTGACTTTCTCCCAACATTGGTTAACTGAATTGAGAAGTATTGGAAAATGTCGAAAGGATTCCACATAGACAATACATCTGGAGATAGCATGGTGCTTCCTGAAAGGTAAAAGAGTTGAGGTGTGGGCTCAGTGGCTGTCTGGGGAAGAAACCATAATGGTAATATTGACTCCCCAATAAGATGTTGTTTTGGTAACTGATATTGACAGTGCTTGTTACAGATTTCTCTCCTGTTCCTCATGACTCACTACCTCAAGTGCACTCAGGAATGGAAAATGACTTTAACTCTTCTTTAACTTCTACCACCAACAGTGCAATCCCACTTGCGCTTGAGCTGGTTTCATGAGTGTGACTCAGAGTATTTCCTCAAACACCCCAACGACCCAACACTTCACTCTGCTAGACAGGTGGAGCAGAGCTTTGAAGTCAGTATGTACAGTTTCACTTCATCTCATAACGTCATGTAACCCAGTTTTTCCATGGATTCTTTGAATATTGATTTTTTTATCATACTGCACTGTTTCACTGAACATAAACCTGAATGCATAACATATACTTGAAAACTCTACCTCATCATCCAACTCATTGTTAGAAAATGACTATCAATCAGCTCAGCTGACATAAGTCATCAAGCCTGAATGCTCATTGACTTCTTTTCTTGATAACCTCTGCTATTCTTACTTTATAATTTCCAATCACAGGAATTGCTTTCTTCCCAGGAAGAAAAATCTAAATGCATACTAGACATTATATCCTTCAGAAGTTGCTTATTAATTATCCTTGTCACAGATTTTTTTCCTTCTCCCAACAATACTCTATCTAATAACCTTCTTGCTCATAAACATCATGTCATAATACTCTCAATACAGCAACACCGTACTCACACATAAAATAAATAAACCTTAAAATAAAAAGACAATTTGCCCTTTTCCTTTCTCCTCCCCATTCTTTAGTGATGGTCTCACCAGTGGATCATTTTGCTGTGGCTGGCTGTAACCTCATTATGTAGAACAAAGACTGGTCTTAAACTTGTGACAATCCTCCTGTTTCTAGCCCCTGGGTGATGAAGTGCGAGGCATATACCACCACAACCTACAAAGTTCCCCACAAAATTAATCAGTTTTGTTATAGAATCCAGAAGTTAGGCTTTTAGAAAATAGAACCAAACTCGTTGAAAAAATCTAGTCTGCAAACAACCTACATGAAGTACTTGTCACAACTTAATTTACAATCATCAGGAGTGAAAGCAGCTGAAATGCTGGTCTGGAGGAGGCACCAGGTCCTAGTGCTCACAGAAAAACACTAGGAAAACTGGGAATGTTAAACCCAGGGGTTTATCTCTTCAAAGGGAGAGATGTATGTACTATTTTCTATCCCGAAGTCTGAGAATGAATGTGGCTAATGGTCTAATAACCTCGAGGTGACCAGGGCATGCCTGATCCCCTCATCTTGATCTTGTTTGTCTCGGTCACTCTATAGCTCTGTCCTCCCTCAGACAGATCCTTAAAATGATGTTTACGTTGATCCCATTTCCCCCATTAATCTGCAGAACATTTCTATATGGAAGACGTCACTTGTACTTTACAAGAGATTCAGTGTAGTCGTGTCCTAAGCTTTTTTATGTACATGGGATTGAGTTAATTCTCCTCAGAAAACTTTTTTCCAAATTGTGCTGTGCTTAAATATGCCTAGAATAAACTGCTCGAGGTCAAACTATTAATAGCTTGAACCAACTCCAGCTACAGAGTTGTGTTGAACTGAACTGCGGTCTTCTCTATCCTGGATAGAGAATGGTGGTTGCAGAGACTGTATATCCTCCATTGTCACAACGGGATCATGTTTAGTGAGACAAGAAAATGAACTATCAAGCGACTAAGGTTTGAGAAAATTTAAACAGATCCAGCTACACACACACACACACACACACACACACACACACACACACACACACACACACAAATGTGAAACAGCCTGTCTGAAAAAGCCACATGTTGTGTGATATCATGAGGACAGCAAAGCTCTTCGGGGAGTAAAAACATCTATGGTTGCTAGGGGTGAGAGGAGGGAAGGAAAGATAGATAAATGGATAGGCTGAGCATGGGAGAATATGAGCCAATGAAATTGTATTATATGCTACAGTAATGATGGATGTGTGCCATTATTGGACAAAACATATAACCATACTATACAATCAGCACTATTATAAACTATGCATTTAGAATGGACTGGCATTAGTTAGAAAATAATAAAGATTGCACCACAATAATATAAAATGTTAATAGTAGAAAAACAACTGTGGATGGAGGGCAAAATAGAATATGGAAATTTGGCAGTATCTTTCAGTTTTTTTATTAGCTTGAAACTTCTCTAAAATACAAAGCGTATTAACATCGTTAAAATCAGAAGGTTTGTATAAATCATTTTACATCAGCAATCAAAGTAGAGTTTCATTAAATTTCTAGGAGAAAATATGAGTGAACAGAAACATACGGGAATCTTTGAGGCTACTTTCGAATTCTGCTAGTAGACATTATTTTAGCCTAAGTTGTCTATTTGACAGCAGCCTTTCTGATCATATACTAAAGCTAATATCGCCCAGGTTTCCGAATCAAGTCCATCTTTTATATCCCATATATCACCCTGAATCTCATCTACTATCATGTTTCAGTGACTTCCTATATAATACTAACCAAAAAATTGGTCTTTCTACAATGTTGTCTGAAGTCCACATGCACCTGTGTAGCTCACTCCTGGCTGTGATCACTGGAATTTACAGTAACTCACCAACACCCCCACAACCACCACCACAGACTCAGGAACATGCCTTGTTGTTTTTCTTTCTTTTTAAATGAAATCTCTATCTGTTCAGTTGTGGAAACTTGACAATTTGGTTGGTATTTTCTGATGGCAGCATAGTCAATAGACTATTAATATCCTGTCATCATTAGAGATCTTGGGACGGCTTTTCATTTTTATAGGGTACAGATCTAGCACATAGTGGGTTACAGCCAATACCATCTAGTTCAAACCTTAAGTGTTTTGCCACTGCTGGTCCCCCATACCCACCCCGTGCCCACTTGCCCATCATATCCTATTATGTCTGTTTTGTAATCTTGTGTCAGGACACTGACCTGGGCTCTCAAAGAACACTTTTCTAGTTCCCCTCTTTACCCTTTTCACATCGACTACACACAAAGGATGTTGTCATTTCACTGGCAGGAAGTTTCCTTTCCAACAACCGATACCTGCCTGGATTTTCTTCCTGTTGTCTGCGCATAACTGAACCTGTGCTCATGTTTGGTAGAAACTCTTCTCTACATATGGGTGTCTTCCCTTAAACACTGGGAGCCTTTTGTGAACAGGAATCAACATAAATATAGTTCCCGGTAAAATATACATTATAAATATTCATCAAATACATTTTATCTGGTCTCTATCTTAGTATGTTTTAAGATCTATATTTGCTAGGTGTGCATTTTTATAATCCTGGCACTGAAAGACTGAGATGGGAGTCAGGGGGTAGCTGAGTGTTTGAGGGAAGGTTGGGCTCCCTAGCAAGACACTATCCAAAGTAAAATACTTATTTGTAAATCCTGATTAAAAGAGATCTCCAGTAAGAAAACAAAAAGTTTATTTCTGGGTCTTTAAGATCACTATGTATCATAAATTTTTCTTCATATGGGTTATAGATGTTGTTAACAGAGAATGTCATGTCCTATCTCTTAAGATAAAGACCTAAGATCTGACTGGTCCTTTCAAGTTGTACACTCATCTCTGTTCAAATAACATTGGCTATGTTGTGTTGTTATTGTTTTATGTTGTTTGTTTTGTTTTGATTGTTTGCAAGTAGATAAATCTATAACATTGGTTTTGTAGTCGGGCTGCGTCATCCAACCTCACCTCACCTCCACTTGCCTCAGTGTTAGATAATACTTGTTAAAGGAACACAGCTATAAATTGTGTGGACCTTTGATACATGGAAGGAAAATGGCAGCTACCACCAGCGTGATCAAGATCACCAAAGTGCATTTAGCAACCTGTAATAAACCATACTTCACGTGATTCAATTTCCATCTAGCTGAAACCCACATCTGGGTATTTTGTCCCACCCTGCTTTGGTAAATCAAGCCGGGTAGACTTCTTCGCAGCTATGAGTATAAAACAAATTCTCACATAGGAAAACTTGTGTTTCCTCCCACTTACCAAGCCTGCCTCCTGCCCTGATTTCATTTTCTAGCGATTTCCCCCCTGCCTTCTTCCTGCTAAACCCGAGATGGACTGCTGACCTCTTTGCAAGAGGTGCGAATGATGCCAGAGTTAGTGACTGCTCTGCGGCTCTCCAAAGCTCCTCCTCCCCAGAGGTCGACAGTCCTTTGGACACAGAGGTTGGGAAGCAGGACAGGGGACATTGCTGGGGTGCACTCCGAGAGGAGCAAACAGAACCCTGGGTGCCGAAGAGGCCGCGTGGGGGACCGGCGTGCCCGTGCCATGCGGAGCGTGGACTCCCGCGGCCACCCCGCAGCTGCAGCCCCGGCCCCCGGCTCTGCTCCGCGGCTGGGCTGCCCGGCGCGGGCCGCTGTCCACAGTGGGAGGTGCTGAAAGCAGGGCGCGGGGGCGGCGGGCCGGCCGGCTGCTCCGAGCGCCCCCCTCCGCGCCGCGCCGCTCCTCCGGCCCTCCCCTCCTCCATCAGCCATGTTCCGCGCGCGGGGAGGGCTGGGGGAAGGGGCGAGAGCCGGGGGCCGGCGGCGAGGAGAGCCGCCTCTGCCTCGGGGAAGGAGGGGATGAGAGCTGGGGGGAGCAGCGCGACGAGGAGGCGGCGGCGGCCGGCGAGGAACCCGCGCTGGGTTCTGCGGTAGGACTCCCCGGAGCCACCATCATGGTGAAGAGGAAGAGCTCCGAGGGCCAGGAGCAGGACGGCGGCCGCGGCATCCCTCTGCCTATCCAGACCTTCCTGTGGCGGCAAACCAGGTGAGGGGCGCCGGGCAGGGGGTGGCGCTCGGGGGGGTCGCCGGGTCGTCGCCACCGCAACCAACCCTGCCACTGAGGCCGCGCCGCAGCCTGCAGCTAGCAACGTCTCTGGGGTGGAAAGACAGCCCTCTGCACCCACTTAAAAGCACGCATGAAAAATATAGATAGATCTCACTGAAGTTTGACAACAAGCAGATTGGCAGTTTTCTAATAAATATATACATTATTGAGGGGGTAGGGGTGGGAGGGCAGATAGCCTGGGCAGAGGGGGCGGGGAGCTAGGAAGGTAATTGGGACTGGTTCCGCTTGCGCCTCCAATTCCCCCTCCATCTCCTGCTCTAATCCCTGCCTGGTGACCTGTTGTTTTCTAGCTCTAGCGTGTTTGGTTTGTCTGCTGTGCCCACTTGTTAACCATGTTTGCTTGGATTCAGCCAGCCCCGTCTTCAGGATTGAAGCCTCTGGGCAAAATGATTTTTGATAGATTTCTTTCACCTGGCCAGGCCTGACACCACTGCCAATAAACAGCAAAGGACTTTCTTGTTATTTTAGAAATTGAGTACATTTAAAAATTAAGATGCTGAGAATTATGATCCACATCCGAGCTCAATTTTTTTTCAGTTTTAGAGATAACCGCATGCACGGGGAAATGCACCGCTTCTGACCATGGGTGATTTGGAATCCAATTAAGTAAAAGTCTTCAAAAAAAAGAGTGGCATGGGGAATTATGAAAATCCAAATCTTTCTCGTGTATGTAATTAATGTGTAAAGGCAAATGTTGTCAGCTATCCAACATCTGCTCATCAACAAGCTATATGGAAGCATGAAGTCTGAGTTTCTTAGCTCCATGCCCTATTCATTGAAAAAAATATATACCATAGAGATGCCTTAAAAATAGTTTTGCTCATGTTTATAACAAAAACCTTTACTAATTTTTCAGTGCATTTTTGAGGCCTAAACTGGGGAAGCAATATGAAGCCTCTTGTGTGGTACGTGATCCTCAACATTTAATGATTATTTCCATATTCTCTCTGTGTGATAATTTACCCCAAGGAAAGACTGAATCATATTAACTCCACAAGTAAATTCAATTGACAAATATCAGTGAGCATTTACCATGTACCAGACAGAGTTCTGTACTGTTGGGGTAGGGCAAAGACATAAACAGAGCACAGAGTTTACATGCTACCACGAGGCAGAAAGATCACAGACGAATATGTACATAAAATACTTAGGATAGATTGTGAGAAACACCGTGGAGAAAAGTAACAAAGTTTATCAGCAGGGCTGAGGGAGGGGAGTTATTTTAGAGGCAGTGAGTGGATAAGGCTTAATTGTTAACCTGATGCTTGGACAAAGACACAAGGTATGAAGGAACATATCCCATCTAGAGAGGAGAGCCAAGAGAACCACAAAGGACCTTAGCATCAAGTGAGAATAACTGTGATTCAAGTGTGAATAAGCCACCGTAATGGGAGTGATTGACAAGGCAGTAAGAGAGAAGGTGGAGAGAGAAGAACTAGGCCCAGGAGGGCATTTTAGGGAAGATTAAAAATCAAAATAGTTATTCAACAAAATAGAGACTATTACATGTGGGTTATTCGTTCAATGAATGACTGTGGAGTACTTAAATAACTCAATGAGCAATTCTGTACTCTTATGTCTTGCATACATTCTGCAGGTCTGAAAGTGAGTGATCTAAAATCATCATGAAAATAGGCTGTAAATATTTCTACAGAACTTGTTCTGAGGTTGTAAAGGGATCCCATAGCCTTCCAAGATCTATTTTGCGAACTCAGAAAATAAGACACGAAATCACGAAGGAAAAGGGAAATGGATTTTAACAGATCCACAGATGACTTTAGAGCCTGTTTAGTGTAGTGGGGAAGTGTGAAGCTGTCCATTTCCATGCTGCCAAGCGAATTTGTAAGTAGCTGTATGGAAGATCCTCTAGTATGGACTTCTGAAGTATCAGATTCAGGAACCGTGGTGCAAACCAACCGGAGAGTCAGCACATGTGCACACATGCACAGGAACATGGAGGCATTGGCTTTATAGCGTTGTCACAGGATACTTTCAAACAGGTCTTTCTTGTAAGAATCGTCAGTGGAATTTCTTGTATCTGAGTCATTACAATAGCACTTTAAGCCCATCCTTAAATCACGCTGACACTCTAGGTTAAAATAGCCAAGACTTTTTCTCTGTTCTTGGTAAAGGTATGTCTGATGTTTTGAAAGTGCTCACAGAATATCAAATAGTTATGTTTCACACATGGATAAGTAGATAAATGGGGAATGGGGAAATCGATATTAATAAAGGACAGAACTCTGGAGTTTCATAACTTATTAAAGGTTACATTAGCATTTAAGAAGAAATGACATTAACTATTCAGATCCTTGAGATTACGAGATCAGGCAATTCATCCTCTTCAACGTATCTGTGTATATGTTATAAAAGTTAGGGGTTTTATTGATGTTGTTGTTGTTGCCGTTTTAAATAAGAAAAGAAATAGTTCTCATTAGATAATCCCTGAAACAAGTCAATTTTGCCAAATATCTTGATAGTTATAAGAATATGGTAGAATATGCAGGGTTTATATTACAACCCTCTATAAGACAATTGCACAAGTGTATTGATCAGTTAGAACACTGTGCATGAATAAGTCCTTCTAAATTAAATATGTTTTGACTTTGTTCTAGTAGCAGGTCAGTACCAAAAACAAAACAACGCAAAATTTATACAGGTCAAACTTGTTTCTTGTAGTTTTCTTTTGTCTCTGAATATGTATTTGACAAGGATAGACAATTTATTGAAACACAAGGCAAAGCTGGCACATTTGATGCTGTTCCCCTCCTCTCCCTACCTGGTTTCGTTAAGGAATCCTTTGATGCACTGCTGTTTTAAAAATGAAATTAGTCTGTGGCCCCAAATCATATTTCTTGAACCAGTCTCCCCAAATCATATTTCTTGAACTTATCTCCTATCACAGTTAACACCTGTTGAGCACATTGACATAAGTTCCTTTTCTCAAGATACTTACATGAAACACATTTCGATTTGGTCTAGAGCTGTGGCAGCCGCTTTGAATACTCTAGCAACATTTTTATAAAATATAAATATATTAAATTCTAAATACTGTAATTTTATGTATGTATGCTTATGTATATACAATATAGTATATAAAATAAATGTCATCTTATAAATATATAAGATATAATATACCTTAACAACAAATGGGTTGCTATGTGAAGAAGTATATTTTAACAGATATAAAAGAAGAGATCATTTCAGAGTGCAGGCCATATACATTGGGTCCAAAGCTACAAATTGACAGCTGACGATGACTTATGGTTGACTCACTGCAGGTTTAGTGTATGCCTGGCAAGAATAGGAGTGCTCCCTAAAAATTGAGGTCTATAACTATCTTTTAGGATATGCAGTGTTCTAGCGTTGATTTTTTTTAATAGTTTCCAATTCTTCATTTTGTATGCTTTTTACAAATTGAAATCTACAGTCCTTTGAGCGAGTGTTGGTGGAAAACAAACTTCATGGCCTGTCCCCGGCCCTCTCTGAAGCCATCCAGAGCATTTCCAGATGGGAGCTAGTGCAGGCTGCTCTCCCTCATGTTCTCCACTGCACCGCAACCCTGCTATCAAACAGGAACAAACTAGGTGGGTGTTCTAGTTGTCCTTTATGTGCAATGTGTACAAGAACATGTGCCATGTAGTTACTACCATCCAGGCACTGTGCATATGTTATCTCACACAATCATAGAATTTCCTTATCACCCTAGCCATTTACAAAAGGGAGCAGGCTTCTTGGTTTTTAACTTTGTATATGTGATTGTACTCTTTGCTTAGACATTAACATAACAGCAGGAACATCAGGTTGCTAAATATTCTGACACAGTCTGTGATTTATAATTTATTTTCAATTTTTAATGCAACTGTGTTCATGGCTTGGCATATACTCCTAAGGCCCTGGTTCTCGACCTTCCTAATGCTAGGATCCCTTAATACAGTTCCTCATGCTGTAGTGACCAAAAATTATTGTTGTTGTTACTTTATAACTGTAATATTGCTGCTGTTATGAATATTAATGTAAATATGTTTGGAGATAAGAGATTTGCCAAGTGGGTCGTGACCCAGAGTTGAAAGCACTGTCATAAGGCATTTCAGTGTGCACTCTGTCCTCTCTCTCTCTCTCTCCCTCCCCCCCCTCTCTCTCTCTTTCTCTCTCTCTCTCTCTCTGTGTGTGTGTGTGTGTGTGTGTGTGTGTGTGTGTGCGTGTGGTGTGTAAATGATTATCTTCCACGTTCTTTTCCTCATCTAGTGGTATGTGCTGGCCATCTCTCCTACATTAGAGGACTCACCTTTCATCTTTATTCTCTCCCTGCGTTTGTGTTTCTTCTTTGATGTTACAGGTACCTTTCCAGGTCAGAGCTAAAATAGAATACGTTTTATCTTCACTGTCTATGCTTTTCACCATGATAAGACAGGCCATTTGGGGAAAACATTTGAGAATCTAACTGATGAAATATGGTAGCATGCTATTCTGCAGAGGCCTTAGCCAGTAAGAAAGCTCCCCAAATGGCAATGAGCCTTATAAATACTATTTACTAAAAGTTTGGAAGAATGCTAGAGAGAATAGATTCTTCCGGACAAAAGAGTCATCTCCACTATTCTGGGCATGAAATTTACCTCTACCTGGCTGTGTGGTTGTCCCATGCAGGCCACCAGGATAAGCTGGGTGTTGCTGAGACCAAACTCCTTCATACCCTGCACTGGATGCTTCTGGAGGCCCCACAGGACTGCAACAATGACCAGTTCGGGGGTACAGACCGAGGCTCCAGCTGGGCTGGCAGCAGTAGCGCCTTCATCCACCAGATTGAAAACCAGGGCTCTCCTGGGCAGCCATGCCGAAGCAGCTCCCATGATGAGGAAGAAAACAACAGAAGGAAGATCTTCCAGAACTCCATGGCTACCGTGGAGCTCTTTGTGTTTCTGTTTGCTCCTCTGGTGCACAGGATAAAGGTGAGTAGGAAGCTAACATTACACATGGCATGCGATAGAAATGACGCAGAGCGAGCATCAAGGATAATTCCATATTTGTTTGCCTATGTCTTTGAAGGATCTTGCAGCAGCATGGGAACTTTTACTTCTACCTTAACCACTGAATATTACTTAAGAAACGCAAGCCTCCATATGTACTTTATCTACTCAAAAATCTTCAGTGTTTACGTATACCGGACGACTGTGCTACCCAAATTAAACTCGTTAATTTACATTCACTACGATCTATGGCTTAAGTTCTTTTCTTGGTTTATCAGCTGTTAGTCTCTCCTGGCCACCTCAGGATGAAGCTCTGGGAGATCCAGGGACCATTCCATGAAAATACCCTTGCTATTTGTTCTGCATGCCTTTCCTTCCTCTCTTCCTCCCGGGCTCCTTTCAAATTGAGCTTCAATGTCATTATTTCTGTGAAACTTTTTCTTGGGTCTTCTCCATGTAGACACAGTCACCAGCGTCTCTCTATTTCCATAGGCTTTTGCAGCTACCTGTATTCTAATATGTATTCAGATCAGAAGCTTCAGTTTTTATATGCTAAGGTCTTTGACAGGGATATAAAGCAATTGAAATTTAATTTTAAAATATTTTAAATGCATAAAATAGAAAGCACAGGGTTGTCTATTCTAGCCAGTATGGTAACTTTCAAGATGTATGAGTTTGGTTATATCATTTTTTTTCTCATATGTCATCTGCTTAAAATCAAAGATAACTTCAACACTGTTAAATATGTGCAAGGACACACATATCAAATTCCATTTTTGTACCCAAATAAGAGATTGGAAGTTATTCATATGCTTATCTGTTCTTCATTATTATAACCCTAATGAAAAGATATGCTAGTCAGAAATGAATATGTAAAGGTGGATGGGAACATTCACAGTTACTATGAAGTACTGATGAGTCTCAACTTCAGTTTTCTTAAGACTTTCCTCATCTAGTATTATGTGCTGGTATCTCTCCTACGTTAGAGGACTCACCTTTCATCCTTAGTCTCTCCTTTTCTAAAGCTGTTCAGTCAAATTGTTTTAAAATCTTTAACTTTCTACTACTAAGAGTCGTTGATAAGATTCACTGAAGGGAAAGCCTGTTAACTGAGGTTACCCATCTTGCTTATACGACCTGTCAGTCCTGACCCCCAGCTCATCTCTTCAGCCCCATTTCCCTGTGTGTTCACTAACCTTCAGGATTACTGCAGTCACATCTCAGACACCATAAACTCATTCTTATGCTCAGGTCTCTGAACTATTTTTCTTTTTATTTTCTTGCAACACAGAACTCTACCTTCACATTCTCATGGGCCCAAGTATTTTTCGTCAACTGTAATCTCATCACTACCAGATGTCAACACATAAAGAGAGTTCTAGTATTCCTCCCTGTGCTTTTCCTTAGCAACGGTCACTACCAGGAATTATTACACATTGAGAACATTTTTAATGGCTACTACTGTCACTTGAACAGAGACTCTAAGTGAAGGGATGCTGGGATGCTGTTTTTCTTGGGATACAACTATATTTCTAGTGTCCGGATAAGTGCATAGCTCTCAATAAGTGGGGTTTTTTTTTTGTTGGTTTGTTTTTGTTTTGTTTTGTTTTGTTTGACTATTTCACGGAGAAAATCCAAGATGTTACCAGAAGCTAATTCAAAACCAAAAGCAAACAAAAACAACAAAAAATAACAACAAGAAAACAAAAATCCCACAGCTATTATATGTGGATACATGGTCCTTAAAGATGAAGAGGACAAGGGAAATAGTTCCCTAAAAACAGCTCATAGAGATGTCCAAGTGTCAATAAATAGCATCTGAATTGGAGAAATAGGTGTGTCCACAATGGCTGTAGTGTTATTTGGAAGACGTGCCTGAGAATTCAAGTCTTGAAAACAAATCATGCTATGTTATGAATTAAGTGCCTGGCAACACCACGCCATGAGACATTAGGTAATTTATTTTTTACATCTATGTTTTATCAAGTATAAGTTATACATAAGAACAAATTAGAGAGCATTCTGGGGAGTAAACAAGTTACAGTATTCTATTTAAAACACAGAAAGCCATTAACAAGGCATTGTTGTTTGAATGTTAATGTTTTGCTGTAACTAGTGTTCTGTACTAATGGAAGAGAGGTACTAAGTGCTCTTTAAGTAGATATGACAGAGTAGGAAGGAGCCCTGGAAACCCTCCAAATTCTAGCAAGGGCCTGAGAGTGGAGCACTTCCTAAGGGATCAATATATAAGGACAGTATGTGGTGACAGAAACATTGTAAATAACTATTAGCTATATTGCTAAAATAATTCTATTATCATTTTTATTGTTGTTTCCTAGATACTATAAAAATATAGTTATTGAATCAATAAATATGCCTTTGAGGCATTCCGTGTTTGAGAGCGAGTTTTTCTAAGTCACTGGAGATAAAAGATCTATAAATTAGTATTCCCTGGCATTAACATTGTTGGCATTTGGGGCACAATAATCCTGTCATTGGATACTACCCCATGAATTGCGGAATGTTTAATACTATCTTGGTCATCCATCTGCCACGTGTCAATCACATCCTGTCTTCCCTGAATTGTGACAGCCACAAATAACTCCAGAGGTCACCAAATTTCCCCAGGTCTGTGACTGAGACCAGCACCCTAGATTTCTCATCTGCCTACTAGCTATAGGGCTGTGTTGAGACCTATTTTCTCCCATAACCTTCCTGAACCTTCTGACACTTGGCAGTACTATTCAGCCCTTTATTCTTCAAACTCCAATCCAGATCAAGACCAGAGGCCATCTCCTCACTCTGTCTCCAAAGGCTATGAATGTGGGGCTGTGGTTTTTTGTTGGTTGGTTCTTGGGTTTTAGTTTTTGTTTTGTTTTCCCCATGGCCTTCCTTCTTTACTCTTCTCTATTTCAGTAATATTTAGAAACATATAATATTGTTGTAATTAGCATGTTTACTGTCGTATCTTCCTACCTCTCTCTCTTACTAGTTTGTGAATGGTTTGAAGGTAGAAATTACAGTTGCACCTATGGAAACTAACACGGCATCTGTATTTAGAAGATAGTATTTATTGAATGAATTCATAAATTATCATTACTCATCTTTCAGACATAGTCACCGCCTATTTTTCTATTCTTTTAACTTATAATTTACCCAAATATTTCATCTAAAATTGTTAATCTAAATATTCTGTCAAATATATTTTAATTTTATACTAAATTTAATCAGTGAAAACAAAATGCGTTTGTTAAAGTATAGTGTCTTTCATTGGCACTTATTTTTTGAATATTTCTTGGGTTCCTACTATATATAAGGCACTATTTAAAGGCTTGGAGAAATAGTGGAAGATAAATCCAAATGAAAGGCTTCAAATGCATTTGAACAAAACCCATATGTAAAGTATACAATCTTTTAAAAATGCTAGTTGCTGAGTTAATATAAGTGCTTAATAATATAGGAATGAAACCTCAGTGGAATAGACAAAAAAACACTCAAAATTTGGAGAATCAGATTCCGCCCATGTTTAATCTGTTTTTCCCCTCAGGAACCTCTAAATCTTCCTTCTTAGCTATTTAAATGATCTTTCAAAAGTGTTTTCCAGGGACCTAATTTCTGAAGAACCTGAAAGAGAGAAATTAGAGTGGTAGGGCCTTTGCGTTCTGTCAACTTGAGAATACTTTGACAGTAACCCACTAACATAAGAGGTCGATCCAGGTATGGCAGGTATTAAAAACTGAAGAGTGAATTGGAGTAGAAATATGTCCACTTAACCAATGGCAACACATGGGTGTTCAGGAGGAAGTCCTCAGAGGAAGGTCTAGCTTATCTTCAGAAATTACTGCTTTTATTCGGTTGGATATATGGCAAACATAACATGTTGGCAACAACTGTCTGTTGAGTGCTGAGTGTCACGCTGATATGCTGGATGTCAAAGATTAGGATTTTAGCAAAAGACTTGAGTATTTCCCAATGCCATTTCCATTAGCATTTTTAAGTTGCTTTCTCTGCCCACCTCATCCTCTTCCCTATCCTCACTCTTGTTAATATTATAATTTGGGGGTTTTTTGACTCACGATGTAAAAAACTAAGCTGGCCTTGATTTCCTAGGTAACCATGCATGACCTTGAAATTCTCATTCTCCTGCCTCCACTTCTTAACCTGTTAGGAATGCAGGTGTGTGCCATCCTCGTGGTTCCCATTAGGATTTTGTTCATGTTGAGATTATGTATAAGAAACATGAAAAGGGATGGTATTCAGAATTAAGACATCATTAAAACCAGGTCAACCAAGATTTGGCTCCTTGTATTTTTGAAGACATAACTGGAAGACTTTATCTAATGGTGATTCTCTACATGCTAGATGCTATGTCTGCCATCTATTTCAAAGGACAGCAGCCATCAGACCTTTCTAGTTGCTCTCTTAATTATCTACTGTTTAATGCCCAGTGGTAGCTCAACCATAGCAGACCTGCTTTCAACTACCCACCCTCTGCTCCATTTCATTCTGCTCATCTTTGTAAATGGCAGATCCCAAGTGTCATCCTTTCTCATCCTCTACTGCCAATCAATTAGTAAGTTCTGTAGCAGTGTCTTCAAAATGCTTTCAGCATTATAATTTTTTTCTCTCTGCTAGCATTCCAATCTAATCATCTCTCATATTAGTGATAGCAGTAACCCAGCAAATGCTCTCTTATTTCAAATTTGCCCCCTCTCAGACTATTCCTAATGACTTGTTTGAACTTACTAAGCATAGATCCTCTGCTATGCGAACATTCTGGTGCTTCCTCTCTTCCCCATGTCTGCTGAAGCCTCTGTCCTATCAGGCAACACTTTCTCTCACACTTGATGACTTTTCTGGTTGCTTATTTTTCCATTCTTCTCTCAGTCTCTTTATTCTAGGAATATAGTTCATTATTTTGATTTTTGACACAGAGGTAAACTTAGGAACCTTGCATCCATGGAATACTTTTTGTTGTGATACCTATGTGGAAACTTAGTCATGTCAATTAGGTATTTACTATGAGTGCACCTTCTTCTGCTCTCCATGACTGCCTGTTTTAGGAAGTCAGCACCTTTCCTGCTATATCTCTCTATCTACTTTTTTGCCTGTGTACCATGAGCAAGGGTTTCTGTGTGCTTTATTCCCTGATATACACAAGCAGCTAAAATAGCACCAGGTTCATAATGCATACTCTACAAATATTTGAAATTAAATACGGAATGAGTTTCAACAAGTACTTTGTAAACTGCCATGGGACTCAAGAGGTTTTTTCCTCTGTGGGCACATATGTTGCTAATGAATCTAGGACTCTTCTCTAGGGGAGATTCTTTTCCCCTGGGAGATGCAATACACAATTCCCAGAAAAGAATTAGGGACAGACCAAAGTAACAAGTGCACCAAAGTCAAACTTGATGAACCAATGGACTTTTATTAGGGTTCCTAGCAGGAGTGTGAGTTAGGGGTCACTTACAGGCATAGGATTGACTCCAAAGCAGCTTCATCACCAAAAATATCCACCCCAACATGGGTGATGATTCAGGAAAGGTGTGAGTCCGATGCTCTCTGTTTAACTTGTGCATGAACAGACAGGTCTGAGAAACTTCTTAGCAGCTCTGGGTTAGAGTTTATGGTTGCTTCTACCAATGTGGAGAGGGACCTTTTGAGAAATTTGCAAGTTCCTGCTTTCTCAGACATACCATGGTTTGTTTGTCCCTGGAGTCTCATGAGTCTCCTTTACCTTCCTTGGTGGCATTCAAAGGAATCTGTTGTGTCAACAGACTTCAACCTAGTCTTTAGCTTTGTAAAAGAGTGAGTGTGCTGGCTAGTTTTAAATGTCAGCTTTCTATAATCTAAAGGTACCTAAGGGAAAACCATCAACTGAAGAATTTTCTGGATTAAGTCAACTTTTGTTCTTGTCTATCAGGGAATTGTTCTGATGGTTCAATGATGAAGGAAGACCCAGCCTATCATGGGCAGCACCATAATCCAGGAAGGGCATCCTGAATTATGTAGGAGGAAGCAAGCAAGCAAGGATGTGTTCGTTCTCTTTGGTTTTGACTGTGGATAGGATGTGGGTAGATACTTCTGGTTCCTTCCCTGAAACTCCCTTGATAATGGATTGCAATGTGGATTTGTAAGCCAGATAACTTTTTTCTCTCCTAAATTGATTTTGGTTTGATTACTTGTAATGTAACACAAGAAAATGAAATGTAGATACCAAGACTCTAACAACACACACACACACACACACACACACACACACACACACACACACATACATGCACACACACACGTACACATGCACACACACACACACACACACACATACACACGCACATACACACACGCACACATACATATAAATGCTCATAGATGCCCTTGGAAACCAACAGAGGTATCACAAATCCTGGAACTGGGTTGGGCTGGTTGTGAGCTGCCTGGTGATGGTCCTGGAGACTGAACCTCGGTCTTCTGGAAGAGCAGCAAGTGCTTTTAAGCACTGAGCCATCTCTTCGGCCCTTCATCTGGAAATTTTATCAATACCCTTCAGCTGAAGCTTTCTTGCTATTCAGTGAATTTGATTCTTCATTTATTGAATCACTTTTATTCTTCTATCTTTCCAGTCCCTGGTCTCAGTATGAGAGTGAGATGAGACTTGCACCTCCCCTGTGTTTTAAAACTTCCCAAAGTGGTTTCAACAACACAAGTTAGGGTTGGAAAGTACTGTCTGTCTTCAATAAGTTTCTGGGTCTCAGATGTGTTCACATTCCCTGCTTGCGCGTTCACTTTTTATTTAATGATCTGAGATATGTAAGATGTGATCTGTGACACGTTTGAATCTCTACCAAATGAGGTTGCATTTTCAAATACTTAGGCTCTCAATTCGATACAATAATGAAGGACAGAATGTGTTTCTGAAAGAAGCTTTCAATTACAAATAAACTGGACAGGCGTGGGTTGTAAAACCTAACGCATTCAGTACATATTTATTGAGTATCTTTGTGCACACAGATCCCCATCTGTGTTAAGTGCTGTGACAATGCTGGGAGCTGCAGGAAAGGGGGATTCGTCAACTAGCCTGTGCCTTGAAGATTTTTAAGAGAATATTACAATATCACTCACGATAAAGATTCAAAATATATCTACCCAATTCTGTGAAATAAAGAAAGAGAGAGGCACTGGAGAAGAGGAGGTCAAAGTAGCCAGACTGTGAGGATATTGCCTTCTGAAGGGAGAATAAAGACACTTCCATAATTAAGAGGAACGACACTGTATCCAAGCATGAAGGGAGTTGCCAAGACTATGGAAATAAACAGATCTCCCTCACTGCAAACAAAACAGTGGTTTATGTGTTCCAGGCTTTTTCCAAAGCTCCATTTGATTAATCTCTCATTTTCCATAAAGCAGGTCACTGTAATTTCCATCTCTATTGTAGTATTAGCAGGACTATTGTTTGCCTAGAAACACTCATCGGAGTATTTGTCAGGGCAAGTCCTTCTGAAAATGATCTGTAGAAGATGACTAATCTGACACAAACCAATTACTGAACATAGGTCTTCACTGTCCCCAGGAATCCGATCTCACCTTCCGCCTGGCCAGTGGGTTGGTTATATGGCAGCCCATGTGGGAACACAGACAGCCTGAAGTCTCCGGCTTTACTGCCCTGGTAAAGCCCATAAGGAGCATCATTACAGGTTCGTGACTCCAGTACCCAGTGGGCAGCATGGGTAGACTCCCTCTCTGTGGGGAGAGTGGTAGAATGGCTTGCCTTTAAGAGGATAATGAGAAACAGTTTTCTCTGGAAAGTTATGCGGGTGGCTCAGATAACGTGAGACACATATCTTTGGGTCATGTGACTTTGGGAAAGTCATTTAACTATCTTGTGCTTTTGTTTCCTCATCTGGATACTGGGAATTAAAATATTAATAGTGTTTATAGAAATATTGTGAAGACTAAATTACGTATTATGGATGGATGTATCAGCTAGAAAAATGCCTGATATATAGTAAGAGATCACTATTATTGCCATTATTATTGAATCAAGTATAATCGATGAAGTAGGTTGTCTTCAGAGGTCTCTTCATAATGTTCTATTGCTGTCAAAGCATTTTACTTGAGGAATTGGACTTGTGTAGCAAACTAGTCCTGTGATTGAACTGAATTGTAGAAAGAGCCCAGCATGATAAATTTATAAGTACACAATAGGTTCACCCTTCACTCTAAGCACATATATATACAGCTATATATACAACTTATATAATATGTATAATTCTATTAATGTAAAATCGAGATGCTATTCTACCTTACCTGGCTTCTTAATAAATGCAAATGAGAAAGGGAATAAGAGATTTGTTGGGAGTAAATGCTTAATAAATTCTATTCTACTCTGTCAATAGAATAGACAGTCTTACTTTTAATGTTAATAATAACAGTCAAAAATAAATTACATGGAAAATCTAAGGAAACAAATGCTGTAATCATACATATATGGAGATGTTTTATTTTAGTTTGTAACTTTTAAACTCAAACAGTGGAGGGTTAAGTATGTAAAAGGACTCTAAAGGTGGAAAGAAACTATAAACACATTCACCCATTCTTTCTCCTCTAGAACCTAACATGATTTTCCAAGTACTTGATATGTTAAGGAATTATTGTAACCATCAAGTTCCTTATTAGTCATGCATTTAAAAAATTCTCATTTTAACAAATTCAAAGAAAACTTTTTACAGAATAAAAAGTATACAAATCTTAATATATATATGTATCTATATATCAGTAACTTTTGAAAGATAGATTAAAGAGTAATATCATCGTTTTAAATATCAAGCTACTAAATACATAAAGGTGCTATAGCTGTAATTCTGCTTTAGATTCTATGTGTGGGATGAGATAAATTAGTATGGATTCAAACAATGGACACAGAATGTAGGATGAATGTAAGATTACCTTAAACAACTAAAAGTAATAGAAATAAAGCTGAGAGTAAAATATGAATAGGTATAACCAATTGTTAGTAAAGTGCCATAACTTTGTGATAAGTTAATTAAAGAAATTTAATTTATTGAAGTTTTGCTATAGTTTTGCTATAAAATGGGATAGTCCTTTACAGCTAAAGGTCTGACTTCTGAACCTTGACCCTGGAAACACTTACATGCTTAGCAAGTTCTCTACCACCAATTTACAATGCTAACCCTGTCTCTCCCACTTTGATAAATATGCAGATAGTTATTTAACACATTTTCAAGATTTCTAAGAAACTAAACCTCCATGAGAGTCCCTGGATTCATCATTCACTTCCCTGTCCTTTGGCTTCTGGAAGATACTTGTTGTTGGTTCCTTTCTACTGTGCCTGATGCCCGGGACTTGAAATGGTGCCCAGCATCTGAAGGGAATTCAGACATGACCTAGACCACATGGCTAGAAAGAATAATTCCATAGGGAGACCTTGGAATAACTTGGATTTCAGTACCCAGTCATAGCAGACACTGCTACCACAGTTACCCAGTGTTTCTAAGCCAAAACAAAGATGTGGTCTACTTGAGTCTTACCGCAGGATCAGCCTCACCTAGTGCCTGAAACACAGATGCGGGGACCACAAAATCTGGTTCGGGACTTTCCAATAAATGTCAAGTTAAACTTCTTCTTGCCAGAGTTTTTCATCTATAAATCAGCATGATGAAACAGCAGTAGAATAGGGTCACCAAAAAGATTAAATTTGTTAACAAATTTCAACTAGTCAGGACAGGCCTTGGTATACAGTAAGGATTGGGTAGCCCATACCCACTTTTATTATTACCAACTCCTAAACTTCAACCTCATAAGTCAGAATAAAGAGACGAATATATTCACTGAAAACTCAGAGATGCTTGTCTTTACTGGTCATTTGATTTCAGTTACATCACACAAGATTCGATGTTTGATATTTTCTTTCAAGGTGATAATGTCACATGAAACTGGAAAATGATGAGAGCATATGAGATAAAATGAGCTTGAAATCTTATGAAATCTGTGCTGAATTTTTTTCCATCATCTTTGTAGCCAAAAGGAGCTCTCCAATCAACAGTCAGAGTCAGACCTGCGAATCACCAAATCAAGACACAAGGCAGCAAGGAGAGGTTAGTTTGTTATAATCCTGAGAAGAGGGACTCTGAGCAGGACATTGTAAGGGCTCGGACTTTAGGTTTAGACTCATACCATGACGACATTCCAGCCCTCTCCTCCATCCTGAACATGCAGTGTTGTTCAGTCTGATGTCTTCTGTCAGTCAAGTGTGAAAAATAAATTTTAAGCATCGTCCAATAGTCTAGGTGTTGAAACAAAACAGTGTATGAGTATTTTATCTCACCACCAGTTTATAGTCAATAGGGCTTTACCTTGATGGCTAGCATGTAACAAAACATATTAGCTGTCATTCATCTTGCATCAAATAAAGTGTCATTTGATCTTCCTTCGCTCTCCATGTAATCTGTGCAAAGTAAAAGCATGGTGCCTTCTATTAAAGTTGGGTTCCATTTCTGACATTTTACTCTCAGGAATAGCACGATCTTCCACTCTACTCCCTCCCCCCAAGCTAGGGTCTTTGGTGTAGCTCTTAGGCACATGTGGCTACCAATCCCTTGAAATATGGCTACAGTGAATTGAGAGTTTTAAACAAAGAGGCCATTTTGAAAATATTGCATGAAAAAGGATACACCAATGATTTTATATCAATTATATGTTGAAATGAGTTTAGAATTTTAATATGTTACTAAAATTAATTTCAAACATCCCGTGTGTGTGTGTGTGTGTGTGTGTGTGTGTGTGTGTGTGTGTGTGTGTGTGTGTGTGTGCGCGCGCGCGCACGTGTCCGTGTACCAGAGAACAACCTCAGTTGTTATTCTTCAGGTGCTGTTTTCTGGTTTTTCTCTACTTTCACCTCCCCCTCTTCCTCTTTCTCCCCTCCTTCTCCCTCCTCCTCCTCTTCCTCCTCCCCCTCTCCCTCCTCATCCTCTCCCTCCTTCTCCTCTTTCTCTCCCTCCTCCTCCTCGCCCTCCCCCTTCCTCCTCCTCCTCCTCCTTTTCTTTTTTTGAGATGAAAATGTATCTATAATCTTCAAAGATCATTGGTCTTAGTCCTTGTGACATATACATAGGCAGTCTATGCAAATTCTACACAGAAACAGAAAGATCTGACATACTCCTCCTCCTTTTTTATAGAAAATATTTAAATTCCACCCCAAGGCCTCTACCCTGCTCCTCAGGCTGTCTGGCTTGCAAGCTCCAGGTCCTGTCTCTGTTCTCCTGGAAATCTTAAGTGATTGCCCGGGGTTCTGGGGATTGAACTCAGATCCTCATGCTTACAAGGCAAGGACTTTACTGATCAATCTCCCCAGCCCTCTTTTACTATTCTTAAAGTTAGTGATGAGGCTGTTCACAATTTGCATTATATTATTTGATTCAACATGCTTTTCTAACGTATACATTTCAGTCTTTACACTGTAAATTCTTGATTTGAAGGTTCCGGTTCATCAGATTTTTGTTTTTATTTTAGTGATGCTGGGTTGGAGCTAAAATGTTCACACATGATAGGCAAGCATCCTATCATTAAGTGACTAAAACACAGCCCCAGTCTTCTAACTTGTTTTCCGTTTCCCTAATCACCACAAACACATGAAGCATACTGATGCTAACTGGTTCTTTGATAAACTTCCGGAGGCTTCTTTCAGGAGATTTCTAGCCATGTTTTTCTTTCTATAAAGTGAATGTGGATTGTGTCTTATTTTGTGTGTGTAGGTAGAATACATACGGGCTAAACCCTGCGGCAAATGCCTGAGGGTCTTTGTACTTAAGAAGTTAATCCACGATACCTATAAAAATATTTCACATTACCTGAGCAAAACTACATGTGTCAGCCACATGGAATTAAAATGTTACTCAGTAAAATGAATCACTGAGTGTATGCTTGCAGCCTAGATAAAGGTCCCCGCAGACAACTGAAAATCGTGTTGCGCCTATTTTTGATGAATGATGGGAAAGCTTCCACCCTCAGATTGATTCCTGCTAAACTGGCAATAGGTCGAGCACCACAGCCCTGTGTTGACCCAGTTGGTCCTGGCACGTCTTTCCTGAATTTGGGGGTTCACGACTCTACTGTACATGCTGGACATAGAGATGAAAAAGAAAAGAATGAAGGGCAAGATGAAATAAAACAAAGTACTGAATCTTAATGCTCGGAAAGACACTGGTGCTTTCCCTAAATCTATTCCCATTGCCTTTTAGACAAAGGCAAATCTCTAGTTCTGTGATCGCTTTTGCAGCAAAGAAAACCTTCAATATGTATGACTCTGTGTGTGAAGGAGGTAAGTCTAGAGACTGTGCTCAAAGCAGGGAAAGGAACTAATCTACTGTCTCACCTCCGAAAGGGACTTGAGGTGGTCAGTGAAGCACTGCAGGCGGATTCCATCTCACCTAAGGCCACCATCTCTGTCTGCCGTCAGGGAAATTCCTTCGATGGAAGCCTGTCCTCCCAAACCTCCCAGGAAAGAGGCCCATCACATTCAAGGTACTTTACTGGAACGCTAGATCGACAAGGAAACGTAGCCCAGTTACCAGTTCTACTTATTTTTACAGTCTTCATTCTTTAAAATATGGATGTGTGTATTTTCTATGTGTATGGCTTAACCAAGATATAAATTATTTCCAAATACATGCTATGAATGTCCCTCATTTCCCCATTTTAACAAATTAGGCTAGAAGTAGGAAACATGTCAGTTTTAATGCGATGCCTGTGTTAAATACCCAAGTGCAGAAATCCCAATGAAGGTATAAGAAGATTACACTGCAGCCGTGATTAAGGCTCTGCTGTAGTGGATAAGGGTACTTTTCAACAGTAAATCCCTGTGTTGAAATGGGTGTCGCTAAAACGCTTTGAAATTATCAACTGTACTCCTAAACCTTCCAACTCTTCCCTGTTATTTTGTGAACATATCAAATTTACCTTCTTTTTTTCCTTTTTTTTAATTGGATATTTTCTTTATTTACATTTCAAATGTTATCCCCTTTCCTGGTTTCCCCTCTACAAACTTCCTATCCCATTTCCCCTGTTTCTATGAGGGTGCTCACCCACCCACCCACTCCTTCCCTACCTCCCTGTCCTGGTATTCCCCTACACTGGGGAATTGAGCATTTACAGGACCAAGGGCCCCTCCTCCCATTGATGCCTAACAAGGCCATTTTCTGCTACATATGTGGCTGGAGCCATTGGTCACTCCAATTGTACTCTCTGGTTGGTGGCTTAGTCCCCGGGAGCTCTGGGGGGATCTGCTTGGTTGATGTTGTTCTTCCCGTGGGGTTGCAAACTCTTTCAGCTCCTCAGTCCTTTCTCTAACTCCTCCATTGGGATCCCATTCTCAGTCCAATGGTTGGCTGCGAGCATCCGCATCTGTTTTTGTCAGGCTCTGGCAGAGCCTCTCAGGAGGCAGCTATATCAGGCTCCTGTCAGCATGCACTTCTTGGCATCTGCAATAGCATCGGGGTTTGGTGACTGCAAATACCTTCTACAAGAACCAAGCTAGTCTATATCTTCCAACTCCCTAATGGAATTATGGGAATCCAGATTCACAAGGAAAACCCTTTCACCTAATGAGCCATAATTCACAAGACAGTCTGTATTTCTTTTTTCCAGTGAAAGTATCATTTAGGTGATAGTGCTTTAAATTAAGGTTTTAAATATCCTTTAATTGAGTTAAAATTTCTATGCCATAAAAATCAAACCTCTTAAAGTTAATATCTTAATCATTTCTCAATATATTTGCCAAGTTGTGCAATTGTCACCAAAATCCATTTTAGAACATTTCTGTCATTTATGCTTGTGGTGAACCCCACTCCCACACAGACTTCAGAAAGTCTCTGATCTACTTTCTGTGGTTGGTTTGCATTTCTCAGCCCTGCGTACAAATGGGATGGATTAGTTGGTGTCTCCCATCTGCCATCTTTGAGTTAGTGTAATGTTTTCGGGGGATCTTTATTTGCAGGATTGCATTCATCAATGCTTTGTTCCCCTTTATTGCTGAATACCATTAGCTTGTACAAAGATATCAACGTTTCCGTACTCATCATCAGGTGCCTACTTTGTTACCATGTTTTATGTATTGTGAATAGCATTGCTGTGGCCCTTCACTTAAATCTTTTATGAACATGGGTCCCTGTCCCATTGGTGGACAGCCATGAGTAGAATTGCTGAGTTGTGTAACAAATTTATGCCCAAATTTGAAAAGAAACGACTTTTTCTGGAAAAAAAAATGGTGGCACTATTTTACATTCCCCCAGCAATATTTAAATCTTTGTACCCCCAGGAACATTTTTTTTATTGTTTTTCTGTTTTTATTATAATCATCTTAGTGGTTTCCTACTGTGGCTTTCATTTACTTTCCCCTAATGGCTAAGGACCCTAAGGATGCCTTCATATGCATATGAGCTATTCAGAGGTACTCTTTTATTAAAAGGCAATTCAGACTTTCCCCACATTTTAATGGAAGCATCTAAATGTTCACTTTTAAGAATTTTTAAACATATTCTGCATACAAATATCTTATCAGGAAAAAAATGATTCACAGGTGTGTCCTTCTAGTAATCTCACTTGTCTTTTCCTTTGATAGTTTTTAAATGATTTATCTGTACATGGCCCTAGGCCAGATTGTATAGGTATATTTACTTTTGAATTCTTTCTTACACTTACTAAAAACAAAAGAGCCATGTAGAAGAACATTGACGTCTTTGTGTTCATAGGTTTAGTACATATGCATTTATCCATTGGTTTCTATTTCAGTAGGCAGCCCAACCATGACCCAGGCATCTTCCTTAAAAGTTCCAGAGGAACATCTCAGTTAAGGTCTAGATTCATCCTCTAGCTCTTTAGAGCAACTAGCCAAAATACCTGAGGTTCACCCCAATCCAAGCCACCGTATATCAACCTTCTTAATGCCCCCACACCCTTTCTCATTGTTATTTAATTCAAATCCTTACTAATTTCCTATTTAGATTTCTGCAACTGTGTCTAGTGTTGTATGCATGGTCTTTTTATTCACTGCATGTGCACTGTAGGAACCATACTGCTCCCAACTGCACATGACCTAAATAGACAAATGATATGTAACCAGATGTGGTAACATAGGCACAAGACATACCTGCGGTGTGCATGGCTGCAGATGGAGATGAGGTGGGACGCACTGGCTTGTAGCGGTTCTGATGTTGAGCAGTAAGTGTGGGAGGCTCTCCGAGAGAATGCAGTCCACTCCTGGCCGTGGCAATTGGCTTCTCCTTATGAGCTGGTTCTATCCTCAAAATCAGTTTTCTCTTTGCAAGAAAGGCAACACATGTTCACAGCTAATTTCCTGCAATTAACATTTGGGAGATAGGGCTTGTGAGCCTACTTTCAATTTTTAATGTTTCCAGAAGTATTTTTTGTTAATGTAATGCCATTTAAGTTTTTGTAGGTTCAGTGTGAAACTTACTAGGATCCAGTGGAATAGACATAATCCACATTTGGATATCCAATCTCTGTCTTAGGCTTCTGTGAAAGAATAATCATCTAATTTTCTTATAAGGCATTATATATGCATGTATAAAAATAATTATAGACTGATAATGTCATATGAGGATAATAAACTATGATATTATGCAATAGATAATGTAAAATTAAATAGTGGATACCATATATATTATATTATATAATAGATAACAGATGAGGATAATAGACTATTATATATGTATATATGTATATGCATATGCAAATATGTAGAAATAAATGTGTGTGTTATATAAATATACAATAAATATAAACATATATATATTTGAAGCACACTATAAAGGTTTGTAGAGGGCCTTTGTCAGATTCAATAGTATTCTGAAATATGACTTAGATTATTTTGAAGTCTTAACGAGTGAGTCTATATCTTCACTCTTGGCTTGATATAGATTCTGTTTATTCAGTAGTTCCCTGGATTTTATTTTTGCATTCAGCTATTATCTGTTCTCTGTAAAATCTGGGAAATTCTAATATTATCATGTCTCATATTATACATCTTTAATAATTCTTTTTTAATTTCTCTCGCCTCTATTTTGGTTTACTATAGCTAGCAAAAAGAAATCAGACGGTCTTTTAGACCTTATTAGGACATCTCTTTCATTGGGTCACCTAGTTTGTTGGGCACTTTTGTATAACTTCCATACCAAGCAAACTCAGTCCTACTTATACGTAGCAAAAACCTTCATCCCCTAGTTCCAGCAGCTTCCTTTACTCCCTCTGAAGCCTACCAGCAGGTTTCTCAAAGTTCAAAAGTTGTCTGTACAAACTGTGGAGAAAACTTGTATTAAAAAAACAATCATATTCCTCATTTCTTTTTAAGGGTTATTCCTATTTCAGGGTTCTACAGCCATTCTCTGAGTTTAAGGTTTTATCTGGTACCAAAGTCTGTTTGGTTAGCCTCAGTTCCTCAGCTTTGAGGTGTCCCTTTAAGGCCACTCATAACATGGACACTGGCTTCTCTTCAAACAAATTATGCAAGACAGAGAACACCGATATAGGTGATCTTATTCAACGCACTCTGAAAGTTACAGACTGTCCCTTCTATTGTGTAGTCCAGTATCCAACCATGGTAAAGTATGGGAGGAAGAGAACATTGGGAACTATCTTATAGGCCAGCTGCAACAAACGGTATTGATGATAATGTCACTATCATCTTATCCACTATACATTTTATTTTAATTTTTCATCAGTTGTTGAATATGTCTCTTCCACAAGTTTTTTTTATTCCAAAGTGTTTAATTTGATTTAATCTAAGAAGTAGTCTCTCATTTGTTTGAAGTATACACTGAAGCCAGATACTTTTAAAAAGTCATAAAAACCAGAATGCAAGCAAATCTTGAGGTTATAAAATATTCATATTATATTTTTTGCATAGTTTTCTTGACCATTAGAGAGTGTAAGTATAAGCAGAAAATGAAGTTCTTTTCCGTGAAATTCAAACTATATTGATTCTAATCTGATTAAGTATAAAAACAAAGCTCTCTAAATTCCCATCTTCTTATTTGTGAAAGGATGTTTTCTGACATTAGTATACTTGAGCCATCTCTCTATCATTTATCTGCCCACCTATGTGTAATCTGTCCATCTATATGTATTTCTTTATGTAAACACACACACACACACACATTTTCATAGCACAAAACACCCACATTATGTGAGTTAGACATGAACCAGTGGCACTCTGGAAAAAATGAGTTGTCTTCTCTCTGCCTAGAGACAGTGGCTGGTTACCATGGAAATTATGCACAAGTTAGACTGCTTAGCAAATGCTTGTGTTAATGTATCTCCATTGGAGGAGTTCTTGTGTTTATTGAGCTTGAAGAAAGAGCCTTAATAACAAAGCCGTGCAAATATCCTAGCAACGAAAGCTGTCTACCTACATCAAGCCAATCCAGTTCACTGGGGCTTTTGCTCTGACCTTGACTGAACTCAGCATTATTCTTTCCTGCACGCTGCAATCAGTGAACAAGTAGCTAGTTTTTAAAATTAATGTAAGATTACATCTTTAATTACCATGTGCATAGGCATAATTCATGCTTCATTAAATGCTGCAGAGGGTCCAGACTGATTCCCACATTTCTCTGCTATCACAGACTGTTACTCCCAGATTAGTCACTTGTATTCAGTTCTACTGTCGTCTTTCAGTACTTGTTAATGATAACCTGGTTTCCCAAATCTGTACTTGGTTGGGAATAGATTAAAGCAGTCTGACTTTTGTGAAAGGCTTTTCTCATCATAGTTCCTTATTGTGTACAAATAACTATAGAAACACTTAAATATATTTACAAAATTATATTTATAATTCTACATTGATACTCAAAATATTGAGAAATAAAAAGTACTCCTCCATGTGGCCATTAGGTAAATAAATGCCATTAATTTCCCTGTGAGCCTCTCCTCAATTTTCCATGTATTTCATTTATAAGTAAAATTATATTCATATTCAGTCATGAAATTTTCATATTTTCCTACTCTCTCAAGGTTTAATTTAGGGAAAATGGCTTTTAATTTCCACTGACCAGTTAATTGCATATTACAATGCTGTTCTAGATAATATACTTTATCATTTTTACTTTTTAATGACCATTCCAACCAGCAGAACTCACACTTCAAGTTACATAATATAGTAACTGAAAGAAAATGTAAAGGTGCATGAGGTTCTAACTACTTGCCACTGAATTGCCTCTTAGTTGTTGTTGTTGTTGTTGTTGTTTTCAGGAGGTCTTGTGGGATGGTCATTTTTGGGTACCTGTGAATTATTTCCATGGGATAGAAAACCAATTGTATTTCCAGGAAAAGGGACCAGCTCAGACAAGAAAGTGAGGTGAGAGTTGGAGAGCTAGGGGCCACTGAGGGTATGTGGCAGCTGAGACCAGAGCCAGAGAATAAGAAAGTAGCAGAGATCCCTAGAGTCTTGGCATGAAAGAAACAGTTACAGACCTGGGCAAGAGGAGGTACCAAAATGGCAACCAGAAAGACTGGAAGTAGAGATCCCAGGGTACCAAATAGAAAATAACAGTTACAGATAGATCCTGAGGTAACTGATGCAGTGAACACATTGACTATGAATCAGAGAAACACTAACCACAGAGAGGGGAAAGGGCAAGCATTATTAGAAGACGTAAACATCGCATATTAAGAAGTTGAGGAGAGGCCATAGATGTGGGAGTTCACCCAGGGTCTCTAGGTTTGATCTTTCTTATAGGTTCCTGGGAACCTATCATCTCCAGACTTCTCCTTGATTGGTTTTGCATGGTTTCCTTCCTTAGATAGTCTCTTTTCTCCCTGTTGAATATTTTTGTAAAGGAACAATCTCTTGGGGTGGGGGTAGAGGTGAAGGTGGGGCAAACGTGGGAGCAAGAAACAGCCCTTTTTAAAGAGGCCATACCTGTTTCCCAGGTCAGCCCACGTTCCCCTTAGCATCCTTCAGTTTCAAATAGAGTTTACTCCAAATCAAACAGATAAAATGTGAATCTGTGATTACCCTAGCTAGGGATATGTTTTTAGTCTCAAAGTTATTCATATCCATGGAGTCTTGCTGTTCTGCAGCACATCATCCAATCAATGAACTGGCAAACTCTGCTAGAAGAAGGAAAAAAGGATGAAAAAAGAGGAAAAGGAGGGGAAGGAGAAGAAGGGGAGGAAGAGGAGGAGAAAAAGAGGAGAAAGAGAAGGAAAGGAAGAAGGGGAGGCAGAGGAGGAGGAGGGGAAGGGGAAGAAGAAAGAGAAGGAGAAGAAGAGTAGGAGGAGGAAGGAGGAGAGGAGGGGGAGGAGGAGGGGGAGGAGGAGGAATTATCCACAAGTTACTAGCTTCAGTAGACTAAACTCAGTGTGTAGAGAAAGACAAATCAGTGTCTTGATACATGACATTGTCAATACAGAATCCCAATAGTGGTGTTTACATCTAGTAGTTATTTTGACTGTTGGTCTAGTAGATAAGAAATCATCCTTTACATGTTTATCTAGGACAACTGTTCTACAAATCCAAAATTATGAAAGGATTTAAGGAATACTGGAACATCTGGACAAAACTTCTTGGGCCTGACCCTTAGAAATTTTAGTTTAGGAAATTTTAGGGGCAACCCTGATGTCTTTTTTCTTAACATCTTCCCTCTTTTATGTGTTCCTTGGGGACTTTCATGGTCCACTGGAACCTCATAGGGATAATGTCCCAGGGATTTGGAAAATTTAGAGATTACCTAATCTAAAATCTATAAAATTCGAGAACTCTAAGGTACGATGTCGAAGGAGACAGTTTATGATAACTATAGCTACTCTAGGGTGGGAGTAATTCTTCTGACCTGCTGATATCTGCCTTCATCACGGAAGATTAGTCAAGAAAATAACGGCTTTCACTGACTCGTATAAATTAGAGGACTGTCACGAAGGCTTGGGGACCTAAAATTACACAGCTGGTATCCAGCAGGCCTCCCATTTTTCTCTTCTTTGCAGATCTAACATGGGAAAGAATTCTTGTTAACTTAGGTGTAAATGACAGGCTTAGGGGAATAAGTTCCATCATGATTCCTTAAGGAAAAGAAATGGGCTTCGGGGAGGGGAGAATACTGAAAATAAGTCTCTAAGAAAACGTCTAGAAATGAAAGTCAAGGTTATTGCTTTCCCTCCAGCTGGTGCTGAGGGTATAACCAGTCAAGGTTCCGAATGTAGTAAAACACCCAGTGAAAAACTGAAAAGAGTATGAAAGAGGTCCTTTACCTTGAATTAATTAATTTTAGTTGAAATTCAGTACACTAACAGCTGGTACACCAGGGCCTGCATAATAGAAAATAAGACTGGAATAGATAGCATGGAATAGCACACCTGTTGTCCCAGCACTCAAGAGACTGACACAAGAAGATCGTGAGTTCAAGTCCAGGCTGGGCTACTTAGTGAGTTGGAAGGCAGCCTGAACTACATGAGACATTATCTCAAAAACAAAACAACTGTAACAATAAGAAGGAGGAGGAGGCATGGGAGGAAAATGAAACATACAGAAAATGAATCCCAATACACATCAGACAGACTTTGTTCGACACTGTATAGATTTTCAATTTCATTTGAAGAATGAATGTTCCAGGTATAGAGAACAAAAGAAACAAGGAGATTTGAAGGATGTGATGGCGATTCTCTTGGTGAGTTGTGTGGGCCACTAGCACTTGAATGGTGTCTACAGGTAAACCTGACGAGGAATAGTTGGAAAAAGAATCTATAGGACTCTACAATGGATTTCAAATTGGCCTGTGGATGACGATCAGACAATTGGTAGCTTCCCAATCCAATGTGTGTGAAAATTCAGGGTATTATAGAAAGCATATTCAATATGATTTCCACCCCAGTTAGTATTTTAGTGGGTAGCATCCAAAGTGCTTGACTTTTTTTATTTAGTTGCTTACTTTCTAGTTAAACTACTCAGAATATTCAACTACAGGACAGCTCTAAGGGCTGGTGAGATGGCTCAGCAGTTAAGAACACTTGTATCCTAGACTGACAACCTAAGTATATCTCTCTAACCTGCCTGGTAGGAGAGAACTGATGGCCACAAATTGTCTTCTCATCTGCACACCTGCAATGGTACAAGCACCAGCATTCATGCATTCACGCATGCGCATACACATGTTGCTACTCAGTACAGTAGAGGATGTTAGTTACGATAGTAAGAACAACAATGTGGCAGGCACTTTGATAAGGGAGTAGTAGAAAGGGATGTGAAAATCATAAACAGGGTACCAGATATGACCTGGGCTTTTATTTTTTAGAAATATTTCCATAATGTTCAGTTGTGTGTGTGTGTGTGTGTGTGTGTGTGTGTGTGTGTGTTGTGATTCTTGATGAAACTGTGAAGTAGAACAAATGTTCCACCAAACACACAAATCTCTACTCCATGTTATTTGCTCTCAATAGCAGGCTAACTCTATGCCTCACATTGGTAATTTTAACCACTGGTAAGTTATGGATCTTATGTCCAGGACATGCTGATAATCTTTGCACTTGGGAAGCGGTGTTAGGGGAATCAAGAGATTCAGACCAGACTGTGCTTCATAGGGAGACCTGTCTCAGACAAACAGGCAGACAATGAAATCCCCAAAATATGTGCCTTGGAAGTTCATGAACCTTACCCCCTACTCTCAGTGGCTGCATTCTTTTTTTCAAGAAGCTACTTTTTGGTGTGGGGTAGGGTTGTCAAACCTTCCTTTCTGCATCATCTAACTCAGAAGAAAATGGTGCTTGAAGACTAAACTTCCAGTTTAGATCCAAGGTGACTTCAGCTCCCAGAAACCTGACTTAATTTGGTCATTCACTTTCTGTTATACTTACTGTGCTTTATGTTCTGCCAGAAAGACTTTTGCACCTATGGCTGTCCTAATTTGGGCTGCTGTGACGTAGCCAGAGTGATTTCTAGACAGGAGACATGTATTGCTGACAATCCCGGAGGCTGCATGTCTAAGATCATGGCATCAGGGTGGTTGCATTTGGATTCAGACTGCTGACTTCTGATGTTCCCATGTGATAGGAAGACAGCAAGAGAGCACTCAGAAATCCTTTTCCTACACGGTGTTATACCTAGAAGCGAAGACTTGTGGCTCAGTTATGCCCACCCCTAATTTCTAGCACATTGGGATTTCAAATATTAGTTTTGAGAGACAAAACCATTAATTCTAATGCTCCTAAGATATCTATATAATGTATTAATATAAGCAATTTTAAAAATATTCTTTAGTAAGCTGATTATTAGTTAATGAGCATATCGTGCATTTAAATGAAATAATAGCATTCCAGAACTTTGAGAATTTTTAAGTTACTTATACATAGTTATATAACAAGAATTTTCAGTATTCATTTTCATAATGGTAAGACAGTTTGTTTAGAACATTTCTGTTTATTTAATTCTATTACATAATACTTTCACTATTAAACTTAAATAGCTCCATACAGTAAATATAAAAGCCATCATCCTGATTTTATTTTCGTCAAACCTTATAGTTCAAGAAACATCATGACTCGAATCCCATCCATGCCTTTGTCTTTGTCTATCATTGTTGCCTACTTCCCAAGTTACTGATCAACTGCACCACCAACATAGGATGCTCAAACCCAACTCATGATTCTTTTATAAATCAATACCTTTGTGGGTGTGGTTCCCTTTAACTTAAAATACCAGTTTGTTTTCCTGAGCCAACTTTACTTTTAAATTGCTAATTTCTTACAATCCTTCAAAACTCTCAATGTGTCTACTTTCAAGAAATGCTTAATAAAAGTAGAGAGGACTAGTCCGGGTAGATGGTCTGTAGAGTGAGCCCTGTAGGAGATGAGTGAATGAACAAAAAAGTGGATTTACTGGATTGTGTTGTCCTTGGAAGGCCTGCTGTCCCTGTAATCATCTTCTCTCTATCACTGGGAGCAGGGCCTCTCTTGTGATACCACCGTGCCAGAGGTCACGCTATGCCACCTACTTCGATGTTGCCGTTCTCCGCTGTCTTCTCCAGCCCCACTGGTCTGAGGAAGGCACTCAGTGGTCCCTGATGTACTATCTACAAAGGCTTCGACACATGCTGGAAGAGAAACCAGAAAAGGCCCCAGATCCAGATATTCCTCTCCTGCCTAGGCCCAGAAGTAGCTCAATGGTGGCAGCAGCTCCCTCGCTAGTGAACACCCACAAGACTCAAGTAAGACGAACCTGGTCCATTGTCACTTGCGCTATCAATGTCAGCATTTTCTGTTTATCTCCTGGCTTCAAGCTCTAATGGTTTCCCTGCCTTAAATTGTTGGTGACTAGTTCCTTGCAATTCTCCTTCCCTTTGGTTGCATGGCTAGAACCTTTGGCAGCTCTTCAGCTCTCTTGTCACTATTGGCAGAAGTGTCCATTCTGTGCATGTTAATTTAATATGAGCCTTTGTTTATCCAAAACATTGAAAATCATGTCTCCTGGAAAACCAGGAAACCAGTTAGAATAGTGTTCTGACATACAACCTGGTAATGACTAATATCATAAAATATAGGGCATTGGCATTTTACAGAATGTGACTCAACTTTTTTGCATAACTCAAAATCTTAAGAGTCTCAAAACCACCATCAGGAACATTACCTTTTGATACACAGGCTTACCATTTATTATGGCTACTGAGAGAAGTAATCTGAATATATCCGGATTTGGTAACTTTCCTATGACGGTTGCATTCTGACCAGTGATGCCCACAGGTCAATCAAGCACTTGTTCTTCTCATCTTTCTCATCAGATCCATGTTATGAAAATACAGAGGAATGATTCACTTGCAGGGCATTCAGCCATTTGATTAAACTTGAGTGGGTTGGTCTGAAAATGTTTTCTAGCACATTCTAAATATAAACACTGCTTTGGTAGTAGATGTCCTGTCACAATGAACACCCCCTTTAGTAAGTTATTAACTAGAAAACTCTCAGCTCAGGAAGATCTCAGTCAGTATGGAGGAGAAAATGATCAAAATGTATCATATAAAATGTTTTAATTATATATATATATATATATATATATATATATATATAACTAAATTCCCTATTTTCTTAGTATTTTGGATCCAGGGCTACATGGCCTCACTGTTAAAATTTGCAAACAGAAGTTAAAATTAATATGAAATATGTCTTTCAAAGCAGAATTTGGATCAATTATGGAAGTTAAAAAGTTTATAGCTCTCAAAGCAGCAGGGATAGCTCATTGAAAAGATAACACTTCAATAAAATAAGTACTTGGATGGCCTGAGTCATTATGTTTGTTGTTTATTAAGGATCTCACCATGAAGTGTAATGAAGAAGAAAAATCTCTGAGCCCCGAGGCTTTTTCCAAAGTCTCCTTGACCAATCTCCGAAGATCTGCAGTCCCAGATCTGTCTTCAGACCTGGGCATGAACATTTTAAGAAGGTGAGTATGCATTTTGATATGTCAGTGATTTAGTAAGCCAGAGGAGCATGCTGTCTCTTGATCCGCCACAGGGCACAGGGTAGAAAAGGAAGGGAATACTAGCTCCTAAGTGTAACAGTGACTCACAGCATGACTCTGTAACCAAATGTGTGTGTGTGTGTGTGTGTGTGTGTGTGTGTGTGCCTATGTGGTACATGTGTCTGTATGTGTGTATATGTGTGTATGTATGTGTAATCATGTTTAAGTGTGTGTATGTATCTGCTTATATATATATACATATGTGTGTGTGTGTGTGTGTGTGTGTAATCATGTGTATGTGTGTGTATGTGTGTATGTATGTGTCGTATTCTCGATGTTCCCCACAGTCATCATGAAGACCCCCATGATGCAATGTGCTTCAGTGGTAGCAAGTGTGTGCTGGTGCTAGTTTTCATTCCCATATTTCCATTTCATTTATCGAATACTTTATACAAGTAGTTTTTACCTAATCCACTGAGACCCTATTCTTTGAATTTTTCAGAACAGAAGTGTTAGGCAGTTTGCTAAAATTTAACCCCAACCTCAAAGACAAGACTTCTATCTAAACATTCACATTCTTCTGGACCAGCCATTCCATCATCTCTCTTTCATCATTGTATGGAGTCAATCAACTAGGAGATGATGTGTGCTCATTTAAATATAGCAGCTTTGTTTTCCCTTTTTCAAAATGATTTAATTATGTCAATGAAGAACATAAACATAAGTATTTACTTATCATTTCAACTTATTGCTAATAAGTAATGATAATGAGTGTGTCTCCCTCATTAACAATACAACAGTAGGCACTGACCATCATTTTTCTAACAACATTGACAATTATAGATAAAAAGGAGAGATTTTCCTATTTTGGCTGCACATAGGTATTTTGGAATAGCTTTATAAATCTAAGGGCTGAGGCCTGAGCCCAGAATAATGTAATCAAAATTGCCGAAAGCTAGATTCAGATATGGGTATATTTCTAAAGCCTTTTAATTTCTAAATATTTCTAAAGGCATTCTAAATTCTGACTCACCCTTGACCTTGATCTGGCTTGTTATGAATAATAGATTTGTACCCATGTCTGTTGCACCTCATCTCTGACTGTCCTTGTGAACAGTGACCTTGCTAACTAGAATGATGAACCTCAAACTTGGAAGGTAGAATAGAAAGGAGACAGGTCCAAGGGGTGGTTCAAGGCACTGCCCCTGTACACCAGTGGTTCTCCACCTTCAGTGTGTATCAGGGATCAGGGGCACCTTCGGGGCTTGTTAATCTTAAAAGTTAGATATTTCTGAGGGTGAAGCTGCAAGTTTGAGCTTCTATCAAGTTCCAAAAGGATGCTGCTGCTCACGGCTCAGGGTCTTCTCTTTGAGAACCAGTGCTCAAACTCATTCTGACTTCCAGAATGTGTTGTATTTTGCTTGGTTTCTCTCACTCTATTAAGATCCCTGTGACATTTTCCCCATCTATTGGATGGCGCCTAATAATGGCCTGGGAGTCCTTTTCCTCGAAAATACCTGCATTTACTCTTACAGCTCTTTTGCCTTGTGTCTGCTGTTATCTCTCCTCATTGCAGTTCAAAAGTCGCAAAGAAGACCGAGAGAGGAAAGGCTCCATTCCATTCCACCACACGGGGAAGAGGAGACCTAGACGAATGGGTGTACCATTCCTGCTGCATGAGGACCACCTAGATGTCTCACCCACCCGCAGCACATTCTCGTTTGGCAGTTTCTCTGGGCTTGGAGAAGATAGGAGAGGCATTGAAAAAGGAGGCTGGCAAACTACCATCTTAGGTGACTACAAAGCTCTTCCCAGTAGGGTAGAGCCCAAGTGACCTACCTATCTGTGAACCTGGATCTCAGGATCCCTTCCGAGTCTAGATCTATCCTAATCAATTCATTTGGCCCAAATGCGAGTGCTCTTATATTGAAATAAAGCAGGGTTTTCACAACCAAAGAAGTGCAGATAATTTAATTAACTATGCAAGAAGCCTCTATGATTATCCAGTAAAGGATATATTACTCAGATCATTATACATGCAGAAACATGGTCATAGAGGATTCTGTATATTAATTTTCATTTTCTCATCTAAAGACAGACTTTTACTTGACTCTGTTATTTAATAAAATAAGGAAAGCAAAGGAAATAAGCACCCCCACCCTCCCCACACACACACCCTGGATAGTAAGCTAAGAAAGGAATCTTAAAATCAGAAGCTGACAGCCAGCGAACCACAACAGATGGTCACTGACATTTGTCTTAGATTGGGGCTGACCCTATCACAGGCAATTTCATCAATCATTTTGACCTTGACTGTTCCCAAGTCAAGTGTAATTCTTCCTATTTTAGTTGAGCTTCTCTCTCTCATTCACTCCCTCTCACTTTATTGCTCTCCTTTAGAGAGGGAAACAAATCTCAACTGATAATCTTCTAGATTTTAAAAGTCTCCTGTGATGCTCTCCTCCAACTCAGGGAAGCTGACCCGGCGGGGCAGCTCAGATGCAGCCACTGAGATGGAAAGCCTGAGCGCCAGGCACTCCCACTCCCACCACACCCTGGTGAGCGAGCTGCCAGACCACTCCAACAGCCACGGAGAGAACACTGTCAAGGAAGGTGGGTCCTGCAGCGGTCGTGGGCAAGAGGCAGGATGGGGAAGGAGTGCAGATTTCTTTCATGGTTTCCCATTCTTACATTTGTACTCATGTGTCCCAGTTAGGGTTTCTATTACTTTGATGAAACACCGTAACTGTCCTAGGGTCTCTATTCCTGCACGAACATCATGACCAATAAGCAAGTTGGGGAAGAAAGGGTTTATTCAGCTTACACTTCCATGTTGCTGTTCAGCACCAAAGGAAGTCAGGACTGGAACTCAAGCAGGTCAGGAAGCAGTCACATTGCTTCCCCTGCCTTGCTCAGCTTGCTTTCTTATAGAACCCAGGACTACTGGCCCAGGGATGGTACCACCCACAGTGATCCCTCCCACCCTCGATCACTAATTAAGAAAACGCCCCACAGCTGGATCTCATGGAGGCATTTCATTTCTCTATGATAACTCCACCTTGTGTCAAGTTGACACACAAAACCAGCCAGTACCATGACCAAAAGCAACTTGGGGAGGAAAGGATTTATTTGGCTTATGCTCACTGTTTATTATAACATGAAGTCAGAACAGGAACTGGAATGGGACAGGAACCCGAAGGCAGGAACTTGGAGGCAGGACTTTATGCAGAGGCCATGGATGCAAAGTGCTGTTTACTGCCTTGATCTTCAGGGCTTACTTAGCTGCTTTCCTTAAAGGATTCTGGACTACCAGCCCAAGGATGGCCTTACTCACAGTGGGCTGGGTCCTCCCCATCAGTCACTAATTAAGAAAGTGCCCTACAGGCTTGCCTGCAGCCTGATCTATGGAGGCATTTTCTTGACTGAGGTCCCCTCTTCTGACAAGTTGACATACAGCCCCATAGCTCACCATGTTAATTGTTCTCCGCATCATTATATCTTCAAAACCCAGCACTCGTTCATTTCTATGGCTCAGAAACCAACTTGTTAGCTATGCTTCGCACCGCTTCAGCAGCAGGGGCTGTTTGACACTACTTGATGAGCACCATCCCTCCAGGGGGAGAGCAAGGACAAAACACTCATACATATTCTAAAAGATCGTAAGCCCGAAGGCTGGGAAATGTCTACTTTCATTGCTTGCCCACCTCCATGCTATACCTTCAAGGCAGGCAGTGCCTACAAGTCAGTGGATATGAAGTCAAACCTCTGTAAGGCCACTAGATTATTTTTCTGACAGTCTCTGGTTCATCCTGGAGGCTTCTGTGGAGCAAACACGTGTCTCTGGGTGGTACCCATACAAGTTCTTACTCTCTGCTCAGAACAGAATTCTTTATTCTTTTCACTATTGTTATGCTCTTATAAGAGCATAAACTTTATCCCTTCATCCCTTTGGTCCCCAAACTGTATTAGAAGTATTCAATGGCACCTATTATTTGTCATTACAAATTGATGTCCCATTACTCTGGAACACAAAAAGATTTTTTTCCTTGACTTTTTCCCAATACTTTAGATTAAATATTTTTAGAGTTGCATTTTTGTCGATCATTTGATAATTTCGTGTATGTATTCAATGTGTTCTGATTATGCTCCCCGCCCCCACCCCAGGCCTCTCATCTCTTTCCGGTCCGTATGAACACTCCCAGCCCACTCTCCTCACTTCCATCCCTGGGATCAGTGTCTTTCTCAGGTTATTGATGATTAGTTTAACAAAATGAAGTCTGTTTATCAGGTATAGACTCATAAAATAAAGATCTCAAATAAAACAGTTTATATCAGTGAACTATTACGTTAAAATCTATGTAATGTTACCAACTTAAGTGATCCTTAATAAAATTTAAATTCAAGCTTTAGTCTTTTTTTTTTAATCTTTATTAGCTTGAGTATTTCTTATTTACATTTCGATTGTTATTCCCTTCCCCGGTTTCCGAGCCAACATCCCCCTAACTTCTCCCCCTTCCCTTCTATATGGGCTTCCCCTCCCCATCCTCCCCCCATTACCGCCCTCCCCCCAACAATCTAGTTCACTGGGGGTTCAGTCTTAGCAGGACCCAGGGCTTCCCCTTCCACTGGTGCTCTTACTAGGATATTCATTGCTACCTATGATGTCAGAGCCCAGGGTCAGTCCATGTATAGTCTTTGGGTAGTGGCTTAGTCCCTGGAAGCTCTGGTTGCTTGGCATTGTTGTTCATAAGGGGTCTCGAGCCCCTTCATGTCGAGCTTTAGTCTTAAGGAGAACACTTGTGATCACAGTTCCCTATAACCTTTACTCTCTGTCAGATATCACATTGCTTCCATGGCATTTCATGCAACTTGAGAATAGCTTTGAGACAGTAAAACAGTTATCTTTGAAAGTGGTGATTGTGGTCACATGCAAGATATAGCATGGCAGTCAATTGATGTACCGGGTCCACACAAGGGAAACTGAGATCTTGCTCCATCTTCCCAGTGCGATCTCAGATCTCCACCATCACAGTTGCGACCTTCAACACCACACTAGCGTCGTTCAATGTAGGCTATGCGGACTTCTTCAGTGAACACATGAGGAAGCTCTGCAGCCAGGTGCCTATCCCAGAGATGCCACACGAACCCCTGGCATGCGCCAACCTGCCCCGAAGCCTCACAGACTCCTGCATAAACTACAGCTACCTGGAGGACACAGAACATATCGATGGCACCAACAACTTTGTCCACAAGAACGGCATGCTGGATCTTTCTGTAAGGGGTAGTACTTTTCCTTATGAAGACTAGACAGACTTTTAAGCATAATTTTTACATGATTGAGTAATGTGGGCATGTGGATATCTTAGAAATATTTGCTGAATCTGAAAATGAAGAAGCTATCCATATAAAAATCCCACAAGGCTAGCGACCCTCTTAAATGTACTTTTTGGTTTTCTCCAAATATTACATTAGATTTGATATTATCTCGGAATGTTTTTAACCTTCCTAAAGCCTTAGTGAATTTGAATATACATTCGTAAATAAATTTAAGTGTGTGTTCTGCTACGCCTCTGGGTTTTCTTCCTACAATAAAAATGAGAAGTTCTTTTATTTTTCTTTAGTTACATAATCACCAGGACTATGAACCTCCTGTGAGGCCAGGGGGGGAAATGAATAGAAATCCTTGAAAGATTTAAGCTAGCGTTCTCAGGAATGCCTGTTTTGAGCATAGTCATTAGCCCATGAAAGGGTTGTTATATTTTACAATTATATTTCACCAACATTTTTATTACACCCTATGGAACGGGGCTCAGCAAATAATTCAAGATATTAAAATCAATACAGAATTATAATCTAAACATGCAAATATTGTGCATTTAAAATTGAAGGTTAAATAATGATACAATCCTGAGGGAGTCTCTCGTCCTGTGGAATAAGTGTATAGAAGGCGTAGTTCTTCATTATTTGTGGGAAGTGAAATGCAGAGGATTAAAATGTTTGGTATTTAAAAAGTCAGTTAAGTGTTCATCTGGGAAAATGATTGTTTTTGCACTGACTCAATGAGCTTCATTACTTCCATGAGCAATCTCTTTGGTAGCAATATTGGAAGACTTAATTGAGCTACTAGATGTCTTGAATTCATCTGCCTGAATTATTTATAACCATTTCTAGTAGTTTATCATTCAACCCAATAAAATGGATTAAACGGAATAAGAAAGAGACCTTTGGAAAGGGGATTGTGGGTACTGAATTGCCCTATGGTCTACCTTTGTGTTCTGCAGGTGGTTCTGAAGGCCGTTTATCTCGTTCTTAACCATGACATCAGCTCTCGAATCTGTGATGTGGCACTGAACATTGTGGAATGCTTGCTCCAACTCGGTGTAGTTCCCTGTGTAGAAAAAAACAGGAAGAAGAGCGAAAATAAAGAAAATGAGTCTGTGGAAAAGAGACCGAGTGAGGGGGCCTTCCAGTTCAAAGGCATGTCTTCAAGTTCCACCAGCGGATTTGGGGCCCCTTCTGCTGGTGGAGCTGGAGATGGTGGAGGAGAAGAAGGAGGAGGTGGAGATGGAGGAGGAGGAGGTGGTGGTGGAGGAGGAGACGGAGGAGGAGGAGGAGGCGGTGGAGGTGGCCCTTATGAGAAGAATGAGAAGAACCAAGAAAAGGTATGGTGGGATTACATGCTATATCCTTAGCCATTCTTTTCAATTTGTATGTGCACGTGAACATTCAGGCATGTGAGTGTGTAAATGTGTGTATAGGGGTGTGTGTGATTTTGTTTTTTGTTTTCTCCAGGTATTTATTGATTAGAATAACAACTCACTAGAGTCTGAAAGCAATGATGGTATGGATCTCTCAATGAAGTAATTAGCAGGCGTGAGTGGGCACTATGACAGGCTGAACATACAGCATACATATAACAGTAACTACATGCTGTATAGATTTGTGGGACTCCAAATACATATTCAGCTATGCAGTACTCTGCTACATAAGATAACAGCAATATTTGAAAGAAAGGAAATAACTCTTCTGTAGCAAGATGCAAAGAGTAAATATGTACTTTTTCCTGTTCTGGATGCTGGGAGGTGCTTGACCTAAGTGCTCGATCATGTTCTCTTGGGTATCTCATCGTGTACCTGGTTCTAAATCCAAAAGCTGAGGCCAAGCTTGCAATGTCAGGACTGTTTTCTTTTTATTGTTATTGTGGGCTGTTGCTTGTGTTGCTGTGGTTGTGTGGTTGGTTGTTTCTGTTTGTTGTTGTTGTTTGTTTGGAGAAATTTTATTTCTGGGAGATAACATCTCAAGCCTACTATGTTATCATTATTCACAGTGTGCCTCCAGGGATAGCCTCTTTCTCAAACTTTGCAGAGAAAAGAGAGTGTGCTCAGATTCTATTACAAAACATATAGATTGATCAACAGATACTTCTTTTATTTATAGCGACTGGAAAGCCCAAGGTTCCAGTGCCTGTAGGAGTCTAGAAGCCTCTTCTTTTGGTCTAAAAGGTGACTTTGTGCAAGTGCAAAGAAATACTAAGAGGCCTAGTTTCTCCATGAACTTAGTTCCAGTGGCTCTGGACACCAGTGTCTAACCTTATTTAATTCAAATCACCTCAAGTTCAGTCTCTGAATACCAACAGATGGAGAGTCTGAGCTTTGGTGTCTGAGTGTTGAGAAACACAGATGTCTAGGTGTCTGGCGTTTGGCAGTGTTATTTTGACACAGGTTTGGTGTGGAAACAGCTACCTGGCCTCAGGTCTTTCCTGTCTCAATGTGCCATGCCCTTGAGGCTTTCTTCTTCTGATTGGGTGTTCCTGAATTTCATTCTTGCTGTTTATCATCATGCCTTCCGATCTGTGGGTTCATCAAGAATTTCTTTTCTTTTGTTTAGATACAAATCATTGCAGTTCAAATTCATATACCTTACACTGATTTCAATTGGCAGTTTTAGCTGTGAATTGAAGTTCATAAGTTGAAGTAAACCAGAGAAGTCTTTGACAGGTTACAATCTGCATATCACACTGAGTTTACAAGCAAAAAATTATGCTATAAAGAGTTCTGTATTTTGTTACATAAACTATGGATTGTCTGCTTTTCTGCATAAAGTTTTATAATATATAAAAATGAATGGCACTGTACTTTCTTAGACTACTTTTCTACCTCTAGCACACAGGTGCATATTTACTGTTAATCTTCTATTTCTTCATCTTACAATTTACTTATATCTTCCTAATATTTATGAACACTGATCCACAAATCTACTACAATATTCTTGGATTCTCACTCTCATTTAGAACGGTCTTAGTCTTGTGTTATGTCTAGGTAATATCTTAAATACTATCTTAACTATATTAATTGTATAAATTATTAACTATTGTAACTAGGTGATTATGATAATAATTATTACATAAAATTTATAGCTTGCTATTACAAATGTAATTTTACTCAAAATTACCACGTGTGGAATACCTTAAGGTCAGATTTTATGATCTCAAAAAAGCTAAGATATAAATATTATGTGGGTACTTATCAAACTGCAATTAGACTTTATGATCTACAAAAGTCTATTGTACATTAAAACCATCTGTTATTTTCAGTGGAATGGGGCTTAACTGCTTTTGGCAATCTGGTAATCACCAGAAACACAGGAAATCAAGAGAGAAAGAAAACACTATTTTACATTTCTTTATTGGCCAGTAGCCTATAATAAGACCTTAAAGTATCATTTAATAATTCGGATTTCTGCCTGTAGCCTGGTCCAGATTTCTTTATGTCTCTGGTGAAAGGACATCCAAAGTCCTAAAGAAATAAAGCTTAGATGGATGTGGACAAAGAGTTTTCAGAACTAGAAACGCTTTTAAAGAGCATATGATAATTTTAAAACAAGTCTAAGTCAGCCTTCCAAAGAACCCTTGTCAGGGTGAGATGTTCCAAGGGGCTACTGCATAAGGCTGCAGTGTTCCTGCATTACCCAGAGGCGGTCAAGGGAGAAGACTGGTGAGGACAGAATCTCACTTGTCACTCAAGATCCTAGTCTGCATTAAGTGGCTCTGAGGGACAGCAGTGCCATCCGCATAAAGATGATACTTTGCTTTTTCTCTTACTGTGGACATAATATGTTGTGACCTTCCTCATAACATCTACGAGATGCATCTCTATGAGACCAGTATTATTATGATTCCATTTCTAAAAAGCACGGGTTTTAAATATTAATAGCTGCCCTACGATTACATAGCTATTAATTATTGAAGCTGCAATTTGGATCCAAACTAAAAATCATTTTTTTCTTAGCAAATACATAATTACAGAATGTTCTTTGGATTCAGGATGATTCTTCAAAGCCTAGGGATGCAAAGTGACTTCCAACCCCCTTACTTCTTTGTGCCCAGACTAGCCACTGGAGAAAGAGTGCCTTCAGGCAAACAAGGTGGTGTTGGATGATTAATAGAGACAGCTTTGCCCCCTGGGGAGGCCATCAGTTGAGGCAGGTTAGCCACCACCATTGCTATCAGCTTAGAGAAGAAATGTTTCATTCCTGAAATGTGGCTGTGTGAGCCCCATACACATCTGCTAACCAGAATTTACAGATGTGGAAAGCTTGACCAGTCAGACAATGTAAAGAAGGAGAAACTCCAGCATATCATGGTAAGGTGCATGATAATGTTTTTAGAAGCTTCTAGCATTTTCACAGCCTACCCACATTCCAGTATTCTTTCTACATTTGTCAACCTGATAGTGTGACTGGTTGCAGAGTAATTCCTTTCTTTTATTTCATTTAGTCTGTACTATATAGTCTGCATGCCTATGAGATAGGGAGGGCAGCTATCCGCACCCTCACGTTACAGCAGAAAAGTCAACCACAAAGAGACTAGTTAATTTGGGCAACTGCCCTCCATCACCAAAAGTAACTAGGAATCAAGAACTAGAATTCTGTCTCTGTGGTGCACATGCTAATGGCTGAACATAGCCAGAAGGAGCATGAAAACTTCTGCTATGCAAAGATAACAGCCCTCCCATTGTGGACTCAGTATCATTCCTCATTAACACTTGTTTGTCTATAGAAAGAATTCAGGTTCCCTTTGAGGGATTCCTGTTTTCCACTCACAAAAAGCAAAAAGGACAAAAGATAACAATTTCATAATTTATCTCAAGAGGGCTTCCTAGTGAGTCTCAAGAGGAGAGTCAAGCTGAGTGTTAAGGTTTAAACATTCCACTTTGTTTGTACTTATTACATATATTGCAATATGATAGCGCTATACTCAGGAGTTTTTCCTAAAAAAAAAAAAATTAACCTTATTACCATAAGATTCCCAAGTTCCTGACTTAGATCAGTTCCAGCCATCTAGTAATTCTCTTGCTGGGAGTGTTATCAGATACCTGATACCTGATAAAGGTAGGTTTTAAGAAAGTCTCTTCATGTTTGTTGTTGGTTATCCTACTGACTCTTCTTTTCTTTTTCTTTTATTGGATATATGTTTTATTTACATTTTAAATGTTATTCCCTTTCCAGTTTCAACTCCAGAAACCCGCTATCCCATCCCCTTGCTTCTATGAGGGTGCTCCCTCACCCACTCACCCACTCCCTCCCACCTCCCTGCCCTGACATTCCCCTACACTGGGGCATTGAGCCTTGATAGGACCAAGGGCTTCTCCACCCACTGATGCCCCTACAAGGCCATCATCTGCTACATGTGTGGCTGGAACCATAGGTCCATCCCTGTGTACTCTTGGGATGGTGGTTTAGTCCCTGGGTGCTCTGGGGTATCTGGTTGATATTGTTGTACTTGTAAAAATGGCCATCTTGCCAAAAGCAGTCTACAGACTCAACGCAACCCCCATCAAAATCCCAAGTTAAGAGTTAGAAAGAGCAATTTGCAAATTCATTTGGAATAACAAAAAAAAAAAACAGGATATTGAAAACTATTTTCAACAATAAAAGAACTTCTGGGGGAATCAGCATCTGTAACCTCCAAACACATTGTACAGCCATAGTGATAAAAACTGTATTGGTACAGAGACAGTCAGGTAGACCAGTGGAATAGAACTGAATATCTAGAAATGAACCCACACACCTATGGTCTCTTGATCTTTGACAAAGGAACTAAAACCACTGACTCTTTCTAGGTTGTTCATCTGATAGTTTATCAAGGATACCAAAGTGTGTATTTTAATAAACACATTCGAATCCTGCATCATCAGAAGGCATTCAAAATGCAGTTTCTTTGTTAGTTCATTTCTAAGTTTTAGAAAAGTGAGTTTGGTGAGCCCTTGAAAATCTTATTTTCTACATTGCTATAACACATATTAATTTTGTAAAATAGAATTCTGATACCAAAGTGAGCTAGGTGGCAAAGTGAACAGGCTTGTCTTTCTCTCTCAATCTTGGTTACTAGGATGAAAATATCCCTGTAAGCAACCATAGGCTTGCTCTCACTATGCTCATCAAAATAGTCAAGTCATTGGGATGCGCCTATGGTTGCGGAGAAGGACATCGAGGGCTCTCTGGAGATCGTCTGAGACACCAGGTATTCCGAGAGAATGTAAGAGAATTAAAGTAGATTCCATTTCCTCTCTTTCCCCCTCTTTCTCTCTCCCTCTCCCGTTCCTCTTTCTAAATGAGGAACAAGTCCTTTGACAATGAGGGTCAATGTTCCCTGAAAATAGTGTATTTCATAGGTGATTAATACTGTCTTGGGACAAGAGGATTCCCTTAAGACATCTAAAACTGTGACTTAGGAAAACTGGTCTGGCTCCTGCCTCTTGTAGACCATTTGGGAAAAGAGTGCAGAATCACAATATCTAGATAGAAGTTTGAAAGAACTCTGTGCAGATGAATATATTTAGATGAATATATTTGCACATCTGATTATCCGTGCAGATGCTCCTTTGGTCAGCTGGGTAACACAGAAGAATTTTATATTAGGGGAGCAGGTCAAAGTCATTGCTATTCTTACTGAGAAATGGAAAGTGGCCCTTATTGGGACAAAACAGGACTGTAAAAGTAGCCAGGCATCTGGCTGCTCTGCCTGAGAATGACCCTCAACTTCTGTGTGTTTGAGATCATGTTCCCTTGAGCTGTATGAAACTTGAAACTCTGCACATGGGCTTGCCACTGAACTGAGTACCAGAAAGTGGTTTGTTGCAGCTTGCTTTCAATTGCATCTTCCCACTGTTACCTTTCCTTCTGACTTGAGCAATAACCCACTTCTAACAGTCCTGGTCTGGAATAGTTACCTCAATTCTAAATTGGAGTTGAAAATATGAGAAAAATACTCTTTTCAGATTTTGATGAAAATTCGAGCACAAGTTTTTTTTGGCACACCTTGGCAGAGTTTGAGGATCATGTCAAAATCAGAAACCAACCCATTTTCTCTGGTGCTGATTTTGTCATGAAATGTTCATACAGTATTAGCATGCTAGATTTCTTGCTTAATGTATCATCTGCCATCCATTGATTTATCATTTATCTTTCTTTTATATTCAATTATGTTATAGTATTTTGGTTTATTGTATGGATATGGGAGGTATATTCACAATGGTTAACTCTTAAATTCCCCAACTCAGACATTTTGACCAAGATCTAGATTTTGAGGCCAATATTTTTTTAAAAAATCAATAAACAATAATAAATCAATAAAATCTTCCATCACATCAGTCCTTACACACACATATTTTTAATTTTGTTACAAAAAATAAAAACTGTCAGGGTTAACAAAAACATACTCCCCCTCATATAGATGACTAATTTTATGGACTTCAGACTGAAATATAAAAAAAAGCATCTTTCTGGAGGTGTAAATTGGCTTTGAGAACTATATCCTGTTTTTCTGAATTTACAGAAAGCAGGATCAGTTGGGTCAGAAGAGAAGTTGCTATTATTGCATGGCCAAGAATATTTTATATTTCTGTGACACTGGTCAGTCAGCTTTTTGCTAGCATTTTCAATCTGATATCTTGGCCAATTGCTTTCCGATCATCCAGAATGTTTCTGTACTCATTGTAGGGATTACATACACAAGCTTGAGAAGCTTCCTCAGGGAAATGTCTTGGTTAAGAACTATATATTCTGGAATTTTCCTATGCAATCTTACTTGAAAAGTTAAGAGTATGTCTCACCTTTAGATCAGACAATCAGGTTGAGTGTGTGTGTGTGTGTTTGTGTGTGTGTGTGTGTGCATGTGTGTATATATGGATTTTTGAAAGAATTATTGAAGCTATATTCCCTAAGTGCCTAGTAGTTCTAACAGAAAATCCCATAATAATTATTAATTCTAATAATTTGTAATAGTCCTGTTATTGAAAAGAAATTAGTTAATTAATACATTTTTATTTCTTAAAATATAAAAATGTCTAAGGGCTCTGACATGTAATCCCTTAATACTTCTTAGGTTATTAATCTAGTGATTTAATGGTAGTCCCAAATTATTGAAAAAATAATTAATATTTTATATTTTTGAAAAAATAGGTTGTTTACTCTGAATAATAATTGTAAAGGTTTGAAAAATCTTAAATTTGATTAAATTTCCCATTAAACCCTTATCAGAATTGTAGATAGTCTTGTAGCCTCCAAAGCAGAGATATGAAACTATGCCTTTACAGTGTGCTTTATAGAGAGCCTGAAGTAACTTGTACTTCAGAGACTTAGGGTTTTTCTCCTTATAAATATGATGAAGATCTTCACAGATCACATATAAAATGATATTTAAATCAATGCAGATCATATTGTAATTACATGATGCTTTGTGAATATCATCTTACCAGTAAGCAACATCTATTATATAAAGATGGGGGATGAGCTCGTTTGAGATGTGGTAACTAAAATCTTCTCTGAAATAAAAATTCCTGATTTCAGTTTTTCTAAGACATGAGTAAAGGTAGAATGTAAAACTATTCCCCATGATACAGATGGAGAGAGGACAGCAAGATCATACTACAAAGCTTCCACAGTGAAGTCCAAGTTTCGTCCCCTTATACTATTTGTTTTTCCTTTTAAATATCCAAGTACCTTTCCTGGGTCATGACCACAGTAACACAGTAAAAGAGTAATAGTCACACAACTTAGATTTTTTTTCTGGATTACTAGTTAAAGTTCCTCAGTAGATTTCAATTCTCAGGGCAAGTCTCCCAGCTGTGGCTTCAAATGCCTATGCCATACTGAAAAGTTTTCCATCCTCACAGTGGTCTCTCCGAGTTGTATCTCCTTTTTTGGTCCTTTAGCCCTTTCCCTCAGCCTAGACACCTCTGTCATTCCCCCATTCCATTCTCATGTCTCTTTTGTTCATATAGCCACATAGCCTTCTTCAAGATGACAGTTCATCTCTAGTAGTGGGCATCTCAACTGCTTGTGAGGAGTAGATGGTATCTAAGTATAGTTTCTCAAGGTCGTCAGTGTCTAAAGTGTTAATGAGAGTATATCACAGGAGAACTAACTACACCTTAGTAGGCCAGACCCTGGCTTCTGGTATTGACTGTACCACAGAACTTACCATATCAGCTTGGGAAATCCTTGATCCCTTTCTGCCTGCTTTTCAGGTGTAAGAAAAGGGCAATCAGCAAGTAATAGTCAGAAGTGTGCCTTTTCATGGATGAAATGTGTGTTCCACAGCAAAGCATCATTCAAATGAGGTTTATCCTTTCATAGTAGAAGGCTAGCAGCCTCCTTGTGTTCCCATGAGACTATTCTGTCTGAAACTTCTGTCAGTGATTGTCACTTTGTTGCTTCTGATGGTGGAAATCATTCCTTCTTATTTTGCAAGGTGACAAAACTATTTACCATACCCTAGGGAATGTACTGTTATTTAGAGCAGAAGGACTGTGTCATGAGACCAAATTTTATTTAAACACCATACTTTCTTTCATATTCAAAAGCAGACAGTGCAAATGAATATAGTGTTTTATGCTTCGTACATGTTCCAAGGGCCCTTTCCATCTTGTAAGAGGTCATCGCGTAGCTGAGGCTTTAACTCAGTTGGTAGAGTGCTTGTCTAGCATCCATAAAGCCTGGAGTGTAATACACAGTAGCACACTCACAAGGTGTGATCACACATGAGCACATCTGTGATCCTAGCATCCAGGAGGCAGAGGCAGGAGGATTAGAAGTTCAAGGTCATCTGCAGCTATGTAAGCAGTCCAGGGCCAGACTCGGTTACTTGAGACGACACCTCAAAAAATTAATTAATAACTAATTAATCAAAAATGATGTAAACGTCCACTGTATTTCCACTCATTGCTCCTCTTGCTTGAGCTTTCCCCATTAAACCTCTCTAACTTCAATGTGCCTGGACATGAGAGCAACATGCTTCTTCCAGTTGCACAAAGCCTTTGAGGTTTCCTAAGAGTGGACCACAGATTCTTTGACCCATTTCAATTTTACTTCTTGAGTTATTTCCATGGGATCTTAAAATCTTGACCTTGGTGAAAAGACTGAGTATTCTGGGATCAGCACCTTGAGTCTCCCCACCGCCACCCCTGGGCCCCCAGGAGTGGTCGTTCTGAATGCAAGCTCCTTCGGATGGCTCAGTCAGTTCCTGCCCACTTCTTATTCAAACAACTAAGCCAAGCATGGGGAAGATCCCGCAACAATGAGAGGGAGTTGGGGCATGGGGGTGGGGGAGTCTGCCTCCTGGGTCTTTTGTCTTAGATTAATGGTGTCTGGAGCTTAAGCTGGTGCTTGTGACTTTTTCACTCTTCTCCCTTCATTGCAGGCCCAGAACTGCCTTACTAAGCTATACAAGCTAGATAAGATACAGTTCCGACAAACCATGAGGGACTATGTGAACAAGGACTCGCTCAATAATGTAGTGGACTTCTTGCATGCTTTGCTAGGATTTTGTATGGAGCCAGTCACTGACAGTAAGTAAAGCCACCCCTGGGTCGGAGGAGCAGCCACCCACCGTGTGGTGAAGCACATAGTGTTTCCCTGGCATACTCGACGTCTGGGGCTAGAACTTCAGAAGAAAGAGACTTTTTGTGCTCCTCTACACATGTGTGCATGTATGTATGTGGGGCTACATGTATTGAGGAATAAGACCAAGGAATGGTTGTACATTGTGTCCTCAAAAGGTAATGGATCTTACTGAACAGGACTTTGGTAGCTCTGACTCTTCCGTGACCTTCTGCATATGACAATGGAGACAGCAATCAGGAGCCTAGGAAATATAGTTACTAGTACGCTAAGTGTGAAATGAGTGCCTACATTATGGCTCTCATAGTCTTTGGCATTTTTTACCTAATAAACCAGGAAAGAATGTGATAGGCATAGACGTTGAAGTGACACAGTTGACACGTACCTAGAGATTTGGTTTATTTAAATTAGGCACATATATAGACTAGCAACTTGTTTATGGTTCCATGGCTTTAACAAAGGATGAAGGCTAAGGTACAGGATGAAACTAGAAAGTGCCAGTCACATTTGGATAAAGTGAACACCTTTGGGGCCTTCTAAATGCCAATGCTGTAAGGAACTGGAAGCCATGTTGTTTCAAATGCATACTTGGAATCGAGCTTTGAAGGCAACAACTTGTTAATATAGACTCAAGGCTCATAAGACAGTTGAATGACATTGACTAATTTATAGTAAAAACACATCCATGCGTTTAGAAGCAGTTTTTCTTGATTGCATCCTGTTCTTTATTATCTGGTTGTCACAGTAAGAGAAAATATTGCTCCCTTGAAGAACCCCTGGAATGACATATCCTATCAGAACCAGTTTACACTAACCACTTGGCAAACTTGAAAAGAATAGAGTGTGAATTATAGTTGAGATCTGAAAGAAAAATCCAGATTAAAAACTAAAATATCTCTCTCCTCTCAATCTCTTTCCCTCTTGCTTTCCCTCTCTCTCTCTCTCTCCCTCCATCCCTTCCTCTCACTCTCCCTTTCTCTTAAATCTATTTTGGATAAAATTTCTAAGCGTAGATTGCAATATTGCTTCCAGTATTATAAATCTGGAGATAAATCCTTATCAATTGGCATAGACAGTGAAAGGTTGGTAATTGAGCAAGATATGTTGACGTGTAACATGAGTCAGTGAATCAGACAGACAATACCTACCATCAGTCTGGGAGCTGTATGTTTCTTCGCACAGTCCACAGTTGGCTCACAGGTCATAGGGATTCCTCTTGCAAAGCCATAAGATATATATGTGTCCACTGCAGACCCCCACGGAAAAAAAACATCATGGTGGTTCACAATCATAGTAGTTCACAGCTTTCAGTCTCCAGCATTTTCCATTTTTTGTGTAAAGGAAATTTCTCTGAAGGAGACTGACAGAGTTTGCTCATCATATGTGCCCAGAACTTCTGGGAATAGGTGTTATTAAGACTTGGTTTCCTCCAGTCCTACTGGAGTCTTTTTGCAAGAGCCCCACCACTATTCCTGTACTGCACATCTCATACATGCCCCATCTTACATACTGGATAGTTTCTGCTACGAAGCCAGAGTTCCTCACCAAAGAGGCTCAAGTCACATTACTTATCAGTGGAGGAACCAATGAGTTGATCTCTCTCTCTCTCTCTCTCTCTCTCTCTCTCTCTCTCTCTCTCTCTCTCTCTCTTCCCTCTCTTTCTTTTCTTTACCCTTCCCTCCCTGCCTTCCTCCCTTTCTTTTTTAAGATTAATTAACCCAAATGTTCCTCTGCAAAGGCCATGTCAGAACAGAGACGGAAGTAGACGGATTGCTTTTGTAGTCTGCACAGTGATTTCTGCATCTGTACTTTCGAGCAGACCTTCACAGTGTCCTAGCTGCCAGACACTTGCTTCCTTACATCTTTCAGCTGTGTAGCTTGTGGCCTCTAATGCATGTCTTTGCATTCCAGACAAAGCTGGGTTTGGAAATAACTTCACCACAGTGGACAACAAATCCACAGCCCAAAACGTGGAAGGCATTATTGTCGGTGCCATGTTTAAGTCTCTCATCACACGCTGTGCCTCAACCACACACGAACTCCACAGCCCTGAGAATCTGGTGAGAACATTCCCCTTCCTCACAGGAGATCTCAGACTCAGACTGAGAGGAAACTCTCAGACTGTGACCTGGTAAAAGAGACACTGAAGTCTTAAAAGTTACACTATCCTTTCTCCCCACCAATGTCAGCCCTAACTCACCATGGAGCCACAATCCCCCTCCTACTTACAGAGTAACTTAACTTCCTCCTCTACCTACAGGCTGAGTAGAGACTGGTGAAAGGTTATAAAGTATTTTGAGCCTTTCAGAAAGAAGATGCTAAAACACAGCTGGTTGGTTCATAAAATAAAAAAGGATGGTACTCTAAGCATTTATTTGAAACTTATTTGTTTCTAAGAATTCATGTAGATATACTATTGAAATTTCTTTTATTGAACATTATAATCTTCATTTTTCTTTCATCATGTGCTAATTAATAAATAAAGTTACAAGTAGTGTGGGAAGAAAACTAGGTTATGAAATGCCCAAGGAGAAGAGGACGCCTTAAGATACACAGTGCAGACTATAGCTGACAAATTTGATGCAGATAGGTGAATTCAGGTCTCTGTGGGAACCAAAAGTTCATTCCTCCTCTGTCTGTAAGTTACTATGATTTCTATGCAGAAATGAGCCCATTTACATATATGGAGCTCTCTGTTGTTTTACTAAATGAAGGACATTATTTTATATTATTCTAAACTGTGAAGTGGCTTATTTCAGATAAACATAATTTTCACAAATCAAACAGAATTTACTTCTGCTGATGGTCAAAGGCAATTGAACAATTTTCTTGACCTTGAGTGTAACACAGACACTATTCATACACTCATCTTGGCCTGGCTAGAAGTGATTTTTAAAGTTTATTAAAATACATGTGATTTCTCACAAACCTTTATGTACAACTTCATACATAGAGGAATTATTATCAAAATAAATAGAGGTCAAACTAGAGGACAGCCATCCATTTGTAGCCCTTATTTCCCATAGTCCTCTCTGCTGAAGTGTAGGCCTGTGCGTACCCTGGTGAGAACAGAAACATTGCTTGTAGTTGGCTTTCTCTTCTGTGGGTGAGCAAATGAAGAGCAGAGCAAGGGCTCAGAGCTCTGCTCCCCACAGGCCAAAGTGGATGTTATCTCTCTGTTATCTTCAAGGGTCCTCCCCTCTGCCTTCCTGAAGCTCATGGGCATAATTGTCCCATGGCTCTGGATGTTTGAAAAACAAAAGTGTCAAGGTAATTTCTTTTAGGTTTCTGAATTCTGTTTTTTGCCACCAAGACAAAGAAAACAGTAACTACCCTTTTAAAGAAGAGAGGCAGGGATATAAAAGCTAAGAGCAAATCTTAGTATCTCAATAAAAAGTATGCATACATTTTTAAATATCACAAATATGCTAGCATTTGAGCCCCTCTGCATAGTCTTAGGTTCACGTTGATGTTCACACTCAACTTGGCTACAGCAGTATCATTTACTAAATATGTCCAGGAAAATCCATCATCCCTTGAACAATCAGACTGTGATAGAAGCATCTAAATGAATTACTTACCATTTTACCATAACAATCCAGACTATTTAGAGAAGCTGATCAGAGGATGAAATCCCCATTGTAAACAAAATTCTGGCTACCATTTTTTTCCAGGCCAAAAAAAAAAGTTCTGTTCAGAACTTATAATTAAAAGAAAAACTGTGAAAATAATTGTTTAAGAATATAGACTGATGTCTTATTAATGGTATGGCTGGCTCTCTGAATATTTTTTTCCACGTGGAGAGGTTTAGTGAGAGAAGTAGAGTAGAAGGGGGGAGAAGTAAAGGAGGCTGGCCATGAGCATATGGAGGGAAGGGGGAGGATGGAGAGAGAAGGGACAAAGGGAAGGGGACAAGAGAGCAGAGAAGAGAAGAGCAAAGAGCAAGAGAGAGCGAGAGCGACTCTCTGAATTTGAAACTGTGCTAGTCATTCTCCCCTGCCCTGAATATGAAGGGTGCCATTCTCCATAGGAGCAAAGAGAAGAAGAAACACCATCTTTTCATGACTTCAATGTTCACCTAAACCCAAACAATTAACTTCTCTCCTTAGGAAAACTGATCAGGCAGCTAGCTACCTTTTCCTGAGCCCAGCCCTCTTCTTGTCTTCAAACAGGGGCTGTACTGTGACATCCGCCAGCTGGTCCAGTTTATCAAGGAAGCTCATGGGAATGTCTTCAGGAGAGTGGCTCTTAGCGCTCTGCTTGACAGCGCTGAAAAGTTAGCGCCAGGGAAGAAGGCAGAGGAGAACGGACAGGAGTCTAAGCCTGCGGGTGGTAAAAGGTTGGAAGCTTCCGTTCTCTGAATATTAGTGTTTGCTAACTGTCGGAAGAATGTCAGCCTTTATCATACTGTGTGTTACCAGATATACTACAGAGTTGGGGGGAGGGGCGTTAAGGCTATCTTGTACAACTGGTATCACCAGTGTAGTTCAACTAAAGCTTTAAAACAAACGATTTTTATAGGTGGAATCTTTGGGGTAATTGGATTACAAACTTAGATGGATTAGTGGTTTTATAGACAAGATTTAAAAGAAACCCCTAACTACAAATTTTGTTTTATTCTAGTGCCTCTGTTTGCAATAGCAAAATATTGTTGAGAAATAAGTATGAGTCCAATAGCAAGCTATAAATTCTATAGGACTTGGACTCACGGTGAGAAAGGTTATTAATAGCAGGTGATTTTGCATTATCAGACAGTGGCGTCCTCTGTTGTGACTGGTGGAATGTGTCATTTCTATAGGTCAGAGGCAGGAAGCATTGCAGATAAAGGCCAGGTATCAGCACCTGAGGAATGTCGCAGCTTCATGTCCGGTCGCCCCTCACAGACCCCAGAACAGTAAGTAGAATAGAGTTCGTCTCCAGTGCAGAGAACGGGGCACATCACACTTTATTTTCCGAGCTATGTTTGGGTTTTTGTTTATTCGTTGGTTTCCGTGTTTAGCTTTTCATTAGTTTGCTTTCACTTCCTTGAAACATGGCTCTGCCCTGGTACTTCCATTCCCAATGCCATCGGTTGCTCCAGATGAGACCAAACAGCTACCTTTGTCCATACAGAAAGGATCTCCGATTGTATTTTCATCTTGCCTTTCCAGCGCCTCTGTATCTCAAACATAAAGCAACATATAAACATGAAAAGTAACGTGTACCTGGGGTGCCATATAAATTCTTGTTTAAAAAAATCACAATTTTAAAATAGATGAATGTGCTCAATGAACCTGCTCTAAAATTAAAATAAAAATTAGGGTACATTTCAAAAGTTCTGAATTTTAGCTAAGTGCAGACCCTACCCTACAGCACTTTGGCCTTAAATCAATTCCAGTGTCTCTTGTACAACTGTGTCACTAATGTAGTTCAACTAAAGCTTTAAAATAAACCATTTGTATAGATAATTGGGGCAATTGGGTTACAAAGATTGCCAATATGGGTGGATTAGTGTTTCTACAGATTATCATGGATGTGGTTTATCTCTGGTTTTCATACTTATGAAATTCAAGAGCATCTTCAAATTAATGCCTGGAGAAGTTGTGTGGATGACTACAGACATGACACTGTGTAGGCCCACATGAGGCTCATGTTACTCATTCTTCATTCATGAATCATTTATATACAAGTAGAATGATCTACATTTAAAATATCCATCATTGTAAGTATGCAGTTTTGCTTCCCAAGACCCTTATTCAATATTAAATTGCTGTATAAGCAATTCTGCAAAATATTCTAAGTATTAAAATATCTTCCCTTCATAACTATGTAAATTAAAGGTTAGAAGCCAGCATTCTTCTGTAAGGCAAAGGACACTGTGGTTAGGACAAAATGGCAACCAACAGATTGGGAAAAGATCTTTACCAATCCTACAACAGATAGAGGCCTTATATCCAAAATATACAAAGAACTGAAGAAGTTAGACAGCAGGGAGACAAATAACCCTATTAAAAATGGGGTTCAGAGCTAAACAAAGAATTCACAGCTGAGGAATGCCGAATGGCTGAGAAACACCTAAAGAAATGTTCAACATCGTTAGTCATAAGGAAATGCAAATCAAAACAACCCTGAGATTTCACCTCACACCAGTGAGAATGGCTAAGATCAAAAACTCAGGTGACAGCAAATGCTGGCGAGGATGTGGAGAAAGGGGAACACTCCTCCATTGTTGGTGGGGTTGCAGACTGCTACAACCATTCTGGAAATCAGTCTGGAGGTTCCTCAGAAAATTGGACATTGAACTGCCTGAGGATCCAGCTATACCTCTCCTGGGCATATACCCAAAAGATGCCCCAACATATAAAAAAGACACGTGCCCCACTATGTTCATCGCAGCCTTATTTATAATAGCCAGAAGCTGGAAAGAACCCAGATGCCCTTCAACAGAGGAATGGATACAGAAAATGTGGTACATCTACACAATGGAATATTACTCAGCTATCAAAAACAATGACTTTGTGAAATTCGTAGGCAAATGGTTGGAACTGGAAACTATCATCCTGAGTGAGCTAACCCAATCACAGAAAGACATACATGGTATGTACTCATTGATAAGTGGCTATTAGCCCAAATGCTTGAATTACCCTAGATGCCTAGAACAAATGAAACTCAAGACGGATGATCAAAATGTGAATGCAGATCGCTCCTGAGAGACACAGCCAGAATACAGCAAATACAGAGGCGTATGCCAGCAGGAAACCACTGAACTGAGAACAGGACCCCTGTTGAAGGAATCAGAGAAAGAACTGGAAGAGCTTGAAGGAGCTCGAGACCCCATATGTACAGCAATGCCAACCAACCAGAGCTTCCAGGGACTAAGCCACTACCCAAAGACTATACATGGACTGACCCTGGACTCTGACCTCGTAGGTTGCAATGAATATCCTAGTAAGAGCACCAGTGGAAGGGGAAGCCCTGGGTCCTGCTAAGACTGAACCCCTAGTGAACTAGACTGTTGGGGAGAGGGCAGCAATGGGGGGAGGGTTGGGAGGGGAACACCCATAAGGAAGGGGAGGGGGGAGGAGGATGTTTGCCCGGAAACCGGGAAAGGGAATAACACTCGAAATGTATATAAGAAATACTCAAGTTAATAATAATAATAATAAAAAAAAGAAGCCAGCATTCATCAAACATAGTACTAAGCAGATAAACTCTTCAAAACCATAAATGCCCACACAGTTCTTGTGTGCTCCAGAACCTTAGCCACTGTGCCTTTTAATAGTAAGTACGAAGACAGTCAAGGCAATGGGCCCAGTAACCAAGTGTATCTTCTAACTAACTCCAAGAGGGAACTTCACTCACTGTAGAAAATTAATACATATATTCATGGATAAATGACTGCAACCAAGGAGTGAATGATACACAATTATTAAAAGACAGAGCTGTCAGATTATTATTAAACCTTAATTTTAACATCTTTACTCAAAATTAAGTCGTAGTTTTTCCTTTAAGGAAACCCTCGAGGTTGGGGATTTAGCTCAGTGGTAGAGCGCTTGCCTAGCAAACGCAAGGCCCTGGGTTCGGTCCCCAGCTCCGAAAAAAAGGAAAAGGAAAAAGAAAAAAAGAGAGAGAGAAAAAAAAAAGGAAACCCTCAGAGCCATGGCAAGAATCCACATTTAGCTCTGAAGGGGACAGAATTAATTGTTAAAGCATGTTCCATGCTCAAATAATGAGAAGACTCATTAAAAGGCATTAGAGGGATCCAGGGTGGTGGTGGCGCTCACTTTTAATCCTAGTCCTAAGGAGGCAGAGGCCAATGAATCTCTGAGTGTGAGGCCACCCTGGTTACAGAGTGAGTTTCAGAATAGCCAGGGCTACACAAAGAAACCCTTTCTCTGGAGATTTTTTTTGAACTCCAAATGCTCTCTTTCTTCAGTGTTCTGTAGACAAATTGATTTCTTCCACATTTAGCATATGCGTGTTAATATGCCTTGCCATTAATATTTCTGCTTGGATTAGTGGCATGAATCATCAAACATGAAATTTTCCATCATTTAAGTGTGTCCAGAAAGTGAGTACATTAAGCATTCTTTGTTTAGCCTAGAGAAAGATGAGTCTCTTTATAGTCATAGTTCCTCCTTTACCCTTGGCTTTTCTGTTTCTCTCATCATCTTGTTGATGATGTGGCGGTTCCTCAGAGAGAGTAATAAATGACAGCTTTCCTGGATATCTTCCCTCTTCACTCTGCACTATCACAGGCTCTCACCATGATCCCTCTCCCTCCTTGGAGGATGAGGAGCGTGGCACACTGTGCTACCCTGAGTAACAGAGGAGTCAATTTTTTGAAATCCAGTTTAAACAGATAGCTCTTCATAAGCAAAATAACATAGTTTAGAACAGTGCTCCTCAACCTGTGGATTGCAACCTTTTGTGGGGTTGCATGTCTGATATCCTGTATATCAGATATTTACATTACAATTCCTAACATTAGCAAAATTACAGTCATAAAGTAGCAATGAAACAATTTTTTGGTTGGAGTTCCTCACAGCATGAGGAACTGTATCAAATAGTCACAACATTAGGAGGTTTACAAACCAATGGTTAAGAAGAAGAGCTCATAGGACTTCACAGAGACTGAAGCAACAGAGACCCTGTGTGGGTCTGACGTAGGTCTTCTGTGTCTATGGTATGGTCGTGTAGCTTAGTGTTCTTGTGGGACTCCTCGCAGCACGAGTAGGGACGGTTTACGACTCTTTTGCCTGTTCTTGGGACTCTTCCTTCTACCATGTCGCTCTATCCAGCACTGACATGAGGACATGTTCTTAGTCTTATTGTAACTTGTTATGCCATGTTTGGTTGGTTTCCCTGGGAGGCATAGAGGAGGGACACAGGAGAAGTGGATCTAGGAGAGAGGAGGTGGAGGGAAGGGGCTGGGAGGAGAGGAGGGGAGAGGAGAGGAGAGGAGAGGAGAGAAGAGGAGAGGAGGTGAGAGGAGGTGAGAGGAGGGAAGAGAGGGGGAGGAGAGGGAGGAGGGAGAGGAGAGGAGGGGAGAGGAGAGGAGAGGAGAGGGGAGGGGAGGGGAGGAGAGGAGGGGAGAGGAGAGGAGAGGGGAGGGGAGGGGAGGAGGTGAGAGGAGGTGAGAGGAGAGGAGGTGAGAGGAGAGGAGAGGAGAGGAGAGGAGGAAGGAAGGGAGGAGAAACTGCAGTAGGGATATAATATATGAGAGAAAAAATAAGTAAATTATATTTAAAAAGGAATGGCTTAAAATATTTAGCACGTTGAAACATTTGAGAGAGAAAATCTGAATATTCTCATCTATTGATAATATTGTGCAATAGCATCATATATTGGGTCAATGCAGGAGTCTACCTTAAAGTCTGTAACTAAAAGTTACACAATAACACTTAGATAAAAGTCATTGCAAAACTAGAACATCTCCTAGCATAGGTTCTTCCAGAACTACAAGAGGAGTACATGCTGGTCAAGATGGCAAATATGGGAAACACAGACAACTCTACGAGGGAAGCTGAAAAATCAAAATACTCCTGCTAAAGATAACCTTTGCAAATTGTTTATGGTTTCTACATTTCTGAACATGTATTGATTACATGTATAACTGTTAAAGATTATTACAGTATGTCATAAATAGTGCCTAAGTCAACCTTATTTTGAAATAAGATTTTTTCCAACTAAACCATTTTTACTTTGAGAGTAACAGGACAAAGGCAAGCTAAAGGCTTTAGATTTGGCCTTTGATAGCACTGGCTTGTCACAATCATCCTGAAACCTGACCTATACCAGGAAGGAATTCGGTCTATGAGGCTGTCATGGAAGGATTGTTCTTTATAAGTAAAGGCAACAATGATACAAACAGTCAAGAACTATCATCATATGGAAGTCCCACAATATATTCAGCTGACTTCCCAGACTTAGATATTAAAATTATATCCATTCTTCAGCACTGGCCACTAATATCTTCTCAGTCTTAATATGGCCTCATTTATCCATCTTTTCCTTGATATTACATCTTAGAAATTGAATTTCTCAGTGTAGGGAATTGGTATGAACTTCCAGAAATGTTATCTTTTTGCATGGAACATAAATGTTCCATAAATACCAAATACTTTACTTCTCCAATGATAGTAAGATGGGGCACTGCTTTCTCCTTCTAACCACCTTAATGTCTACTAATTTAGCGGGTGAAAGATGCAAACTTTTAGCCAATTGTCACTATTATTATTTTTTTTAAGTCCTGTATATTATTAGTCCTTTTTTCTCATTGAGAATCTTCTTTCTGGTTTTCTGACATTTCTTTTTACTTTTATTATTTAATATATATATATTATTTATACATATACATATACATATATGTATATATTTCATTTATGTACGTACACTGTCATTGTCTTCAGACACACCAGAAGAGGGCATCGGATCCCATTACAGATGGTTGTGAGCCACCATGTGGTTGCTGGGAATTGAACTCAGGACCTCTGGAAGAGCAGTCAGTGCTCTTAACCACTGAGCCATCTCCCCAGCCCTCTTTTTACTTTCAAACTTGTCCCCTTTCTTCAACTTAATTGACTGGCAAGATGATATATTCCCTAAGCATGGCAGTGAAATTTCAGTCTCATTTATTAATTTATGTAAATAATTTTGAGAGTTTATTGGGTGTCAATTATGATCATGTGCTGCTGGAGGGGTGGGGCATTTCACAGGAACCAGGAGCTTTTTCAAAAGTTAAATATTTACTTGCACCTTAAGTGCTCCTGCCATTACGGCTCATACTGCAGATGCACGTCTGCAACCATATTTAGTTGTTTTTATTAAAGTTGAAAAAATGACTACCTCCACTTGACAACTGAGACAAGGCTCTTCCCAAGAAGAAACCAGGTCAACAACCTTGGTTTCCCTCTTCCCACTCTGACTCCTAGCCTTATTGTACCCATTCCCTCAAAGATTATTCTGTACAATTTGCCTAAATACAATAGCTGGGAGTTGAGCGGTCACTGAGCTGTTCAGTGTTGTTTAGCCCTATACTCTATTTCTCTGCAGTGATGAACCAATGCAAGGGGGCAACCTGGGGCGGAAAGATTTCTGGCGCAAGATGTTCAAATCCCAAAGCGCAGCAAGTGACACCAGCAGCCAGTCTGAGCAAGACACCTCGGAGTGTACCACAGCCCACTCAGGGAACACCTCTGACCGGCGTGCCCGCTCACGATCTCGCAGAATCTCCCTGCGAAAGAAGTTGAAACTCCCCATAGGTAAAAGTATGTCTGTATTTATTTATGGATTCTCTTACTATCATGCCATCAAACCAATGAGTGATTGAGACAGAGATGACATGGGAGGGGACTGGGAAGAGACGCGCTCAAGCTGTGAGATCCACATGACTGCTTCATGCTTCCACTGGTTCATTTACTGTTCTGCAAGTGCAGATAGTTCCCAGATGGCAGCTGCGTGCCTTGGCTCTTGTGTGAAATGTATAGCTCATGGCTTTGCTGTATTTGAGTAGAAGCCACTACCATTAAAACAGATAATCACAAGAGTACATACTGTTGCAAATTAGAACACAACCTGACCTATTCAAAGGGATGGGGAGAACAGATGTTAAATACCCAGAGATTAAAAAAGGAGCAGCCTAAGGATGATGTGCAAAGATCACTTGGCTTGGGGGAACTGAAAAGAACCAGTGAAGTGAGAAAATGGTTCACTCACTGAGACAGAACAGGAAGCCAGACCATTAGCAAGTCAGGGTGGCCATTTCCCATGGCTCTTGTGTACCAGCCTGTCAGGGAGAAGAGAATAATGCACTGTATGAACCATTGCATTGGAGGGACTGTTAGTCAACAAGAGAATCAGACTGAAAGCTGGCCAGTGGCCCAGGCATAAACAAGTGAGCATTTCAATTGTGTATTATGCAGAAACAGGGAAACAGAGATTTAAGAACTGTTTAGGAGATAAAATGCACAGGTTTTCAAGAGAGATATGACACTTGCCTAGCATAGGTGATGGATCTTGGTTTCTTGCAGCAGAGGGAACCAGGACTATTTGTCCTGGACTTCTGTGCTAATGTAATTTTATAGTTCAACACTGAACATCTTGATTCAAAACACGTATAACGAAAGCAACTTCGTTTTGCTTCTTTTTATATCGGAGCCATGTAACTTTCATTGCTAGTTCAGGACATGCTGGCATTTCTGTTTCATTCATTTAAGAGCAAATGCTCAACTTTTCAAAATATCATTAACTAGGAAATTGGCTGAAGCGGTCCTCCCTCTCTGGCCTGGCCGATGGTGTAGAGGACCTCCTGGACATTAGCTCTGTGGATCGCCTGTCTTTCATCAGGCAAAGCTCCAAGGTAAACAGGACATTGCTCATGGAGTGAACATTGGGGTCACTGACTGAAAACTATTGGCATTGAAGAATGGTGAGCACATAGGAAGGGTTAAAGAAACTTTGGATTTGAACAAGTTCAGAAATTAGACAAGCAATAGACAGTAACATGTGTAAGTGGTAAGCCATAGTACAAATGAAAATAACGGAAGACATAGTAAATATCCACAGCTTCAACTATATCTACATTTGAAGAATAGAGCAGGTGTGATGAAAATTAAGGAGATACAATTGGAATTCTTAAGCATGTTCTTTTTGGTTTTTTTGTTTTTTTGTGAAAATATCAGAGACTTATTGGCGTCTACCTGCCTCCTCACTTCCTTTATGTGCTGTTATTTACATCATATTGAGTTGACTGATGTCAAGATTATGAAGAATGTCACTGCTTTAAGAGAGACATAGAGCCAGCCCTGGTGGTGTAGAGAGCTTAGTGGCAGAGCCCTAAGTTCAGGCCTAACCTGGGTTATACAATGAGTATGAGATTAGCCTGACTATCCTGGGCAATTTAATGAGTTTCTAATTCAGTAAAGCAAGTCAACAAGAAGGCTAAGGATATAGCTCTTGCTGCAGATCACTCGCCTAGGCGGGAGGGAGAGAGAGATGGGAAGGAAGGTCAGAAAGGAAAGAAGGGTAAGAGGGAGAGGGAATATTTATTATGCTGTAAATTGATTTGCAAATTTACCAAAGTCTACTCATTCTTTTCCTCTTTGGTCTGATTTTTCAATTGTGGTTGCATTCACTAAGGATGAATGTGGCTGTCCGCTTGGACTTGATCAAAATAAACAAACTGTGTTGTTCACTAAATTATTTTCACATTCAGCTTCTGATCTCTAGCCTGGTATTCCTTGCACCTACAGTTATAATGACATCTTTTTTGGGCCACGGGGATGTATTAAAAGTGCTAGACAGGGAAGCCAGAAGGACAAAGTCACTTTCACATTCTAAAAAACTATTTCAAACCAAGGGCTAACACAACCCAATGATTGGCTGCCGAATAGCTGATAGCTTTCTTTTCTCCCCAGGTCAAGTTCACCAGCGCTGTCAAACTCTCTGAAGGTGGACCAGGGAGTGGGATGGAGAATGGACGAGAAGAGGAGGAGAATTTCTTCAAGCGTCTTGGTAAAAGTCAATAGTCTAAGGATCCCATTGACCTTTTCTTTTTTTCATTTACTTAAACTCACTGGTCCGTTTCTTTTTTTGGAAAAATGACTTTTTAAAAAAATAGTCATTTTCTATTTGTATTGTCTTTCCCTTTGTTCTTTAAGTGTGTCTTTCATGGCTATCTATAGTCTCTTTATTATCAGTTTGGTTGAAGAGACATTTACAGAAACCTTACTGTGATTCTCACCCCCTCCTGGGTACTGAGTGTGCAGAGAATAAGACGCAGCCTTTTCTTGTTAGAATCTGTGAGTCACAGGACCTCCTATCCACCCACCGCTCAGCTTCAGAGTTCTGTTCAATGCATGGCTGACAGGTGGCCACCCTCCTTCTGCTGAGGGGGAGTGCGCAAGTTTACAAAGCAATTTGTTCCAGGGCTAGGCAGCTTTAATTGTTAGCAAATCTTTCTTTGTGATCTGAAAATACATTTGCCCATAAACTTAATGGTCTCTCCTAGTGATAACATCTGTAGCCACACATACACAGCTACACAGAATACCGTAACCTGTCTTATTCACTTCCTGTTCTGTCTTTTGATTTCTTTTGAGTAAATGTCTTTGAGTTTTTTTAGGTTTTATTCCGTGGAAGGTTCTCTCACTCTACCACATCCTGATTCTTTTCCCTATGTGTTCATGGTTAGATGATGAGTGTTATAAACTATAGAGCTTTAGCTCAAATGCAGCAGGCATTAATTGGTGTATAAGTAAGCTGTGGATATAGCAAATGCATGAACAGGAATGAAAATTATATTATCACTGTTCTTATCACATAACTGGTTTGCATTGGTCGGCTTTTGCTAGTTCATCTTCCTATCAAAGAATGTCAAGATAAGCTTTGGTGGAGTCGCTATCGAGTCTCCATTTTATAAGGTTTTTTTATTTATTGTATAGAATGCAGTTAGACTACTTACACAGAAAAAAATTAAAGGACAAACTCAAAACTAATTTGAATTCTAGAGTTTTCTTCATAACCCGACTGTGATGATCCATCTGAATAAATATGCATTTTCATGCTTTCATTCACATTGATCGTGTTTTTACCAAATAGGAAAATGATAAAGCTGCAGCCTCTGATGTTGTTCTAGCTGAGTATGTTTAATGAATAATGTGTGGGTCTAGCTTTTCAACAAACCATGCCATTAATTTTCTAATAATTCATGAATATTTCCCTATCTCCTACAAAAGCATTTTCAAATTTTATCAAAAGTGATCTCCTTGATATGTTTATGATTATATAAAAATATTATATAACTGTCACCTAGTTCATGTCGATGCATTCTTCATGAAGACATGATGTTTCTTGTGCTTACTTATGCCATAAACATCATCCTATCTACTTAACTGTCTCCTTTGCAATCCAGTGCAGACCTAGTCTAAGGTTTCAAGTTCCTCCTAGGCTGGACGCTTTGGTCTGTTGTAGGGCACTTGTCTACTACATGAGGATTAGGTTTGATCCTCAGTACTGAAGAAGTGGGAAAATCTGTGAAGGCTCTCCCTGACAACCCTGGTCTTTGGCAGCTTCAGCATTTCAGTCTGTTCCCACTCTGTCCATTTCCCATAGACTTTCAGAGACAATCTCTCTAGTGTCAGAACCAGCAGCAGCACAATGACAGTGTTTCTGCGTTTGCTTTTTTGAGAATGAAGCTAATGTGTGTCCTGAGGTATGAGCCATGCTAGCTCAACGTCACCTGGCTGGTGATGTGAACATAGCTCCCAGTTCTCTCTGTGCACTGGAGTGTTAATTTGATGTACCTGCAACATAAACCCAGGAGTGTGGGGTGGGAAGTGATCCTTCTTAATGAATGTTTTCCATAGGCTATGGATTTCCATATGCTATGGATTGAGTGTTTGCATCTGCCCAATGTTCATGTTATGTTGTGGTAACATTTGCAAATGGAACTTTGCAAAGGTGATTAGGTTTAGATGATATCATGAGAGTACCACCACCATGATTGGATTTTGGTGCTCTTGTAGAAACGAGAGATGAGATAAATAACTGTATGCTAATATAAGGACATAATCAAACCTGGAAGAACCGACTATACTTGAACCCAGTGTCAGACTAATAGGCCATACAGCTGTGAGGGGCAAATATTTATTGTTTAAAAGCTAGCTGGCCTGTTGTATTTTATAGAGCTGCCCTAATTGACCAGGGCACTATACTTTCCCACTTGTAGAATATTCTTTTTCATGCGAGAGATGAAAAATCTTTGGGTTGTTGTCATTTCCAATGATTTCCTTACACTCCCTTCTTCAACTCGAAGTCCATAATGTAGCCTCTTACGCATTTAAAATATGCCTATCTCCTTCACCATCTTAGATATGCATTAGCAAATATTGGAGTTTTTGGTGCATTTGGTGAATCTTGAATTTTTACATGTCCCGTCACCTACATTCAAGTCAAAGGGTATTCATAGCAAATATCTTAGCAGTGCAGGGGAGCGGGAAGGAGCGTGAGAGAGTTTTCAGGCTAACAGTACAGGAAACATACTGGCATGTCTTTGAAACATCGTTATGATCCTTTTCACTCTCTTCCTTTCACAATGGCACAACCCCTACAGGCTGCCACAGTTTCGACGACCACCTTTCTCCCAACCAAGATGGTGGAAAAAGTAAAAACGTGGTGAATCTGGGAGCAATCCGACAAGGCATGAAACGTTTTCAATTCCTGTTGAACTGCTGCGAGCCAGGGACAATTCCTGATGCATCCATCTTAGCTGCTGCCTTGGACCTAGTAAGTTACAGAGTTCTCTCGCCGTTATTTACCTTCATGCTAACCACAGAGGAAAGCATGAAATCCTAGTTCTAAGCCTAACAGTGGGTTCATATCTATTTAGCTTTATCAGAATTTGTTGCCAAAGGAGGAAGAAATATGGTAAGGTGAGAGAAGTCAATAAAAGATGAAAAATCTTAATAGTCATTGGGAGGTAGCATGTGTTACAGGATGATTATTACTATGTGAAAGTGCATTATAACTTCATGATGTCTGAGCTTAAAATTCCACCTGACAGTTTGTTAGCCCAACAACTTTAAAATGGAGGTTAATGCTAATACCGAACCTTCCTTCCAGGGCTAGTGTAAGGATTAAATGAGATTCTAAATGGAAAGCCCTTGTTCAGTGTCTGTAATGTGTAAGCACTCAGTACAGTAGTCTTATATTTCCATGTATTAGTTCATAGGGCTGTTTGTTTTTGAGACAGATTGTCGCTATATGTCTCTGGCTAGCCTCAAATTCACTGTGTAGACCAAGCTGGCCTCAAAGTCAGAGAACTGCCTGCTTTCTGCCTTCCCAAGTACTGAGATTAAAGCTGGTGTCACTTACAAAATACCTAGCATGTAATAACTAATTAAGGAATGTCCTCTAAGGTCTTCCTCTGTGCCAGGAATGGTACTAACAACTACAACGGTGCAGTAGTAAGGCTTTCTGTGAATAGTCGTCAATGCTTCAGTCTTCTCAGTGAGTGCTGCAGCCTAAGGCTGATGATTTGCATCTATAGCATTCCTAGTGCATTTCCACAGTTAACTCCTGGAACCAGGAGACCAACTTATAGCCCAATAGTAGAAAGGCCTTGCTTCTGTCTTCAGAGAATCTATTATGCTGATTCTTCTTAATATAAATTATGTGAAGCCACTTTAAGAATTTCAAAAGCTCTGACAGCTTAGATGACTTTGATCAAGGTCATATGCTAATTGGTGCTAAAACTGGGATCAGAGCAGAATCTTCTGTTCCATACAGGGCTATTATAGAAACACCATATGCTTTCTCTGTCAAACAATTATTTAAATAAATCAAAATCAGTACCAGGACACATTGAAAATATATGTACATAGCCTCCTATAATAAAGTCACTTGCACATGCTTTTTTTAAATAATTCAAAAAGCATCTGATTCTTTAAAGATATTTCTTATTGGAGGAATGCATAATAGATGCATACTAAGAAAACAACATATCTTCAATTTTAAGTATTCACATCACATTCATTCTCCAAGCTGGTTATTCTTAACATGTGACAACATTGATTCTTTTAGAAATAGGAAGAGAGTTGTGAAAAATTCTACCAAGAAAACAACAGCTATAGACAAAAGTTAGCATGTATATCAGAAAATTAATGGATATCCTGCAGAACTTATCTATAGAGCCTAAAGAACTCTACCTTAGTGAATGGTTCTTTACTGGTAAGGAGACTTGTCAGGCAGCATCTTTGATATCCATGGATGATAACCAGGCAGAGGAACCTCTCACCATTGCTCCCCATGTGGAAAACTCTTGGGATTTCTATGAAGATCTGAGGTCCTGAAGCAGCACAAAGCTTGTCACGGAAAGAATGCTCCAGAATTGAATTGGATCAAATTAATGTCTGCTTCTGCATCAAGATGATTGTAACTATGATATTGATAATCGATTTGATATTCAAATTTCCTAAGTGGTAGAGTTATATTTGCTCTCCAACTGTTGTACCTCTTAACTTTTAAAGAAACGTGGTACAGGAATTTCAAGCACAAATAGACTTTATGTGTTGTGGGAATGTGACTCCTATCTTTGGACTGATTTAAAACACATCAAATAGACTTTTTTTTTCATTTCCATAAATGTAAAGCTATGACTAGAGAGTTACCAGATCACTGGGCTCTCATTTCCTCCTTTCCCTGAAGAACTCACTCTAACAATGTTTGTTCTTCCTGATCTCATAAATTCCATGATAGGCTATAGAAACCAGTAGAGTGGAGCACATGAATAGTGTCTTTTAGCCTCTAAGCTCAGAAGCATTTTCTGATGTTGATGCCCACTGATGAGGTTGTCTTTGTGGGTTGGGGAGGAGGAACATTCTTCACCAATAATTATATATACTGGGAACAAATGCGCAGCCCTGGAGCAGTGAGCAGGTGGTATCAGGACGATTTTCATACCTGAGAGTCTTATTTTAATATAGACCAAGCATTGTGCCCAAGTTCAGAAGCCCAAATCCCAGATGTCAGAGTCAGTCAAAATTTAAAGAAGAAAAAGAATGCCCATCTTTAAGTAATGAGGGTGACCCATTGATTTGAATAAAAGTGTAAATGACAAAGAAGGTGATAGATGAGGAAGAGATGATGCAGAGGAGAAGAAAATGTTTGGTAGAATTGAGTAAAGCTTAATAACAGCAAGTTTCAATCTACGGACAGTTTATGAAGCACTTTCACATTATCTTACCTGTTGGCACCAGGCCAGGATATGGTCCCCAGACTCACTTGGAATTTGCTAGTAAATGCTGCCAAACAAACCAAGAGAAACCAACGCATAGGTGGATGTTGTGTGTTCTTGAATGAAAGTGGTACTCAGTGCTGGCTGTCATTTGTACTATTGTGGGTTTTCAGTATAGACTTAGGTTAGAAGTTCTTCAAGATTACTCTCACATTCATAGATTTCCCCTCTGTGTTTGGTTTCTCCCAGCATCTAATCCATCTGCTTCTTATTTTGAATGAATTCCTCTGTTTTATAATACCTTTATACTTTCTCTAATGCATTTGTAGTTTTGCTCATGTGTATGATATAAATATGAATATAAAAACACAGAGATATATAAAATATAGTTAGGTTAATAGATATCAACAGATATGAATAGATGATGGATATCAAGTTAGGTAGAGGTAAATAACAGATTATAGATAGATAGGTAGGTAGATAGATAGGTAGGTGGATAGATAGATAGATAGATAGATAGATAGATAGATAGATAGATACATACATACATGCATACATACATACATACACAGATACATAGATAGACATAGGCCAGTACACAGGGTGAAAGGGCAGATACACAGGTCAAGGCATAGTTATAAATTTTGATTATTTATCATTCAGTACTTAGGGCAGAAGTGGAAAAAAAGGACTGAGTTCAGAATTATAGTCCATTTTATCCTATCTCTCTTATATTATTTTATCCTGATGTTTGTAGATATGGTTTAAATTGAACTTTGTATTCAGTTTTTGCTTTTATTACTTCATTGATCATACAATTTAAATGTGATTTTTTTCAAGTTAGCATTTTTCTTCAGATTAAGAGACTACTAGTAGGTGAAGGAAATAGCAGCAACTTGCAGAGCCAAATCTAACAGCTGTGAAAGTTCATTTGTTTGCTTTAAATAATCTTGCTGTTATCACTACGAGCACATAATTCAAGGCTGTTGATTTAAGACCAGCATGGCTATTCCTCACAATCATTTTCTTTTTGTACAAATGTATCAAATACAACTGTTACTTTTTTTTAAGTTTACAAAAGGGATCCCTTTCACAGTAAGCTTACTGGATCTGCCAGCACAAGAGGAAAGAGAAGCAGTGAGGATAACGCATTTACTGTTTTCAGTTTCTCCTCATTTATTCAGTGACCCTGTAATGTGTGTAGATGGTGACTTCTAGTCTGGGGGTAATTTATTACCTTGAATACAACTAACAACGATTCCGATTGGCTTTAGTATCAATTTCCGTGATTATTAATACACCTGTGGGATTATAGAACTCTAGTTGGTGACTGGAGAAAATCAAATTCATGTTCAGTTATTTGGCCTTATTAATAAGTAAAATTTAAGAGAAAAAACCTCAAAGTCATATCCATGGCAGATCTCACAAAATAAGATGTGCCCAGTGATTTTAAGATTTCTACCCTCTTAATGATGTCCGCGTGCCAACCAGAACCACTGCTTTGTTATGCTGTTTTGTTTTGCTCTCTTTTACCTGATTTTGAAATTCGTTGATATGAAGTCATGTCTTCCCTTTTGTTCAATATTAGGTTTCGTCTAATGCAATTAGTGCTACTCACTTACACTAAAGAGTGGTTTTGTTAACTATAGAACAAGTTGTAAATCTGTCTTAGTTTAGCAAGGTATTTCTATCTTTTTTTCAGAGTTTTGGCAATTTTGGATGATGCTTCCATATGTGTCTTTGCACATGGGCCTTGATTCAGAATAGTTTTCTAGATATACAGAAGAATTCAATGCTGATTATAACTTTGCATTTGGTGTAAAACCCATATTCGTGGTAGGAAATCTCCACAGGTGCAATTGTATAATGAAAGTTCTTCCACCTGTGTTCTTACTTATGTTTTTATTTGTTTACATCGTTACTTTTACCAGTCTGGTGCCCCAGAGTGTCCGACTTTTTTTTTCAACATGAGGCTTAAGATGTTCTTACATAGATTTGATAAACAATTTAGTTTGTATCTTTGTCTATCCCTTTACTGTAGAATTATTTGCCTCCCCACCCCGTGTGTGTGTGTGTGTGTGTGTGTGTGTGTGTGTGTGTGTGTTTTGCGTGCACATTTGTGCTTGCAGGGGAGCATATATTCATATGTAAGTGTAAGCACATATGTGCCACCACATGTAGAAGTCAGAAGACAACACTGGTGTTGCTCCTTGCTTCCCATTTGAGGGAGGATCTGTTGTTCACAGGCTACCCCAGGCTAGCTGGCCCTCAAGCTCCAGTGATTTTTTTTGTCTCATGCCTCAGAAGCCCTGAGATTACATATAAATTGTACCACACCTAGGCTGATGTGCATTCTGGGATCAGACCTTAAATCCTTATGCTTACAATGTCCCCAAAGTTTTGCAAATTCCATTGCGGGTTTCTCCTTTTACTTCAATGTTTTTTGCAAACTCATGTTCTCTCTGTAAGTATGCCTCACCAGAAGGGATGCGGAGGTCAACTGGAATAGCTCTCTCAGGCACTGCGCTTTCTGTAAATGACTCTGTTTTGACCTCAACTTGAAGCTCCTTCTGCCAGAATTGTTGCAAGTCATAAGCTGAAATGTTCTTCCTGCCCTTCTAAGATATTATTTCATCCCTCTGCCTTAATATTCCTTATTGGCAATCAGTAACAGAGACCGACTCTATTCCAAGCACCTTTAATATCTTCTAGTCATTGTTGATAGTTTACAGTTTCACTAAAATGCTTTTGCCATATTTTTCTAGAGCAGTGGTTCTCAACTTTCCCATGTTTCAACACTTTAATGCAGTTCTTCATGTCGTGCTGACCTCAACCATAAATTTATCTTTGTTCCTACGTTATAACTGTAGTATTGCTACTGCCATGAATTATAATGTAAATATCTGGTGGCTTTGATGGTCTTAGGTGTTCCCTGTGAATGTGTCATTTGGCCCAAAGGGGTCATGACCCATAGACTGAGAACCGCTGATCTAGAAACTCATGAGGCCTCTAAATAATACACTTGGCATATTGTATTTATTCTGGAAAATTCTCAGGTGGTATCTCTTTAATATAAGGCACCTCATATTTCCTCTGATCTTTCCTTGCGGAAATTATAGATAAATGCTAGGTCTAATTTTATCCCCTGACCTTGACAGCCTCCTTTATCAATTCCATTTCTTTTCCTCTCAGTACTGTGTCCTAGAAAAAGGTTCAGATAGCATAAATTACCCAACTGTTTCTCTCTCAAGTGAGCCTGAGGCCATGGGTCTTTAATTTAATTTAATTATTATGTATGTGTATGGGCATTTTGCCTACATGTATGTCCATATACCATGCACATTCCTGGAGCCTGCAGATGTTGGATTCTCTAGGACTGGAGGTACAGATGGTCATGAGCTACAGTGCAGACTCTGGGAATCAAGCCAGGCACTCCAGAAGGGTAACCAGTTCTTTTAACTGCTGAGCAGTTCCTCCAGCCTCATTCCCACCATTCCTAGTGTAGGGTAAGGCTACCTGCCACAGGATATTCCCTAAGGTCTGGGGAAGTTGAGGTTCCACAACTTGGAGATCACTACTGGCATCTCCACCAGTAGATACTGGCACAGATACCAAAGATGCTGGTAAATGTTCTACTCATATAGTATGCCACCCATAAAAACAGTGATGATCTGACCCATAGGTTAGTGTTACAAAACAAAACCAAACTAACAAACAAAAACACTCAACTCATCTATGCTTCGCCTATCTTTTGGATTTTAAATTTCAAGAGCAATGCTTCATGTTTTTATTTGTAAAAGATAGTTTAGCACACTGTAAACAGTCATATTATATAGGCATATTCCTATAGTCACAACATTCAGGATACCTAGCCTGAGCTATCTAATGAGACCCCAAACAAGCAAGCAGAATTAATGTGACATGAAACTGTGTGGCCAGACCCCTACCAGTTGAGCCTAGATATTGAACTTGTGGACCAAGAACCATCAAGGCAAATGCTTGCTAACTTATCCCACCCCCCTCTATGTTTGTGCTTTTGCCTCTTCCTCTGCTGTCTTCCCGTCTCACCTTAGAAATACAAAGAAAAGCAAAATTAGAAATTTATATAGCATTTTAGGTGTTTTAAACCAAAGGAAGCTTAGTCCTTTGTATAAAAGACTCCCAGTCTATTGTATAAAATAAAAGACTTCATTTGTTCTTTAAAATACTGACCCAAAGCATGACCATGACTTGAGTAAATCTGAAAATGACTGGCCATCCAGACCTGAATGAATAATGATCGTGCCCACCCCACCCTGCCCACAGCTACTACTAAGTACATAGACGCAGCTTGTCAGGTAACGAGTCTATTACTGGGTGATCTCGGCCAGGGAGAGAATGCAATACCAGCAAAGTAATAAACATTGACTCAGAACCATATGCCCTCTGGCAAAAAAAGAAAAAAAAGGAAAAAAGATTCTAACACACACTGAGACCCACAAAAAATTTCTTATTCCCATTGGCTTTAAATAAACATATACCTCACACCAGCAAGCATTTTATATTTTATTGTAAGGCAATAAAAATTATGTGATGCCCCAGAGACCATCATAAAATATTTAGCTTTCAAAAATAGGTAGTTCCCATGTAGCACTGAGGTTTCTTCCCATTTAACGAGCTAAGGTATAGTCCCCAAAGGGAAGGAATGTATTGCAATTATGCCCTCCAATTAACTGTTGCGTCCTGGTAAATATATTTCTAGGTCCCCAGATAAAAGGCAGCCCAGCTGTTTGGTTTAGTATCTCAATTCTCTGTTTCACTTTCACAAAGGAAACATTCAATAGATATAACAATCCTAAAATCCACGGGAAATATAAGAACCAGAAACAGGAAAAGTGTCTGGTGCATGAAGTGTTCTAGTTGCAGAATGTTCAAGAAATTCAGGCTGCACAGTGACAATCTCACGACTTCATGTGACTCTAGCAAGACAGGTCTGTAACCTCTCCCTTCCTGTGCAATTTAATTAATTTTACAATATCTATTTAATTTATATTTGTTTTCCTTCTGTTTTTAAGCCTGTAAAATCACCCAGAGCCCTTCACCCCATGATTTTAGACTCTGCCCCATGTCCTTAAGTCTTTAAGGCTCGGAGCTTATTTCCCTTCCTCTGTAAACTCCAAAGCCTGTCCCCAGTGACACAGTTCTTCCTACAAAGCTGCACTCACTCCAGTAAAGCTACACCTAATGCCATTCCCTATGTCTGCAAATATGTGAGCCTATAGGGCCATTTCTATTCACACCATACAAGGGATAATAGTTATGCTTATTTGTGGATGTAAGGTTATATTATTAAATGCAGTTAGGAATTACACTGATCTAGTAAAATGGCAGTAGTGGGCTTTTTTCCTGGACCGCAGTAGCTCCAGGAAGCTGGGTACTAGGTTTCCAATACCAGCCACAATTTCCCTTTGGTTATTGAGGCTTTAAATGTCAAATTAGCCAGCTGTTGGTTACCACCAAAATATGAGAGTCACCGTTAGAAATATCTTGCCATGCTGGTCATTGTATTCATAGCGCCACAACACGTGCGTCGTGCATGCGTGTGTGTGTGTGTGTGTGTGTGTGTGTGTATGTGTGTGTGTGTATGTGTGTGTGTTTGTGTATGTGTGTGTGTTTGTGTGTGTGCATGTTTGTGTCTGTGTGTGTAGACATACATATAAATGCATATATAATGTAATTTGGCTAAATAGAAGATACTATAATTCCTTAATGTCTTTAAAAAACACCCTTAGAGTTATTTGTCCCTTTCTTCCTCCTTTCCTTTCTATAGCTCTCCCTAGTTAAATACCCCCAATTTTCCCATTTCCTCTGATTATCACTTATATCCTGCTTTTAGTCTCCATAAACCAGTTTTGGCATTCATTATAAACATGCTGTTAATGCTTGGTGGTCTCTTTTAGCCATGCAGTGTTCTCCTGATTCATTACCCCACTTCAGATTATCTTTATTATGTGAAATCAGCCATTTCCATTATGCCATAACTGATTGAACTGAACCATAAGAGTTAAGTTCCGTCAGAAGAGAACCATTGGCTTTTCTCAATACCTGGGAAGAGTCCTCTGTTCTGGGTATTCTATAGTCCTGCCTCACCAAATCTCTACTTTCCAAAACTATAATTGAAATACATCCATCACAGCCACATCCATGCTAAAATGCCTTAGATTTTGTTGCTGACATGTATTTATTCTTGTTGCTTAGCATCAAATGCGTAATAGTATCCCTAACTTTGTGTCTTAGCATCCCCCACAACTTCCTGCAAAGAAATGCTCACAAGGCTGGGCTTGGTGGAACACATCTTTAGTCCCGTTACTCAGGATACAGAGGCATCAAATCTCTGAATGCAAAGCCAGCCAATAGTGAGTTCCAGGATGGCCACTGCTCAGTAGAGAGAACCTCTCTCCAATAATAATAATAATAATAATAATAATAAAATAATAAAAATAAAAATAATAAACAACAAAAACAAAAACAAAACAAAAAAACAGAGTCAGGAATATGCACATACAATGATCAGGAAAGTGACCTAAGTCACACTATCGTGAGTAGGGAATTCTCCCATCTGTCAAGATCATGGTGGCTATTGTTACAGAGGCCAGTGTCTGAATCGTCCATTCATGTAAGCAGTGGCAGTTCTCAATGATAGTGGATTCTATAGCATGTGCCAAGTCCATCAGAATCAACCTTGCCCTTTGCATCAAGTTGTATTATAAAAAAAAATATATACCCTCAAATTAATCTGAATAGCATCTCCAAACTTCAAATTCCCAGAGCAAATAACTATATGCTGGTAATATCTGGGTTTTATCATGCTAAAGTTTAAAAGTGGAGAACTAAAAACTATAACTAAAACAATTTAAGCTTTCTATACCTCCTCACATGCATTCGTCCACCTGTCTTTCATAAGCCCACAGTTAGGAGTGTAGAAGGACTCTTGGCCCCATGCACCTAGACCAAGTTAGGTCTTACCATTAACCCCATTAAAGTCAGAGCTGACTGTATGGTGCTCAGCCAGTGGTGTTTTTCCTGTCATCTGACATTAAGCATTGAGTTCACATTGGTTCATACTGTGAATCTGTCACAATCTGACAGGCAAAAAATAAATTTTCAGTCGTGGTCATGATGGTTTGTGTATGCTCAGCCCAGGAAATGATACTATTAGGAGGTGTGGCCCTGTTGGAGTAGATGTGTCTCTGTGGGTGTGGACTGTAAGACCCTCATCCTAGCTCCCTGGAAGCCAATAGTTTGCTAGTGGCCTTCACATGAAGATGTAGAACTCTCAGCTCAGCCTACACCATGCCTACCCTGACACTGTCATGCTTCCACCTTGATGATACTGGACTGAACCGCTGAACCTATGAACCAACCCCAACTAAATGTTATTTTTATAAGAGTTGTCTTGGTCATGGTGTCTGTTCACAGCAGTAAAACCCTAACTATGACAGTTCCTTGCCCTCCTACCTAGCATCCATTTCTAGAAACAGATGTCTCAGCCCTTTTAAGATACAGCCAAGCATGTCTGACATACCCAGTAAATTCTTACACAGAAAGACTCGATCTTCAGACCATGAGGAATGGCACCAGAACACCCATGCCATTGAGTCAGACTCCTGGGAATGACAAATGAGAATCCCAACGACCTGTCTCCAAGTCTCAGCCTCTGTACACTTTCATCACTTGTCACTCGTGTATTAGAAACAGATTCTGAGCACAGTCTTCATCTAGTATTTTGTCTTTTTCACCTATATTAACCCTTTGTTTCCTGCCAACAAAATTTGCAAAATTAAATCCCCCTGTAAATATAGCTTTAACTAGAATTTCTATGATGCATTACCGTCATTATTTTTCTTTAAAAAAAATTTTTAAATTATGTCTATAGAATTCTTGATACCTGCACTTAAGGGACAGACAAGAGAGTTACAATTTACTTTAATCATCTATAAAAGCACTAAAACAAAAAAGATTTCTCCTTGGAGACAGTAAGTACCCAGAATCTTATAGGTGGAGAGTTGCCAGTTGGTGAAGGGAACTGATGGCCATATATCATGGGAACATTGAGAAGATATGAGATTTCATATTTGGGGGGTTGGGGATTTAGCTCAGTGGTAGAGCGCTTGCCTAGCAAGCGCAAGGCCCTGGGTTCGGTCCCCAGCTCCGGAAAAAAAAAAGAAAAAGAAAAAAAAGAAAAGAGATTTCATATTTGGAAAATGGCTGCTTGTTTGAGTTACTTAGACTGTACAGCATTTGAGATGGGAATAGACTGGGAGATGATTGGACATCTCAAACCAAGTCACAAAGATTGCACATCCTTTTTCATTCTGTGGAACTGTTATAAGTTTTGATGATAGAAAGAAAGTGGCATGTGCTTTTTTAAAGAAAAATGTATTTACTGATATTTTATTGTTAAACAGTTTCTACCTACATCCTCAAATTTTTCTAATAGTAAGGTCTCTGAATATAAATTGGGACAATGCAAATACAAAAAGAAAAAGTTAACATAGATGTGGATATGGAAGAACATTGGAATGTATACTGTGCGTTGCCTTCACAGTCCATGGTCTGGTAGCAAACATGGCTTATATTTCCTGACCATAGAGTCAAGTATATATTGTAATTTGTAATATATCAACTGTAACATAAATCTCTATAAATCAATGTCTATTTTAACATTATTGATTGAATTGTTTAGAAATCTGTTGCTTAAAACAATGAAAAAAAATTTTTCTTCAATCTGAAAATCTGCTGTCACTGATCCTCTTGAGTTACTAAGTAGCCCACAAGTGATGTCAGTATTGTGACAAAAAACAAAACAAAGCAAAAAAAAATCCCTGCACAAATAAAGATACAAGGTGATACTTTACACTTTTCTTATGACCTACTAATGACCTCCTCCTCTTCCTCCTCTTTTTCTTCTGCTCCTCCCCCTCTGCCCCTCCCCCTTGCCTCTTTGCACATACTTGTTAGCTTTTAAAGATTAAAGTATATAATTCACTTTTCCAGGGTATCAAAGCTACCACTTTTATTATTAAAACCACATCCTTGCATGACAAAAGGGAATCCTGCTTTTTATTTTCCCGAAAAAAAAAAAGTTCTGTTTCTCATTTATCAATTAAATAATTTCCTGTTTTCTTGAATAGTTTTAAGTAAATGATGTTTATTATGCAGAATTTAGTCTGTTGTGCAGGAAAAAAAGATTAATTCAGCAAAAGCTTGCTCTTCCTTTTCCTAATGCTCAAAGTGTGCAAAACAACCATTCTCCTCGTGAAACACAAGAAAGAGCCTTAGATGACAGTACAGGGTAATATAAAAACACCACGACTGAAGGAAGATTCATTCTACAAAAGGAGTGTTTGCTTATTCATGTTAAAAATTTAAGAGTGTGTGTGTGTGTGTGTGTGTGTGTGTGTGTGTGTGTGTGTGTATGTTGAAGCTTCTTGAAACTTTCAAGAAGTTTCATTCACTCATACACTCAAGTTGCCTGTTCTGGTTTATTTGCTATCATTTTATCTTACATAATTTTGTATTTTATTACTTTGTAGATGCCTGTCTGAGAGAGAGAGAGAGAGAGAGAGAGAGAGAGAGAGAGAGAGAGAGAGAAGAAAAAAACATGGATTTGGGTGGGTGGGGAGTTGGAGAAGACCTCAGAAGGAGATAGGGGAGAACCATGATCTGAATATATTATATGGAAAAATCTATTTAAATCTATTTTCAATAAAAAATTAATTACAAATATTTAGTGAAAGCATGGGATCAGCTGTGAACTGAGAAGATGAAAGTGGCCAGAGCTCTCTTAGGACAACTAACTCCTCAGTGTCCACAGTGCCTTGGAGATTTTATTTCCAGATTATTCGCTATTTTGTTCATACCATCCTGAGAAATGTGGCCAAGCCATGTCAAAATATCTGGGCTGACGTATGCCAAGAAACTCCTTCATTCCACCTGAGCTCTTTCTTATATATGTGTGTATATTTTTAATTTAATTTAATTTTTTACTTATTTACTTTGAATCCCCCTCACTGCCCCATTCTCACAGCCATTCCCCCATTCCCCCCATTCCTGCATCCCCTTCTCCTCTGAGTGGGTGAGGCCCTCCTGGGTATCCCCCTCCCCCTCCTAACCCTTGCACTTCAAGTCTCTGCAGGTCTAGGTGCTTCCTTTCCTGCTGAGGCCAGACAAGGCAGCCCAGCTAGAAGATACCCCACAAACAGACAACAGCTTTTGGGATAGCCCCCACTCTTCATTAATCCCATACTGTTCTTTCCTTAACCCTCTCAGGAAGCTCCTGTGGTGGCCAGAGCAGCTCTGTTCCTCGAATGCGCCCGTTTTGTCCACCGGTGCAACCGAGGCAACTGGCCCGAGTGGATGAAAGGGCATCACGTGAACATTACCAAGAAAGGCCTTTCCCGGGGCAGGTCTCCCATCGTGGGCAACAAGCGGAATCAGAAGCTTCAGTGGAATGCAGCCAAGCTCTTCTACCAGTGGGGAGATGTGAGCTCTCGTCTTTCTTCTGTAACACTTAGGGCATTTGAGTGAGATGAAGTTTCTTTGAATGAGTTTGCTTTACAGACAGTTATCTGTTATATTCCAAATACTAAATGATCACTTTGGGGAGAAAGCAATCATTTAATTTCCCCAATGAGTCTATAAGGCAAAGTATTACTCTATGGTTTTATAGTTAAGGACACCGAGGTTTAGGCAATAGTGTGCCATTGTACATGTAGTTGAAACAGTCACTCTTTCATCTCCCATGTTGCATTCCAAAGACGATTTTAATTGCTGAATTAAAAAATCATCTTTGTGGTCAAATCAGTACAAGCATGATTTTTTTTATTTTAAATTTTTTATGGTTTTCCTCTTTGGCAACTTTACATATGTACATCTGGCTCTGAACACTTCCACTTCCTGTTCTCTACTATTTCCTTCCACTCCTTCTTTCCCACTGAAACTCTTCTTTCTCCCAACTAGCCCTTGCTATTTTGGTGTGTTATTTCCCTTGACTCACTGAGTTTAATTGTGGGTGCTTGCATGACCCTGACTATAAGGAAGGTTATTTACTGGAACATGGACTACATAGCACAGGCTATACCCTTGAAGAAATGGTATCCCTCCTCGAGCCTACTTACTGCCCATTGTCACTTCCCTTTACTTTTCTGATAGATTTTTCCTCTTTCTTTGACATACATTCTATGTATATTTGCATGCGAATGACTAACTAAGAAATGAATGACTGTTTTAAGAGTTTTGATATCATGGACACTTACAATGCCAACTTCCTCACTACAGGAAGGGAGAAGGTGAATGATAAAAAGAAATTCAGGAAGATCAAGGTTTTTTTCTGCTAATTTTAAGCAGAAAGAAACACAAATGCATGTAAAGAGCTCAATACCCCTGTATCCTTACAGAATGCTTAAAGCTACAGGTTTAACTCCCCAAATGTCTCTGCTGAGTGTATCCATTAATGCCGCTGATTAGGGCTCTCCGAGTCTAGTCTTTTCTTGTCTCTTTTGCATACTAATTCAGAAGCCATGCCCTGTATCAAGTCCATGTGCTGGCTGCCTGCAAACATGAATGCATTAACCTTTCTATTTTATTACATTTTCCTTTAATTGTCTTATATAACCATCCTATATAAAAATCAAAGCAAAACAATACAATGTGAGGTATGTTTCATAAATATCAGTCATCTTTATTGATGCTAGTATTCATGATCAGTTCTTGGCACTGCCTTTTGGGGGATTCTGTTGTACGATTTATAGAAGACTTTCTTCCTATGTGGTGCCACCTCGTCTTGAGAATCCAGCAAGTTGAGTTACATAACTCCATTATATTTCTCCTACATTCTGCTGTGCTTCTGTAATATTAAACACAAGAGTCTACACAAGTCAAGACATATAAGCAAAAACTATATCATGAGACACAAAGATACCCAGAGCCATAGAGACACAAGGAAGAAAAATTCTTTACTAAATTCCTGCCACCATGTGCCTGGAATAACATTAATATTCATAATTCTTAGCTGAAGGCTCATTAGACTGGGAACCAAAGATACTGAACCTGAATTTTTTTTCATTTTCTTTCTTTCTTTTTTTAATTATTTATTTTATTTATTTATATCCCAAATATTGCCCCCTCCCAGCTCCCCTCCCTGAGTTTTTCACATCTCCCTCACCTCTGAAAGGTGGTCCTCCTTTATCCCTCCCCACAGTCATCTTCCTTCTCTGGGTTATCAAGTCTCTATAGAATTAGGTACATCTGCTCCCACTGAGGCCAGACAAGGCAGTCCTGGGGCCTCGGACTAGCCTGTGTGTGCTCTTTGGTTGGTGGCTTAGTCTCTGGGAGCTCCCAGGGGTCCCAGTTAGTTGACACTGTTAGTCTTCCTATAGGGTTGCCATCCCCTTCAGTTCCTTCACTCCTTCTCCTAACTCTTCCACAGGGGTCCCCAACCTTAGTCCAATGGTTGGCTGTAAGTATATACATTTGCTGCTGTAAGCTGCTGGTAGAGCCTCTCAGAGGACAGCCATGGTAGGCTCCTGCCTGCAAGTACAACTTAGCATCAGTAATAGTGTCAGGGTTTGGTGCCTGTCCATCAGATGGATCCCAAGTTGGGCCAATCACTGGATGCCTTCCCTTCAGCCTCTGCTCCATCTCTCTCTCTCTCTCTCTCTCTCTCCTCTCTCTCTCTCTCTCTCTCTCTCTCTCTCTCTCTCTCCTCTTTCCCTCTCCCCCCTCCTCTCTCCCCCCCTCCCTCCTTCTCCCTCTCCTCTCCCCCTTCCCTTCTCCCTCTCCCTCTCTCTCCCTCTCCCTCTCCCTCTCCCCATCTCTCTCCTTCTCCCTCTCCTTCTCCCTTCCCTCAACAGGAATAATTCTGGGTCAAAAATTTCGAAGGTGTGTTAAAGACCCCCATCCCTTCACTGGGGGTCCTGTCTATCAACAGGAGATGGTCTCTTCACGTTTCATCTCCTCAAATGTTGGACATTTGGGCTAAGGTTATCCCCATTAAGTCCTGGGAGCTCCTCATGTTCCAGGTCTCTGGGACTTTCTAGGGTTGCCTCTGCCCCCCATGTCCCTCAGCTGCATATTTCCATTCATTCTCCTGGACCTCTGGGCTCCTCTTCTGTCTCCCCTGATACCTGATCCTGCCATACTTCCCCCTCTTCCCTCTCCCCTCTCCCAACAAATTCCCTCCCTCCCACTGCCTCTCATGATTATTTTGTTCTCCCTTCTAAGTAGGATTGAAGCATCCTCACATGAGCCTTCCTTCTTGTTAAATTCCTTAAAGTCTGTGAGTTATATCATGAGTGTTCTGAAATTTTTGACTAATATTCACTTATCAATGAATACATGCCATGCATGTCCTTTGTGATCTGGGTTACCTCACTCAGGATGAAATTTTCTAGTTCCATCTATTTGCCTGAAAATTTTGTGATATCCTTTTTTATAGGGTTTATGCATATATTTTATGTATTCATACACACCAGAAGAGAGCATCAGATCCCATTACAGATGCTTGTGAGCCACCATGTGGTTGCTAGGAATTGACCTCAGGACGTCTGGAAGAGTAGTCAGTGCTCTTAACCACTGAGCCATCTTTCCAGCCCCACATGTCCTTGTTTTTAATAACTGAATAATATTCCACTGCGTAAAAGGACCACATTTTCTGTAGCCATTGAGAGATATCTGAGTTGCTTCCAGCTTCTTCTTCTTCTTCTTCTTCTTCTTCTTTTTTTTTTTCTTCTTCTTCTTTTTTTTTTTTTTTTTGGTTCTTTTTTTCGGAGCTGGGGACCAAACCCAGGGCCTTGCACTTCCTAGGCAAGCGCTCTACCACTGAGCTAAATCCCCAACTCCTGCTTTCCTAAACTTCTTTTCGTACTGAAACATTAACTTTGTGCTTGTTTTTTAAGTTCCCTGCATCTACATCTACTCAGTGTGGAATGATATGCTACCCTTTCACTAGAATATTAAAATAAGAATAACTAAGGCTGGATGATACCCCAATTACTGAAGTGCTTGCCAATGAAGATTTGAATTCAGTTTGCAGAACTCACACAAGAAAAAAACAAGCATGGTAGCACTTACTTAATTTCCCAGGACTGCAGAAGCAGATACAGAGAGGTCCCCAGAGCTTATTAGCCAGTCAGTCTAGCCTAACCAGTGAGCTCCATATCCATAAAAGACTCTATTTCACAAACACAAAAATGGTACTACCTATGGAACTATTCAGGAGTTTGACCTTCTCTGATGGTAATATTAAACGGGACATAAGAATGTATTTGGAGACTTTACAAGAATTCATAAATTATAAACACATTCACCCGATGTGCATAGTGTCTCTTTGAGAAAGATGTCTCTGGGCCTTGTTTTGATATAGTGAAAAAGAACTGTCATATAATACCAATTCCATGTTGGTCTTCAATATGATTAATAATCAATCCTATGTTGACTTTATGTGTCTTATAGGGTATTCCCCAAGATGATTCACCTCTTTATCCTTTCCTGTGTCTACAAAACAGACAGAATGTGTGAGGGCTGAACTGATCTGTTATTCCACCTATTATTTGCAACATAGAGTTGTATGTATCACCAGAAAACCTGAAACATAAAGCAGCATAATTATACCCTAAATGTTTTCAGTGAATAGCTATATTAAAAAAGAAATCTTAAAGGCATATGTCATACTGAACAAAACAGGATTGGTAATTAAGGTGGGGGTGGAGGTAGTGTGTGGGGATGGTAGTTTGTCTCTAAACAATTGTTACAGACTTGGCCTTTTTAAATAGTCTGTAAAACATGTTTACGGGATAGATATGATGTAATGCAATGTAAAAGCTCTGTAATACTGCTTGAGTTCAGGGATAGTGATTCCCCCTGAAGTCCTTTTATTGTTGAGGATAGTTTTAGCTACCCTGGGTTTTTTGTTATTCCAGATGAATTTGGAAATTGTTCTGTCTAACTCTCTGAAGAATTGGATTGGTATTCTGATGGGGATTGCATTGAATCTGTAGATCGCTTTTGGTAAAATGGCCATTTTTACTATATTAATCCTGCCAATCCATGAGCATGGGAGATCTTTCCATCTTCTGAGGTCTTCTTCAATTTCTTTCTTCAGAGTCTTGAAGTTCTTATTGTACAGATCTTTTACTTGCTTGGTTAAAGTCACACCGAGATACTTTATATTATTTGGGACTATTATGAAGGGTGTTGTTTCGCTAATTTCTTTCTTGGCTTGTTTCTCTTTTGTGTAGAGGCAGGCTACTATTTGAGTTAATTTTATACCCAGACACTTTGCTGAAGTTGTTTATCAGCTTTAGTAGTTCTCTGGTGGAACTTTTGGGATCACTTAAATATACTATCATATCATCTGCAAATAGTGATATTTTGACTTCTTCTTTTCCAATCTGTATCCCCTTGATCTCCTTTTGTTGTCTGATTGCTCTGGCTAGAACTTCAAGAAGTATATTGAATAAGTAGGGAGAGAGTGGGCAGCCTTGTCTAGTCCCTGATTTTAGTGGGATTGCTTCAAGTTTCTCTCCATTTAGTTTAATGTTAGCAACTGGTTTGCTGTATATGGCTTTTACTATGTTTAGGTATGGGCCTTTAATTCCTATTCTTTCCAGGACTTTTATCATGAAGTGGTGTTGAATTTTGTCAAATGCTTTCTCAGCATCTAATGAAATGATCATGTGGTTTTGTTCTTTCAGTTTGTTTATATAATGGATCACGTTGATGGTTTTCCATATATTAAACCATCCCTGCATGCCTGGGATGAAGCCTACTTAATCATGATGGATGATTGTTTTGATGTGTTCTTGGATTTGGTTTGGAAGAATTTTATTGAATATTTTTGCATCAATATTCAAAAGGGAAATTGTTCTGAAGTTCTCTTTCTTTGTTGGGTCTTTGTGTAGTTTAGGTATAAGAGTAATTGTGGCTTTATAGAAGGAATTCGGTAGTGCTCTGTCTATTTCAATTTTGTGGAATAGTTTGGACAGTATTGGTATGAGGTCTTCTGTGAAGGTCTGATAGAATTCTGCACTAAACCCATCTTGTCCTGGGCTCTGTTTGGTTGGGAGAACTTTAATGACTGCTTCTATTTCCTTAGGAGTTATGGGGTTGTTTAACTGGTTTATCTGTTCCTGATTTAACTTCGGTACCTGGTATCTGTCTAGGAAATTGTCCATTTCCTTCAGATTTTCAAGTTTTGTTGAATATAGGTTTTTGTAGTAAGATCTGATGATATTTTGAATTTCCTCTGAATCTGTAGTTATGTCTCCCTTTTCATTTCTGATTTTGATAATTTGGACACACTCTCTGTGTCTCTTGTTAGTCTGGCTAAGGGTTTATCTACCTTGTTGATTTTCTCAAAGAACCAACTTTTAGTTCTGTTGATTCTTTCTATGGTCCTTTTGGTTGACTTCAGCCCTGAGTTTGATTATTTCCTGCCTTCTACTCCTCCTGGGTGTATTTGCTCCGTTTTGTTCTAGAGCTTTTAGGTGTGCTGTCAAGCTGCTGATATATGCTCTCTCCTGTTTCTTTCTGCAGGCACTCAGATCTATGAGTTTTCCTCTTAGCACAGCTTTCATTGTGTCCCATAAGTTTGGGTATGTTGTGCCTTCATTTTCATTAAATTCTAAGAAGTCTTTAATTTCTTTCTTTATTTCTTCCTTGACCACGTAATCGTTGATTAGAGCATTGTTCAATTTCCATGTATATGTGGGCATTCTTCCCTTATTGTTATTGAAGACCAGCCTTAGCCCGTGGTGGTCTGATAGGACACATGGGATTATTTCTATCTTTCTGTATCTGTTGAGGCCTGTTTTGTGACCGATTATATGGTTGATTTTGGAGAAAGTACCATGAGGTGGTGAGAAGAAGGTATATCCTTTTGTTTTAGGATAGAATATTCTGTAAATATCTGTTAAGTCCATTTGGTTCATAACTTCTGTTAGTCTGTCTATGTCTCTGTTTAATTTCTGTTTCCATGAATTGTTCATTGATGAGAGTGGGGTGTTGAAATTTCCTACTATTATTGTGTGATGTGCAATGTGTGCTTTGAGCTTTAGTAAGGTTTCTTTTATGTATGTAGGTGCACTTTTATTTGGAGAATAGACAATTAGGATTGAGAGTGTAGCTAGGTGGATTTTTTCCTTTGATGAATATGAAGTGTCCTTTCTTATCTTTTCTGATGACTTTTGGTTGAAAGTTGACTTTATTCAATATTAGAATGGCTACTCCAGCTTGCTTCTTCAGACCATTTGATTGGAAAGTGTATTTCTAGCCTTTTACTCTGAGGTACTGTCTGTCTTTGCCTCTGAGGTATGTTTCTTGTAGGCAGCAAAATACTGGGTCCTCATTACATATCCAGTTCATTAATCTGTATCTTTTTATTGGGGAATTGATGTTGAGAGATATTAAGGAATAGTGATTGTTGCTTCCTGTTATATTCGTATTTGGATGTGAGATTATGTTTGTGTGCTTTTCTTCTCTTTGTTTTGTTGTAAAACAATTAGTTTCTTGCTTTTTCTAGGGTGTAGCTCGCCTCCTTGTGTTGGGCTTTACTATTTATTATCCTTCGTAGGACTGGATTTATAGAAAGATATTGTGGAAATTTGGTTTTGTCATGGAATATCTTGGTTTCTCCATCTATGTTAATTGAGAGTTTTGCTGGATACAGTAACCTGGGCTGGCATTTGTGTTCTCTTAGGATCTGTATGACATCTGTTCAAGATCTTCTGGCATTTATAGTCTCTGGTAAGAAGTCTGGTGTAATTCTTATAGGTCTGCCTTTATATGTTAGTTGACCTTTTTTCCTTACTGCTTTTAATATTCTTGATTTGTTTTGTGCATTTGGTGTTTTGACTATTATGTGACGGGAGGAGTTTCTTTTCTGGTCCAATCTATTTGGAGTTCTGTAGGCTTCTTGTATGTTTATGGGCATCTCTTTTTTTAGGCTAGTGAAGTTTTTTTCTATGATTTTGTTGAAGATATTTACTGGCCCTTTAAGTTGGGAGTCTTCACTCTCTTCTATACCTATTACCCTTAGGTTTGATATTCTCATTGTATCCTGGATTTTCTGTATGTTTTGGGCTAGGAGCTTTTTGCATTTTACATTATCTTTGACTGTTGTGTCGATGTTTTCTATGGAGTGTTCTGCTCCTGAGATTCTCTGTTCTATCTCTTGTATTCTGTTGGTGATGCTTGCATCTATGACTCCTGATCTCTTCCCTAGGTTTTCTATCTCCAGGGTTGTCTCTCTTTTTGCTTTCTTTATTGTTTCTGTTTCCACTTTTAACTCCTGGATGGTTTTGTTCATTTCCTTCTCCTGGTTTTTTTTTCCCCCCAGTGGTTCTTCAAGGGATTTTTGTGTTTCCTGTTTAAGGGTTTCTAGTTGTTTACTTATGTTGTCCTGTATTTCCTTAAGGGAGTTATTAATAACCTTCTTAAAGTCCTCCATCATCATGATAAAATGTGATTTTCAATCTAGATCTTGCTTTTCTGATGTGTTTGAATATCCAGTGTTTGCTTTGGTGGGAGAATTGGGCTCTGATGATGCCATGTAGTCTTGCTTTCTGTTGTTTGGGTTCCTATGCTTGCCTCTTGCCATCAGGTTGTCTCGGGTGTTAGCTTGTCTTTCTGTTTCTGACAGTGGCTTGACCGTCCTGTAGGCCCGTGTGTCAGGACTGCTGTAGACCTGTTTTCCTGTTTTCTTTCAGCCAGTTATGGGAACAGAGTGTTCTGCTCTCAGGTGTGTAGTCATTCCTCTCCACTGGCTTTCAGCTCTCCTTGTGGGCAGGAACCAGAAGGGTCCTGCCCCTACTTCTCCTAGGTCCCTGTGCGCAGGGGGCACAGATAGCACAAGGCTTTTTACTCTTGAATCAGGAATGTGGGCAGAGAGTAGTCTTCTCTTGTTTCCCAGGAGTGTCTGTCCCTCTGAAGATCTAGCTCTGCCCCCACCCCACGAATTTGGATGCAGGGAGCTGTTTGACCAGTTCAGTTCAGATCCAGGTGCAGTCTAGACTGTGGGGCTCCTGCAGCTTGACTGCCCCCATATTCCTGTGTCCAGAGGCACTATGCAGTTTCCTCTTGGGCCAGGGATGTGGGCAAAGTTGGGCAGCATCTTTCTCCATTTCCAACCAGCCAACACATCAGCTGCTCTAAGTCTGTAGTAAATCTTCTGAACCAGCAAAGGTGTCATTCAACATGTTCTTACCTCCCTAAAAGACCCAAGAGTGTAGGGAGTGTAAGGAGAAGGACAGGGGGCAAACATTCGAATTCAGGCCACAGCCTTCAGCTAGTGTCTTAACCTCTGTAACTTCCCTGTTTGTCAGTGATCTTCCTGTAAATGCATTCATAATTCATCAAGGCACATGTACGAACAGCACTGGTGCACTTGAACAGCTTATGTATATTAGTGTTTCATTCAAAAACCTTACAAACATCTCCCTTCATAAATATTTTATGAATGGAGGATGAAAGGAATTACATCTCCTTAAGACATCCTTCTAGGGGTTGGGGATTTGGCTCAGTGGTAGAGCGCTTACCTAGGAAGCACAAGGTCCTGGGTTTGGTCCCCAGCCCCGAAAATAAAAAAAAAAAAAGACATCCTTCTAGCTGTAGATGAGACATGGAACTTTAAACTGTTACTTAGGCAAGTTCAGGTTTGAGATATATATATATATATATAATTGGGTTTAAATTTAAATTATTTCATTACAATATTTCAGAAAAATTAATATAAAAAACCCACCTCTTTTGAGTCTCACTGTTCAGCTGGCTAGCTCCACTCCAAACTCATCACACATCATCCTCAGAACAAGGTCTTAGGTGCTGATGCCTATGGTCTTGTTTCATTTGTTTAAAACTTTCAGAGTTAGCAAGTACAGCTTGGGGGATATTGTGTTAATTTTTTATAGTACGTTCTTATTAGGATTTTTTGTTCCCTGGTCTGCAGTTTGTCACTTATTTCCAGGTCTCACAAAGACCTTTTTATTTCCAAAAGTTGAACAGAGTCCTGGTTTTGTTGTTGTTGTTTTTGTTTTGTTTTGTTTTGTTTTGTTTTTGAGAGGGTTCTGGATGCACTTTGCACATCTGTTCATGAGTATGGGTTTTTCTCCAGCAGTGAGTGTAATTCCTTGCTAAATATTTCATAAGTATGACACAGGGACATAGAAAAATGAGTTGGGATTTGTTTTTACTAATGCACAGAGCACAAGACTGACCTGCAAGAAGTGTTCATTTTACTTTATCCTTGAGACTCCTTCCCAAGGCTCTGACTCTCTCAATTTTACATATTCTGCAGTGTTTAGATACAAAAGGAACCAGATAGAGAGAGTGTATTCACCTCTTGTGGAAAATTCCTCTCCATAATTTGTGGAACAATGTGTTGTGATTCAGAAGACCAGAGAGCAAAAGTTTGATTCTGTGTATGCCATGTTAGAATCAATATTGTCAGTGTGCCAAGCTATTAAATGTCCCCATTTTAATGTGGTTTTTCAAATCTCTACCAGAAGAGCAGTTAACATTTCTTACTAATTTACTATCATGGGATGGGTAGAGGTCCATAAATGCCAAGAAGTGCATACATAAATGGTAATATAAATAAAACCACAGGAGTAGAATTCTTGCCAATTTCCAAACCCATTAGCATGGCACCAATACTCTTGTAAAAACCTATAATCAGATGCACTCCAAAGAGTGCATCTTTCTCTCTCTCTCTCTCTCTCTCTCTCTCTCTCTCTCTCTCTCTCTCCTCTCTCTCTCTCTCTCCTGCCCTAAACCTCTCTATTAAAATAATAGTACCTACATGTAAGATGGGATATTGCTCAGTGGGTGAGAGTATGCAAACATCGGAACCTGGCTTTAAATCCTTAGTACCCACAAAAAAGGTCCATTGTGGCCACTCCTACCTGTCACATGAGCAGTATGGGCGATAGACACAGGGGTCTTGGTAGGGCTTGATGAACACCATCCTGACTCATGATTCACTGAGAAATCCTGTCTCAAAAGAAGATGAACCATTACAGAACAGAACATGCAGTATCCTCCTCGGGACTCCAGACTTGCTTAAATGCATATAACTATATACTTAACAAAAACACACACACACACACACACACACACACACACACACACACACACACACACACACACAGAGAGAGAAACACACAGAGAGAGAGACAGACAGACAGACAGACAGGCAGGCAGACCACTGCTGGCTTGCTTCCTTACATCAGACCTACAAAATGAATGAACTTTGAATAAATAAATAATAATAATAATAATAATAAATATGGACACTTGTTTTATAAAAATGTTTGTATGTGCATATAAAAGTTACCATTCCATTGTTTTCAAATCTTTCGAGCAAATGGCCCTGGAGACATCTGTGTTCCTTCCATCTCTAGCTTCCCATATTGGCAAAGATGGTGGTGACAGCACATGGAATACAGAAAAGGGCTCTGTGAGAAATCATGCCCGCTCTCTGGGGACCGTGTGCTGTCTTGGAGTCTGACATCCTTCGTGGCATTCCTCTCCTTCCTTCTCCACTGTAGGCAATTGGCATCCGATTAAACGAGCTGTGCCATGGAGAGAGCGAGAGTCCTGCTAATCTACTCGGCCTTATCTATGATGAAGAGACCAAGAGAAGACTACGGAAGGAGGATGAGGAGGAAGACTTTTTAGATGACAGTAAGGAGACTCCCTTTACTACAAGAGCCCCTGCTTGTAAGAAACTCTGCTTTAGGAACACTTCTTTGTTCCTCTCTCATTCTCTCTCCACCTTCCTACATCTCCCACCAACCATTCCCCTTCACCTCATATGAGAGTGAATTGTGTACGTATGCCAGAGGAGGGTGGGGTGGTGGCGGAGCAAAAGTCAGGAAGAGAAGGCAAACAGACAAAGCACTTCAGATAATGTGGAAGGGACATTACCTTTTAGCCTCTGACTCTTATCCATAGTCATACTAAGCTTCTGGAGGAAAAGCAGTTGTAAAAATTACTTTCCAAGGTTTTGCTGCTTTGTCTCTCCCTCCCTCTCCCCTCCCTCCCTCCCTTCCTCTCTCAAATTCTCCCCCACTCTGAGATTTTATCTTGTTATGGCTTTGGGAAGTAAAAAAAATCATGTAAAATAGAATTGAAGAATAGATGCTTTCCAGGGGCTGCAGAGATGGTTCAGTCGGGAAATTGCTTGTTGCACAAGCCTGAGGACCTGAGTTTAGGTCCTCTAAAGCCCTATTAAAAAGCTGGACACAGCTGTGGGATCCCGTAACCTTAGCTCTGCAGAGATAGACAGGGAAGTCCATAAGCTCATTGGCCAGCTGGTCTTACTGAATGGATGAGCTTCGGATTCACTGAAAGAGCCTGCCTGAGAACAAAAAATTTTAGATGTGGAAAGGTTTTGGAGAAAGGCACTTGACATCAACCTCTGACCACCACATTCATGCACAAGCATACACATGTATCTGCATGCTCAAGTGCACACACCTGTACTAGGAAGTCTATCCACTGCAACACACACACACACACACACACGAGAGAGAGAGAGAGAGAGATGCATTCCAAAGAACTAAAATATAGACTAGTTTAATCAGAACATATTATAGTATTAATAATAAACTCAAAGTTTGCTTGAACTGTGACTGCCTGTGCTTCAACTATTTAGAGTTGTCATAGAATTAAAAACAAGACTATTCTGACTGGATCCTCTGCAGAATCACTTTGTCCATACACATGCTCTGTACCATACAAGCATACCCTGAGGGAGGGTACGTCATTCTATTGAGTGGAAATTCCAGTTTTCGCTGTGGAATCTGCATCTTTCCACAATGAAAGCAGTAACATCTTTCCATTTAATCTTTCCTCTTCATTTGCAATTCAAGTTCTCTGGTTATATTTTAAGGGTTATCCTGGGGTAATGCATACCAAATCTGCTCCAACCTTGTGCCCTGAAGTATGAAATGCTGGTTAGATGATAGCATTGAAAAAGACTAAACAATAATCCAGGAAATCTCTCACCATGTTCCTTTCATCTTTTGCACCAAGGATTTTGGTTTTTTTCCCCATTATTTTGTTTCCTGACTTTTGTAAAATCAGAGAAAACCTTGACATCTCTATTTGATAAAATACTGAATTCCTATATGGACACAGCAACCCAACGACAAAAGTTGACTCAGAATATAACCTAGTCTATTTTCTAATAACTTTGGTGTTTAATTTCACTCGTAGGCTAAATGCTAGAGAGTGACAATTCCAGCAGTCATGAAACCTAGGAAAGGCTTACCATTAATGCCAGCCAGCCAGAGGCTTATGCTGGAAACCACTCAGGGATCGCTGAGAATGGAAGGAGGTGAAAGAACGTTAAATGAGTGCACCCTCACAGACTGCAGTGCACAATCCACATCAAATTACAAGAGCTCCGTTAATTCATTTGTTATGTCTGGTACATCAGCATTTGTTTGAGTCATGTAGAGCTCCATCTTTGTTGTGACAGGATATTTCAGGTAATAATCAGGAAAGAGCCTAGACCACAGCCAAGGTTATTATCTATAGGAGAACCTCAGGAATGAACTAATAATTCCAGAAGTTTACATTGAGTAGCTGGTATCTGGTTATTTTTATTATTCACTTTGCTCATACATGATCATCCTGTGTAATCAGATTGGTCTTGATCTTGAAATCTTCCTGCCTCAAAATTTGAGTAGCTGATGTAGTTCATACAGACTTCTACTGCCCTGCCTAGTTTCAACAAACTTGTTTGTTTGATTTTTTTTGTAAATTTTGCACACGTAGGTAATTTTTAGAGCCCTATATCCTCTGTGGAATATAAGACTGATGTTTCTAATTATCAACTAATTATGAGGTTGTTATGTGTGATTTAGTTAACATTGCACTCCAAAGCTAAATATAATGCAAGCACATGTCTGTTTGGAAATTCCGCGCTAGCTTATCTCTTCTATTCCTAATGAGAGGCAGATTTTCCATCCATGTTTTAACTATGTAGAAAAAGCGATGGTTCTCAGGAGGGAAAAATAGGCCAGATGTCTTCAGAAGACTATAACATCTACCTTCTGTGTCAAAAAAAAAAAAGTCATGTGTACTATTCAGTCAGGAAATCTCATTATGCCCAGGAGACAATTTTAGGAAATTTTTAAATTATTGATATATAATAACATTGTGACAGTTTGATGACTTAATTTATTCAATTGATAACTATTTTCTTTCTTTTGTAAGAGGCAGAATGCTAGATTGTCTTGTTCTTTTCTGAAGATAAAGTTATTGGGATGTTTCTACAGGGTTCATGTTAAGACAGATCTTTCAACCAATCCTGGCACTTTTAAATCCTGTTATTCCCTTGGTCATTACCTATCTTTAGTCCATATTTGATTAGTTGGTCCATGGTGGATTGGGTAACTGACAAAGTGAAAAAGAAAAAATTTCTACAGAATGAAAGAGACCATCAGTTGCTTCTGGTATAACTGTATCATACTGTGACAGGAGAGCTTATATTAAAATGTATAGTACAAACTGGGCGTCATGGTGCACACCTCTAATCCCAGCACTTGGGAGGCAGGAGAAGGATCTATTTGAGTTTTAGGCCATCGTGGTCTGCAGAGCAAGTTGCAGTGTAGCCAAGGCTATGTAGAGAAACCCTGTTACAAACAAACAAAAATGTGTAGTATTATTGACCAGATGACACCTTTTCGTGTACCTGTGTTGCACAACTACCAATTGAACTAGAGATGAAAAAATGTTAAAGCTCTCAGAAGGCCCAAGAGTCATCCCTTCCTAAAGTGAGTTGGGAGGATGTGTGGGCTCCAATCCTAGCTGGTTACCCTATACGCAGTCAAGACTTGACTGAATACAAGACCAATTTCACTGTCTGTTTTCACCAAATGGTCTCTGGGGACATTGAAGCTGTGTTGTGTTACTCTTTAGTACTGTAAATAGAAACACTGACTTCTGCTTGTCTGATACTTTAATACTGAAGCACCCGTTACAGAACTGCAGAGTGGAAGAAGAGAGGTGGATGGCCATGCCCAAGTCATGCTGACAGGAGTAGGTAAATTGAGGTTGTGTAGAAAATATTCTCATGTGCAGTGTGATTCTACATGGATGTAGTTAGGTCCATCACACCATGACCCTCTATTTGTTATTGGTTTGTCTTCTCATGAAGAATCCTTTCTTTTCTTAGGTACTGTGAACCCCTCAAAATGTGGCTGTCCCTTTGCCTTGAAGATGGCAGCATGCCAACTTCTCCTGGAGATAACCACCTTCCTGAGGGAGACTTTTTCTTGCCTGCCTAGACCTCGCACTGAGCCCCTCGTGGTATGTTGAAGCAATGCGGTGGCAACAGCAGCCAGCCTACTCGAAAAGAAGGAACTGTAACTAGATTTCCTATATTCTCAGCATCTTTAAATGCTTGAAGATCGTAGGTGTTTTGTAATTTAAAACTTTAACCAAAGGCTTTTCAGACATAAAAACACAATCTATTTAATCCATCAAAATCATAGCTCCAAAGTTGGCCTAGAAATCAGAAAGTACTTTCAGGTACAGTGTTTGACAGTCCAGTGGTCACCACTAATTCTGATGGAAATATCCAAGAGCCCATGCTCCTTTACCCTACAAACAATGTGGATTTTATGACCAAGGTTATTCAGAAATCATTACCTGATTTTCTTTTGTACTAACAATTCCTCAGTTCATATAGAAGCTCATTTCTAAAGAGTTTTCTGGTTTATAGCATGGCAGGAATGACTTCAGTGTTTAGATTCTGAACATTTCCAAACCTGTCATTTTGATAGAATTTCTTGTGGATTATGTATGGCTCAACAGAAAAAATGGCATACCACACACACACACACACACACACACACACACACACACACCACATGTCGACACATAAAAATGCAGTCATGTGCCATGGACTATGTATTTCACCACACATATAAATACTACGCAAGGCCTGTAAATCTTCAGAGTATGGCTTAACAGGGCACACCTTGTTCTGCACTCTGTCACACCAACTTCCATTTCAGGGTGTTTACAACCCACCTCTCCTGCTGTTAAAACCAAAAGCATGAATAAGTCCGGTACCCTAATCCCAGGGCGGGTCCAGAGCTGGATAAAGGAGTCAGTGTTCTGCTACCGTGGAACACAGCCTCTGGCTTTAGTTTTCCAATACTCTAGAAGACCCTTTTCTCCACATCCTTAAACAAAAATGGGCATTTTCAAATTGGAAACATTTATGAATGGAATGCTTGTTTTCAAAAGAGAACTAGCCTCATTGGGACTGCAAAACTGTACAATTTGACTTCTGGAAATGGAAATCCCAGCTACTTCCCTCTGCGACATCGTATTGACTTGACATTTATTTTTCTGAGTTGTCATTTTCACTGATCTGTTGATAGTACTCTATAAAATCAAACCAAGACAATTTGATGAATGCACTCAGCTTAAAGTCAAGCATAGCAAAATATCCGACCTATAGACCTCCTCCAATATTGCTCCTTTCAACCTCCTGATTAATAACAGTCTTTGGAAAAGCATAGAGTACGTCTGATTGCACATTTTCAGAATAGCTGCAATTTTCATAAAAACATGTCTTGTTTAGCTCAGTCACTTTCGTCCTGCCCTTTAACTCTTAAAACCCTACCTCAGTGACTCTTGTTATCAAATTCTATTTCATGTCACCTATCATATACAGAGGACACACTTAATAACTGCTTCCCCTTGAAGAGCAGTTCCTGAACTGAAACCTGTCAGTCAAAATGAATCTTTCTATTTCCTCAACCAGCCTCCTCTGTTCAGCTTGAGCGCACAGACAGCAATGACAGCAGCCATCAAGAATCTCAGCACTAAGAGAATCACAAGCTAGGTCACACAGCAGGGTCTGTGACAAACAGAGACTCTGTAAGGAACTAGAAGAGTTGCAGGAAGCACAAAGAAAGGAACCTACAGAGTCTAAGTCTAGAACAGCAGCCTTCGGTCATTTAGTAACGAGGGAAGTGTGTCTTCTTCACCTCGAACTAGGTTTCTGGGGTTCATTGTTAACTGCATGAGAACTCTCACTGTTAAACAGAGGCCTGTATAGCTTTATTATTTCATTTTTGAGACTATAACACATTTACATTATTACTCCCTTCTCTTGCTCCCTCCAAATTCTTCCATAAAATTCTCTTGCTCTTTTTAAAATTCATAATCTATTTTTTCAATAATTGTTGTCATGGCAATGTATTTATATTTAAGTATCCATATATGTATGCATATACATATATATATTCATATATATATATGTATATATATATTCCTAAATACATAATTCCAACTTGCCAGTGTGTATAATGTTACTTGTGTGTATGTTTTCGGGATTGACCCTTTGATATTGGATGAACACACATTGGTGTGTGTTCTTCCCCAGGGAGGACTATTTCTCCTGTTTTCCATATTCCTTAGCTGCCTGTAATTCTGTGTGCAGGGTTGAGGACTCGTGAACTTTCCCCCTCTTGTTCTTACTTCTTTCTAAATGAGAGTAAGAAATTTCCCATTATGAAATTCCCCATACCGGCTCTGGCTCACGAATGTATTTTCCTAAACCTTAGCTGACTTCCCACACTTGTGTCCTAAGAAAGTGCATTCAAAGTTAACTTGAATGGCATCCTCTATTCACTTCTGTAAGTATACGTGTTTTCAGTAGTGCAGACATTATCTTCCATTTCTTCAGGTCAAAATCTAAGACAGGTATTTTTAGACTATATTCAAGATACAGACAATCTTTCTGTGGTAGAGGAAGAATCTACCTGCCTCCTAACTTTATTCCTTACCTTCTAGAAATTACTACACCCTTCTTGCATCCTCAGAGGCAGTAATATCTTATTGAAACTTTCCATATACACAGCCAGGGAGAAGTCCTCCACTTCTTAGAACACATGTGATTAAACTTGATCCACTTAGCTAATGGAGGGAGATAATCATAAAGTTCTTAGCTTTAATTTTACCTCCAAAGTTAATGTTGCAGTATAAAGCAACTTATTATCAAGCTCTGAGGATTTAAGGTTTAGATATTACTTGGTGACCATTATTCTATTTCTATTGTCTTGGAGTCTGATATCTAACTCCTTAGCTTGGAATACCCAAGAAGCAATTCACAGACCATATGAAGCTCAAGGAGAAGGAAGACGAAAATGTGGATGCTTCAGTCCTTCTTAGAAGGGGGCACAAAATACTCACAGGAGGAAATACAAGGACAAAGAGTGGAGTAGGCACTGAAGAATAGGTCATCCAAAGACTGTCCTACCTGAGGATTCATCTCATATGCAGCCACCAAACCCAGTCACTATTGCTGATGCCAAGAAGTGCTTGCTGACAGGAGCCTGATATGGATGTCTCCTGAGAGGATCTGCCAGTGCCTTACAGATACAGATGAGGATGCTTGCAGCTAACCATCAGACTGAGTACAGGGACCCCAGTGGAAGAGTTAGAGAAAAGACTGAGGGAGCTGAAAGGGTTTGCAATACCATAGGAAGAACAACAGTAGCAACCAACCAGACACCCCCCCAGGAGCTCCTAGGGACTAAACCACCAACGAATGAGTACACATGGAGGGATCCATGGCTTCAGCCACATATGTAGCAAAGGATGGCATTGTCTGGCATTAATAGGAGGATAAGCCCTTGGTCCTATGAAGGCTCGATTCCCCAATGTAGTGGAATACCAGGGCATTGAGGTGGGAGAGGGTAGGTGGGAACGGGAGCATCTTCATAGAAGCAGGGGGAGCGGGTATGGGAGGGGGGAACTAGGAAAGGGCATAACATCTGGCATGTAAATACATAGAATATATAATAAAATAAAATAAAGAATTCATCATTTCTGTTTGCTCATCTTTCATCTTAGTATTCTGAGTTCCTCAGAGAAATACTCATTTCTTATTTATATCACTATACCTAACATATTCATCCTCAATGCATGATTATGTAATTAACATATAAATGCCAAAGATACCTCCCAGACATTGGACCAAGAGTTAGAGGGTGAAGAAGCTAATTCAAAGTTCTGTATTTTTGGAAGATAAAACACATAAGGAGAAGCAATTAGTTAGGGAACAGTTACTTTCCTATTCAAGAATACCTTTTAAGACCACAATTTAAATTAAGCAATAAAATTCTTTTAAATATAATTGCATGTGATTCAGAATGAATAGTGGTTTGACACAATACCAGTGCAGTAGATGGAACATGAGGGCTCCAGCCCATTGTTGCAGCACTTAGGAAACCGAGGAGAGGCAGGAGGATCCTGAGATCAGCTTTGTGGCTTTAGAGCAAGACCCTGTCAAAGAGAGACAGACAGGAAGGGAGGGAGGAGGGAAGGAAAGAAAGAAGGAAGGAAGGAAGGAAGGAAGGAAGGAAGGAAGGAAGGAAGGAAGGAAGGAAGGGAGGAAGGAAGGAAGGAAGGAAGGAAGGTAAATAGATGATAGATAGATAGATAGATAGATAGATAGATAGATAGATAGATAGATAGATAGATAGATAGATAGATAGAGAACTTTTTTGTCTCAGGACATCCCAGCACTTGTATGCCCTTCTATGACATTTCAGGACTTGGAGAGCTGCAGGCTTCGTCTGGATCCTGAGTTGGACAGGCACAGATATGAGAGGAAGATCAGCTTCGCAGGAGTTCTAGATGAAAATGAAGACTCAAAAGACTCTCTGCACAGCAGCAGCCACACCATCAAATCAGACGCAGGTGCTGAAGAGAAGAAAGGTAGGGAGACGCCAGGGTCACTTCCTGTTTCTGGCTTTCTCGCAGGATATATGTAATCTGGAGTCTAAACGACAAAAATTGTATGCCCAAATTCTTGGCCCCACATAGTGCTAACTATGTGGGCTCTTCAGAGCCGGTGAGGAAGGAGACACCATTAGTTAGAAGTTGAACTTGTCAGCCAGAATACCTTGGGCTACAGTGCCAGCTCAGCAATTCTCCTTTGGCTACACTGAATGTGAGATGCCTTCAGCTTTAAGATGACCCTGTATTTTATTAGCCAATAAGATAGGGAAAACACCCAAATTCAACTACTCTGCAACACTCCCTTATCACTTGCTTGCCTTTTTTTTAATTGAAAGAGGACTTTGGGACAGTAAAATAAATGTATATAGTCAATGTTATTCTTATATATCCTTCTTGTGCAACTAAAAACAGTATAACTAAAATACACTGGTTAAAGCTTTATAACTTATGTCCAAAATTCTTAATTTCTTATCAGTTCTGAGTTGTCAATGTCCATGTTTTTCTATAGGATAATGTCATCTATAGCATCAGAATATTAATGAATATCAGTTCAGAAATGGATCAAAGATTAGTAAATATATAATCTATATAATGAAGAGATAATAAATAAATAAATAAATAAATAAAACAGAAAACCAACAGCAGCAAAGCAGAGCTGTCTATGCTAGTTATGGAAACAAGTTAGGAACTGTGTGACGCTCCCTTGTCCTCTTCAGGGATGTCAAACTTATACTCTGACTCACTTTGCCACCCCTCACTACTACTTGGCCTCAGTACTAGGAGGGAGTCCGCATGTATTGCTTCTGCCACTTACATAGTCACAGGCAAAAGCAAGAATAGTCATATTCCAGCTGCCACTTGACACTAGGAATTTTAAATTCAATTTCACATACATCAGACTGTGAAGAAAAAAGAGGAAGAGCCTATTAAGATGAGTCCCCTATGGCTTGGCCTTGTATGACCTTGTCTACATGACTTACCTTTAAAACCACAGTGCTCCTTCTAGTCAGCCAAATGACCAGCTTCTCATCGTGTCATTACAGCCTTAATTAGGACAGTGCAAGTAAAGCTTAGCATGAATGTGTAAAGCGAATGGAGGAACATGGCAAGTTACCATTGCCTTCCTCATTTTTCCTACATTATGAGCATTTAGATCAAAAATCAACACAGAAAATCCTAGCTGGAGCTGAAAAACGTCACTTTCAAGGAAGTCATGTAAGGATCCTCTAAAATGTCCGCTTCCCTATCTTGTTTTTATATTCTTTAAATTTTGTTGATTTTTGTAAAGAATTTTACATTTAAATCCATCTGTACATCTCTTCAGAGTGTTGACTGAGCACACTGACACCTTTCCCAGTGTCCTATAGACAATGAATGAGTGCATATTTGATGACCTTAATCAGTTAATAAGTACCATAGTGCTATATAAGGAAGACACAAAATATTTCAAGTCTTAAAAGAAAGGGGATGCAATGAGAAAGGTTTGAACAGTTCAACATCAGAATGTTGTCACGTTTTAAATACGAATATCATTATATCATCATATCCTGATGAATTTTGATGGATCAAGCCATGTTTCCAAGGAATAAATAGTTGATCAATTTATAGATACAAAGAAGTATCAAGTCAATGTGATTTCAAACATTTACTATGTCCAATGAAGGTAACACTCATTAATAAACATAGAGCAACAGTACTTTATTTTGTAAATCAGTCTTTAGGCACTCTAACTTATTGCCATAATTACCATTTATAGGAGTTGAATAAAAATTTCAAATACTCACCCAGCTAATCTTAAATCAAGGAAGCTCTACATCGTCTTAAAAAATAAAGTACTTGCTTAATTTAAGAACATGTCAACTTCATTATCACTTATATAATTGTCTTTACTATTCAAACTCTCACCTACTTAGTGATTTTTATCATACAATATACTTGTGTTAATATATAAATATCATCTCATAAATAAATGACAAAAAGCTATAACTATAAATAACATGAGAAAATAACCATAAAATGTTCTTAATTGGTTGGCAAAAGTCTCCCTCAGGATTTGTAAATATTCTGTAAGCTGTTTGAAAAACATATCAGCTATACAGCCGATATGAAAATGTGACAATGAGACACTGCTAACTGTGACGACTGTTTTTTTTAATGTCATACCATTGGTTTTTGTAGAAGAGAAAAAAGTCAGCTCCTGAAAGAAACAACTTAAGACCATTTAGGTTCTAACAAAGAAATGAGCATGAACTTATCCTCAAGAGCTGAAAATGCTTGTTCAGGATCTCTAAACAGAGTCTATGAAATACTTTTCCTCCTGCCTCAAAGACAAACTAAACCTAGTATTCCAAAATACAGAAACGTCTCCTCATTCAGCATCCAGCTACTGAGCAGCTGCTCTAGACAAGGAACTATTACAACTTCCCATTAACAAGAAAATATGTTTGTTCAAAAACAGATTGCTATTGGCATTACAGTTAATAACATGAAATTCCAGACTTTCAAGATATATAATAGAAAGTAAAACTAACTAAGGCAGTGTCAGTGATCTGGAATATAAGGATATATGGTCAGGGAAGGTTCTAGTAATGGACATTAAACTGAGAGACTTTCATTTGGGCATCTCAGTAATACAGAAGGCTGAAGACAGAGAGTTCCAAACAGAGGCAGCTCTGAGGCCATAGTTGATGATGTCAAGAAGAGTAAACTTGGAGCGTTTGAATGAGGACAGAAGGATCAACAGTTATTAGAGAACGCGTTTGGGAGGAGTAGAAGGAGGTAGATCAGAAAGGCAAGAAAGGGGCGGACAGAGTCTAGTCAATATGTTTAGAAATTTAATTCTGGCATTTGATTTTAAATGTGTTAGAGGTTGTTGATCCTTGTATGGGACTAGACATGAAGAAGCTGGGAGGAAGGAACAGTTAGAGGCAGTTTCGTGGACCAGAGTCCAGGTAGCAGGACTTGGAACTCTTGTGCTGTTTTAAGCATGGAGGCAGCAGGACTTGCTAATGGGTACAGTGTGCGAAGGGAGATATATTATCCACTAAATGACTGTTTCATCTCCAATCTAGTTTCTTATTGTTGTAGAGACGAAAGCTCCAATTCAGTAGCACAGTCTCAGGTGACATATTTCACAAATGACGTTAAGCCTGAATGCTCATCACTGTGTCCCTTTCAACTAATTGATGTCATAATTCTGAACCCTAATTTTTTCGGGGCTGCAGGAGGTCTCTAATTACCTTTTATGTATGAAAAAATCTCAGAATTAAGTCTCTGTCAGATCCCACTAACTTGAAGTTATTTAGTTGCATTTGTAGCCTGAAAGTGTCATAAACTCCAGCAAAAGGCATTATTACATACCTCTATTTAAAAATCTAAGAGTTATCACTGTAATCTTCTCTTTATTTCTCAATGATCATGAGATTGTAGTGATGGTCATTAAAAATAATTAACTATAAAGTCTAAATTGAGCCTAGAAATAATATTGAAAAATACAATTTGGTAACTCTTGTGTTACAATTAAACCACAACATAGTATTCTTTCTATAGCTTTTGTGACATTTATCCAACTGTGCTGGAAAAAATCCTTCCAGATGTGCAGTTCTATCCAGATGTGTTTAGGAAGCTCCAAGAAGGATGCACAAAACAGAACAGTGGTAACTCTAGGTCCTTCCAATCACAGGAGTAATCTAAAGACTAAACATTAAATCATTCTCCACGAATTCTTCTGACTCTCTTATATGGTATTAAAGGTATTTTAACTCACATTTTAAAGAATTCAAGTTTTATTATTGTCTCATGTAAGCATTTTGTTGTGGGAGAAACCGAGCCTAAAATACAAATTTCCTGATTTCAAAATAGAGTCATGCCTTGATTTAAATAGTGAGTAGAAAATATTGTTCAGATCTTAAGTGGGTAAAGCTAACCCCTTTCTTCTAATGGTTTTTGAGCTCTGAAAACTTGCTTTATCCTATTAGTATAAAATGAAGATTGACACTATTAAAACTTGAATGAAAGGAAATTTTTCAATTTTTATAAAGTGAGCATTTATAAAGTTTAAACATGCTTCTTTTACTACTTTATTCCCACCCTGGTGATTGTTTCGTCTAGAATACTGAGCATGCACAATGTTTTGCTTTGTTTACACTATAAGACAGCACAGGGCATGCAACATTTATACTCTTATATCATTAGCCCTTTGATTGAGAAGAGGATGCTATAAATGATTGAAAATAGAAGTATATCAAACACACACACACACACACACACACACACACACACACACACACACACACATTTTATTCTCCTAAGGAGAAAAATCCCTTAATGTGTTTGCTAAGGAGCAGAGTATACCCCACTGCTGACTGTCAGAGAGACGTGCATCTATGTGTTCAAATATTAATAGGTTACTCCAATGAAAAGGGTTCCAATGACAGTTTTCAGAGCTCTCTAAGTTCCACTTCATTGGGAAAACAAAAACAGAAATGTGTGGGTCTATTGTATCAAATAAAAACACCTTTAAAATCTGCGAGCAGATCTCGGTGATGGTGCTGTGTAAAGATACTCATGCTTGTGAACCCTGGGCCAGAATGAGAGCAGATCATTCCCAGCCAAGTGTGTACTTTGCCCAAGAAAGATACTGCGCCAGCCCTGCATGGCCACTCTGGTCTCATGCCTGTCCAAACCTGGTGACTGGGGGCTCGCAGCAATGTCTCCATCCAGAAATGCTGCTCAACCAAGCTCAGAGACAAACTGGGAAGAGTGTGGATCTAAACTGGCCGGGGAAAACTAAGCGGGGGAAGCCCTATTTTATTCTTTTAATACAGTTCCCAGCAGGAAGATCAGGATAGGAGGTTCTCGACTGCTCCAGATTAAAGGAACCCGCAGTTTCCAGGTGAAGAAGGGGGGTTCCTTGTCCAGCATTCGCCGAGTCGGCAGCTTAAAGAGCAGCAAGTTATCACGGCAGGACTCAGAGTCTGAGGCTGAGGAGCTGCAGCTGTCCCAGAGCAGGGACACTGTCACTGACCTAGGTAACATAGAAGAGTGGGGTGTGCAGGGACGTGGGGGGTAGGAAGCCAGGGCTCAAGTCCTGGAACAGCCAAGTCCATTTCATCCCATGTGACTAGAGCAAGAGCAGAGCCTTAGTTTAGATGACGCATTCTCTAGAGAACCCCACTCTGCTTTTGAGCAGGTGCACGTGGCACCTGGAAGTCCTGTCCAAGAGCAAACGGATTCCGCAGATGATCTGGGAATCTGAGACTCTCCATTTTGACTAAGCTTCCCTGTGAAGCTGATGCTGCCGCCTCAAGGTTGAGCTGTGAGCATACAACGTGCTCATTAGGGAATGGAAAAAACTGTTGGCAACGAAGGCAGCTTTAGAACTCCGGGTGTTTGTATAGCTAGCTACTCTACCCATTAGGACCTTCAAAGTCAAATGTCAAGGACTTTGATATTGTATTCTTCACTTGACAGTGAAAACACGAGGAAGGAGTGGCTCTTTAGACCTAATACCTAGGGGTCTTCAGTATTTCTCCTACTTTTCAGGATGTGTTCTCATCCACCATCTGGCAGGAAGAGTTGTTCATTGTTCTGTAAGGATGCTCTTGTTAAGTATGTTAAGTGTACAGGGGTGAGCTATAAATACCATCAAAGCACTAATGCCATAGGTTACAACTGTAGGCAATGAAGAGACTCCAGATCGTCCATGTGGTTGTCCAGTAGATGGACATCTTAATAGGCAAGGAGAAGACTAAGTACGTAGAGCTCGCAGGCTGCCTGTACAAGTTCAAGCACACTCTCCCTGCTGTTCATTCTCTATTTTCAAGGCAGCAGTAAGTGTGGATAAATGATCGATAAAGTCTGTCAAATGGAAGCTGAGTATCTAATCAAGGAAAGTTTAAAATAGAAAATGCTTCTACATCCACCCACCCTCGCCTTTAAAAATAGCTAATTTATGCATTAGTTAAGATTCAGCTTACTTTTTCGAGGAGATAAAGAGGGTTGGTGGGGGGGCTGATTTCTGTTGTTGCAGGACGAACATTATAACCTTACCATCAGTGTTCAGAATTATCTAAACTCATCAACCTCTCCTCACCAGTCAAGTCAAAGTAATCATACTAGAGATACAACTTTGCTATTTAAACAATCCATGAAGCTTTTAGATTTGATGGCAAGGCTCTGTGGGTAATAAACTGAATGGCGAGATTTCCTTTAGACCTTTCAGAGAGAGGACACAAGGATTGCTCCCAATTGGCTGTCATTGCTTTCAAATCCTTGGTCCCTCCAAGGCCCCCTCACAGAACTGAAAAGGCTCCCAAGCCAAGCCTGATGTCCACAACTGCAGTACAGATATAGCCAAAACCTTTTGGGGCATTATTTTATCACCCTGTGATGTCAGTGCAGGTCAGTTTGTGTCCCTGCTTAGCCACAACTGTGACATCTGGGCAGTCTGGAATGGATTTGGGCACATTGAATACGTACATGGCTCCTCCCAAGGACTTCACACTTTTTTCCCCCTCTGCTCTCATGTCCTAACATGGAAGCCACCTTAGCAGAGATCACCATTGTTTTTGGACTTGCTAGTTCAAGTGGTGGTTAAGGGAATGGTTCTTATTAATATCCTTCCAACAAAGTCCTATGCCCTGTAACCTGCTGGGCCATGGTAGAGTCTGCCCTTGGATTCAAAAGCATGGACAATGACACCATACTGACATGTACTCCAGGGAGACTGAACATTCAACTCTTTCTTGGTGTTCTTTTTTTAAAGAAGGGAGTCCTTGGAGTGCAAGCGAACCCAGCATTGAACCTGAGGGAATGAGCAATGCTGGCACAGAGGAAAATTACCACAGAAACATGTCGTGGCTTCATGTAAGTGTCCATCTAAACCTCCTTAAAACAAATTCATTTTAGCAGTAGGAAAGATTCCTGGCGAAACAGACTATCACCATGAGAGCACTTCCAACAGAAGGCATAGCCTCATATTTTAGCTGAGGCTCTCTACTCAGAGCGGAAATGTTAATTCTGCTGGATTGTATTTAAGAGTAACTAAGACTAAGGACTTTCGTTATGTGGTCAGTGTGTGGGTCACTATATGTCAGGAAAAACTATGAGGGACTGGGATAAGTTCATAGTCCAAATATCCTGAATGACACAGGCCAGACATCCTGGTCAATTTTAAACATATTACCATGAACTTGAGAACAATGCCACTGTCATTTTTGACTGTGTTAGAGATGAGCATTGGTGGAGAGTTGCTGAAAATACATAGTGCTCATGCACAAAATTGTAAAAAATATTAAATAAAAATTGTCAATGGGATTCTAGGTGAGAAGATCATGCCACAGATAGATAGCCAGGGTACAAAGGCAGGAAGCCCTCCCTTAAAACCTTTGGGCATAGGTTGGAGCAAAGCTTTGAAGAAGGCATGAAAAAGGAATGTGCTCCTTCCTCATAAACTGAAAGAATACTGCAGCTATGTGAACCTTCTGGTACTCCTCTGGGTCTTGTTTCTTAATATACTCCTATCTTTTCATGGAGAAGGCAGAAGAAAAATTACAGGTCACAGTGATAGATAATGTCATTATGTATGTTACAGAAACCCATAGGGTGGGCAGCCCCCAGGGAGAGAGCTGCTATTAACTACAGACTTTATTGATGAGATGTCAGGGCTGGCGGGTAATAACTGAATCTCTGTGGTGCAGGGAGTTGACAGTAGGCAAGGTTCTACATGTGTGCATGCAAGATGTGCTATACTTTCTGCTCAGGTTGTACCTAAGACTACTCTAAAACAAATTTTCTTAATTTAGAAACTTCAGAGGCTTCAGAGGATTCACTCTTTCCTCTGGAAGATAACAAAAACATTCCAATATTTTTTGTCCCCAGAGCAGTGAAATTGACAATATCTATTCTTTTTGTCAGTTGATTTCTGGGTGACTTCTTTACTATCCAGTCAGCAAATACCTAGAAAGGGATGGCTTTGTAGACACTCAATGTCTGCCTTCTCTCTGACCCTTTCTTTATTACGCAAGTCACCCTTTTTTTTTCCAGCAGAGGGGTTCATATCATTCAAGGGGGAGCTATGTACAACAGGGTGGGAATCTCAGTTTCTTTTGTTTGTCTGGTATTTGGGGGTACAGCTTTACCTCGGGCCTTCTACTTGTCTGCTGCAGTATGGTCTCTTTGGTGACTTGGACATCATTCTCGGAGTATGCACTGTCCATTCATGCAGCAGCCAATGGAAGATGTTGGTTCTGTTCTTTTATCACTGTCCATATTATTTCTTTAGAGAAGGATCTCTTACCTTTAGCCTGACCCATTTCAGCTGAGTCATCCAGCTGAATGACAGACAGTCAGGCTCTGCCTGTCTCTGCCTTCCCAATGCTGGGGTTATACACAGATGCAATCACACCCAGCTCTTCAAAGTCATCCTCATGGTGACACATATACTCACTCTTACACACTGAGGCATCATGTCAAGCCAGAAACTGATCTTATTTCTTTACCATGTGAAACCTTGAACCATGACAAATAGCTTCATTAAAGGGTCAGCTGAGAAGAGAGAAATCGTCATCACATGCAAAGTAGTCAGAGAGGGGCCATTCCTGCACCTTCACCATATGCTATTGGTGAGAAGCAAGTTGTTAGTCTAACTCACACCCAATGTGAGGAGCTTTCACAAAGCGTAAATACTAGAGTGTATAGATCACTAGAGATCATCTTAGAAATAGACCAAATAAAGAAATGTTAGTGACAGGATTTTAAAGATATAGATTACAGATTGCTAAAACAGTTGTTGCTGACATCAGAACTTACACATAAGAATTCTTTGAGGCAAAGTTTAGTGATATGCTCTGTGTGTGTGTGTGTGTGTGTGTGTGTGTGTGTGTGTGTGTGTGTGTATACTTGTAAAGCTTTCTTCGTGTTTCTCCTAATCACTAGATTCAGAATAACGAAAAACCTCTAGGGTTCTCATTTATGCTTCATGCTGCAGTAGAAAGCAGAATGTCCAAAGATACAGTGAACCTCAACATAGGACAATCTGCCAAGACACCATTTACATTTTTTGAAAACCTTGCAGGCTTAGCTATTGTTGAGTGAGTTGGACAGGGGTATATAGACACCTGTTAGTTTCATCTATGCCTCAGATAAACAAGCCCCGTTGGTCTTAAGTCAGCTCTTCCAGGTCAGCTCAGTTGGCCTCCTCTGCAAGTTGGTGCATTGTGATCTCATCCAGGATGGTGCACGGTCCTTTACTGTTTAGTTTCCTGGGTGACAGAAGCCTTCTCTATATATTCTTCTTTAGAGGAGGTTACTTTAAAGGGTGTACACCTGGGTTTGGTTCCTAGAACCCAAACCCAGGTCACAACCATCCAGAACTCCAGTTCCAGGAAATTCAACACCCTTTTCTGGCCTCCACAGGCACAAGACAGGCATGTGGTACACCTACAGACATGCAGACAAAACACTCATATACATACAATAAAATAAAACTTAAAACATGTTTAAGTTGTAAACTTGGAGTTGGGGGCATGGCTCACGGATAGAGTGATTGTCTAAGCATGCACAGTTTCCAGAGTTCTATCCCTAGCACCACCAAACAAGCAGAAGCCACAAGCCTGGGTGAAGAGATATAGCTCAGTGATGGGTATATACGTGCTCTGCATGTGCTAGGTCCTAAATCTGAGCACCAGAATTGCAACTTCAATTTGCAAATTTCAGTTGTAAATTCAGAGCCCTTCATTTCTATCTTAAAATAACCATATCCTTTAAATCAGCCAAGATCACTTCCAGAATTCTAATAGGAAATCTCAGGAGATATAGTTGAAATTATTTTTTAAAGAGAGAGCTAGAATGGCTTCAGAGTCAGAGTAGCAAGTGTGTGGACAGAGACAGAGAACCCATGGTTGAGTTAAAATGAGACTCTATTGTGGGGCTCAATTTCTAATACAAAATGACCATCCAGAGTGAAGGTGCAGAAGTGTTTCCAAGCACCACAGAGTACTGGGGGTAGTACGGGGTGCACCTGGGATTCAGGGTCAGTTAGAGAACTGTGGGATTGAACTCAGCACTGAGTCCTCCTCTGTCTGGCTACTATTGCAGTGTAAGAGCTTGGCTGAGGTTCTGGAAACTATTTGGAAGTGATATCCATCACACCCAATGTTTGAGTGTCTCTAAAAGATCCTTTTATCAATTATGGAGGGGGGGGTGGAACAAGGACAAGTAAGCGGAGACTAGCTATTCAACTCTGAGAGTTACCAAGTCACCGTTGTTTGCTCACTGATTAAGAGTTCATGCTCTGACTTCCTGACTTGCCCTCTTCTGTGCTTCTGATCCCCCATTGCCTAGTTAAAGCTGTGGGGGGTTTTGTTTTGTTTTGTTTTGTTTTGTTTTGTTTTTTCTTTTCCAGGTCATGATCTTACTATGCAATCAACAAAGTTTCATTTGCACACATGTGGACTATTGTCATCCACACTGCTACCTGCACCACAGCCGCTCCTGTGCCCGGCTGGTCAGAGCCATTAAACTGCTGTATGGGGACAGTGTGGACTCCCTGCGCGAGAGCAGCCACATCAGTAATGTGGCTCTGAGGGGCAAGAAACAGAAAGAGGTGAGTGCAGTCACCAGGTAATATACCATGGGCAGGAGAAAAGATGTATTTTCTAGGGATGTTCTTATCTGCCCTGGAAATAAAATATCAGGCAAAACCAAACATAGCAAACAACAGATCTGTGCGGCTGTAAGAAAAGGCAGAGGATATGTGCAAGACAGGCAGATGCTTCGTCTGTGCTTGGAAGTAAACAGGGAACATTTCCCCAGGCTTTGTCTTATAAATACAAATTCTAGTGAGACTGTGATGATGGGTAAATAACCTTAGGGAGAACAGCGTCTCCCTGGGATCTGTGAAGATGACCCCTCACGTGACAAGTAAGACTTTGCAGGTGTGGTTAGGGACTTTACAATGAGACCGTGTCCTAGATTGTCCATGTGGGCTCAATGTAGTCATATGTTCCATCATACAGGGAGAAAGGACTTCTGGGAGTTAGGGGCCATGAGCCCAGAACAAACTAGAAAACTCCAGACTCCGAGAAGTCAGGAAATACACTGGAGCCTTCCAATTGCTTTGAAATGTTTGACCTCCAGAACTGTAAAACTAACAAACCGGGGTTGTTCTGAGCCTTGGGTCGTTTGTTGGAGCAGCAATGGAGAACAAATAGAAGAATACATTATGAAGCAACATAATCCGTAAATGGCTCAACCAGCTACAGGTGAGCTGAACCATACTAGAAGGTCTTTCAAGACCCTATCACGTTTCCAAGCGTTCAGCTGCTTCTTCAGTCGAGCTGACAGAAGGTAATCTTGACTGCCTTCCTCCTGCCAAGGCAAACTCCAGTTACCCACCTGCCCCTGAACAGTGAGGCCAAAATAACTATTCCACTGAATGCCCTGACTTCCTCTACAGATGCTTTGTTTCCTAAATGCTTTTGCAAAGAAATTTTTATGTAATGCCTGCTCACCTCAACAAGCATTCTTTATGCACTGTCTATAGGCAAACTTATCAGAGCAGATAAGCTATTAACTGAAAATAAGCAGGAGGCAAGGATCTTTCTACTACAGAGTTTACAGCCCAGGTTTAGGCTTAGATTGGGCAATATTACATACTACAAGCAGTTCAATTGTGTAGCAATATTTAATACTTCACTGTTTACTAAGGAGTTTTAATATTAAAACTTTTTTAAAATTTTATTTTACAATTCCAGGTTACAGTCCATTCTAGCAAGAAAACTAAGGGGACAGGAACTTAAAACAGCTAGTCACCTTATACCCACAGCAGGACCACAGAAACATCAATGTATATATGCTCACTTGCTTGCTCAAGAGTTGATTTATCCAACTCTTATACAATTCAGAACCTCCTGCATAGGAAATGGTGCTGCCCCCAGTGGACTGGGTCTCTACACATTGATTAACAGGATTAAGACAATCACCCATAGATATGCCCATAAGCCAACCCAATATAGACAATCTCACATTAAGACTATGTCACCTGGTGAGTCTAAGTTATGACAAGGTGACTGTTGAAGCTTGCCATCTCTTCAGTGAAACTTTTTATCTTGTTAGTGTTAAGCACAGGATACATTTGGTAATCAATATTATTCTCTAAATTTTAACGGAATTTTACTTACACTTTTCTCATTTGTCTTTTATTTGACCATCCATCTACTTATCCATTCAACCGAAAGAACTTCAGGACCATGCTGAGACCATATCTTGTTCAGAGAGTAATAATGGACCAAGAAGGACTGAGAATGTAGCTCAGTTGACAGAGTACTTGCCCCAGCATGCATAAGTTCCTGAGTTGGATCTATAGTACATCATAAACTGTGTGGTAGTGCTTCACAGATGCAATCAGCACTCAGGAGATGGAAGTGGGAGGATGAGAAATTCAAGATATTCCTTGGTACATAGTGAGTCTGAGGCCAGCCTGGGATACATAAGACTGTCTCAGTATTAACAGTAATAGGTCAAAGAGGCAAAGAAGGCCCTTGTTTTCAAATGTCATATATAATCTTATCTGAGGGAAAGACACTAATCAAACAAACCTTCTAGATGGATGCAAAATTGCAGCAGTAGAAGCTGCAATGGACAGGCACGCTACTGGGAGCTGAGGTATAAGGCTGGGGATTTGGCAGGGGAAAATGATAACCTTTCTAATAAAGAAACGAGTCACTTTTGACAAAAGGATTTTTCAATATTAATTGAGTTCAGGACTTTCTGGCCAAAAAAGAGGTGAGTACATGAGACCATGGCTGCAGCCCAGAGGACTGTGGTACATAAGGAGGCTCCATGTGCAGAAAGAGATCATACCCAATAGGGCCACAGAGGCTTCAATGTTTTTTTTTGTTTGTTTGTTTGTTTGTTTTATTAACTTGAGTATTTCTTATTTACATTTCAACTGTTATTCCCTTTCCCGGTTTCCAGGCAATCATCCCCCTAATCCCTCCCCCTCCCCTTCTTTATGGGTGTTCTCCTCCCCATCCTCCCTCCATTGCCGCCCTCCCCCCAACAATCACGTTCACTGGGGGTTCAGTCTTAGCAGGACCAAGGGCTTCCCCTTCCACTGGTGCTCTTACTAGGATATTCATTGCTACCTATGAGGTCAGAGTCCAGAGTCCAGGGTCAGTCCATGTATAGTCTTTAGGTAGTGGCTTAGTCCCTGGAAGCTCTGGTTGCTTGGCAGTGTTGTTCATAAGGGGTCTCGAGCTTCAATGTTTTATTCTATCCTTTGAGTTCCAGGGATACTCTGCCACTGGACTATAAACCCTGAGATCTAAGAAGTCATCCATTTTGTATCCAACATGACATTCTAACAAACTACTTCCTTGTGATAGAGGAATAGTAAATATTGATTAAATTAGCAAGGTTATAGACTAGGATGGCTTGTGAGTATGACTACCTGCTGCTCACCTGTGGGTTGCCAGGAAGCTCTAAAAAAGGCATGTGACCATCTGTTGTGGACTTTGCTTTTGAAGGAGAACTAATAGTGTCTTGAAGCTTTACAGATTTTAAACTAGTCATCCAAGGAAAGAAATATATGTATATATATATTTATATACACACACACGCACGCACGCACACACATACACACACATACATATATTTTTATTGTGGCAATATATATATATATATATATATATATATATTTATATAGTGGCAAACATTGTATTTCCAAAATGGAAGATTTCCAAAATCTGCTCAAGCACATTTTCCCTCTTCATGATATTTTTGATTTACCTGTTGTGAATCTGTTGTACAAATGAACAGCGCCCCTACATCCAGAAACGGAATGAAAATGGAGAAAAGGCTGTAAGTCAGGAAGAAAGCAGGGGTCTGGTTAGAATCATCTGGGAGCAGCTGACATTTGATCTGTTTTTCCTCCTGAGCTGGTTCTTCAGGCAGAATGCATTTGTGCTGGCCAATATATTTTGTATCCCACCTAACAGATCTGTCTGAAAATCTTCACTTTCATGCTCAGGAATTCATTATACATTCTGTCACTTCGTTTCAGCACACTTCAAGCTGGAAGATTTTTTTTTCTGTCTATATGTTTTCATTCTTCTGTATTCATGATGACTTCACCACAGAATTCTACAACTTTTTTCTATACCTACTGAAAGCTAAGGAAGCCTTGGTTATTTTGTTCAGTTCTACGTGTTTAGAACTATAAGTAGAGTTGTTTCTTAGCCATTTGCTTCAGAACAACTGTAGTGATCAGGAGTAAACAAAGCAAGTTTTTCTTGTCAGTCAAACAAAAAACTGGGGTCAACGATGCATTCCCCACCAGAGAGAAAGGACCCAGTGTGGATAGATACTGTGAAGCCAATGCAAATGGCAAGGGGTTGACTGATTTCCCACAGAATGTTTTCCAAAACCACTCCCAATGCTACACTGAGACAAAGAGCAGATCATGTCTCAACAACTAGGCCAGAGGGAAACACAGCAACTTAACAGCAAACATGTATAATTTGTATGGCACTATGTATGAAGCACAAGGGATCTAGCTGCCTTTTGGAAAGAGTCACACGTCCATTGGAGTGCTGTTCTGTCTTATCCCATAAAGAAAGCATCCAGGAGAGCCTGACAAGGCGGGTCCTACTTCCCCAATTTTTCAGTGCATGTTATCTCCATCTTGAATGATGTTTCATGGCATGTACCTCCTCTTTTGTTATGTTTACTACCCATGGTTCTGTTTGCTTTTGTGATGTTTCCCCAAAGGGGTGGCAAGGGCAGCCCTCACCAGGAATGTGCTCTCAGCATAACTGCAGATGATAGCTCAGCCCAGGGCATACAATAAAGACTCTTGAATTACTCAATGAATAAGTAAAAACATTACTTTATAATTAAATATTAGTTCTCTGTAATCAATAATCAGCTAATACAAACAGCAGAATTCCATTCAGACAAATTCACTGAAGCCAGGGACAGAGAGGGAAACGGCCAATCCCCAAGGAATCTTTCACCAGAGCTGCCCTCTAACGGGTCATCTCTGCGTCTCTCTGCGTCTCTGCTGGTTAATCTGCCCTCTGGCCATCTCTTCTTGCTTTGCACAGATTATGTTTTAGGCTGAAAATTCAAAGGTGGTAACACTCTTTCTAGCACCTAAAAGTTCTCACTATAGGAGAGCAAGTACCCAGTCCTCTGTTTAAGCCAAATCCAATAAGTGAGAATTCCTTGGCTAGTCCACACAGATTTTGCATTGCAAGTATAATCTAGAGAAATCAAGTATGGCTGGTTTGTAAAGATACATTACTACACATATGATATATGCACATCGTGCACACACACACACACACACACACACACACACACAGAGAGAGAGAGAGAGAGAGAGAGAGAGAGAGAGAGAGAGAGAGAGCAGAAGTTGACCTTCCCCAGTATCCCTGAGAGATCTTATGCCTCTATGGCTGTCTGTTTTGACTCAGCTGCTGTGGTAGAATGGTAGAACCACATCAGTAGTGGATAAGGTCCTTGCTACATAAATTTTCCTGAAAACAACAAAATATCACTCCATACAGAGAGGAACCAGCAGACCTAAGGAAGGATTCCCAGCTTGGTGAATTGATGAGTTACTCCCAGCCAACTATACCACTAGGAAGTCTCCTGAGCAACAGGATTATCTTTCCTATAATCTCAGGGTGCTTCATGAGAGTCTTAGAGAACCTCAGGAGGGTCTACCCCCTTTCCTGGCGGGAACGTCAGCAGGCATCTCCTGCGTGTGATCACAGTTGGTCTGCTGCACAACAATACGTTCGTGTCCATTCTAGAGCAAGCAGCTGAACTACAGTCCTCGGTCAATGATGAGTTCTGTCCTTTGTCTCCGTTTACTCAGCTCCGATTTCTCACAGATTCTTGCTTGGTGTCTAACGCTGACCATTTATGTAGTCCAGTGAGATCCAAAACTGCAGAAACCACTTCTAGATGCCATGGGAAACAACCCTGCCTTCTATTTAAGGCCTAAATTTGATTTTTCTCTTGAGTTTCATTTAAAAGACAAAAAAACAAAACAAAACCAAAAATACCTTCTACAGTAGTTTTGTCTGAGTCTAGAGTCACACCATACCGGTGCTTCGGGACTCTCCACAGTACACCACGCCTCTCTTATACGTGTTTCCATCTCTTTTATCTGATTCTAATTAAGACATTCAAACACTGTGACAAGCATGTGGCCCTGATGGGAAAGCCACACTCTAGGTGTCATGGAACCACCATGCTTCCTCAGTACACGTGTAAGCATGTACTCTTCCCAGGGGAAGCCAACGAGCCAAAAGGAAACAGAACTTCGTGATGTGTGTCACATTGACTCTAATGCAAGTGCTCAGCATTTCGTTCCTTGAACTGGATACTGTTGTGTAATTTAATGGAAAAGAATTATTTATAAGTAACCATGAAAGGATACAGTGGCTAGCCAGAGGACAAAGGGATACACTTGTCAAAGTCTAAAACCATGACCCATCCCCCAAGAAAATACTTAGCATAAAAATCACAGTTAAATAACTGTTTAAAATTGTGTGCCTCACACAGAAAGCTATCGTGGTACTGTTAAGATGCATCAAGGGAGGAAGACTAAACAGAAGTAATTAGTGTTATTAAATTGGGAGTATGGGCATTTTCTGCTTTCTTCATAGTTTTTGTCTTTTCCAGATACTCTGATTTTCTTGTGCATTATTTGCTGAGTTAAAAAACACAGTACACAGGGATTTTTAAATACCACAAGTATTTTCAGAAGACACACTTCTACGTCTCTGTGTGAAGCCATTGCTATAAATGATTTTAAAGGTTTTCATGCCATATATATACATGCATATCTTCATATGCATATGTATACTATCTATACAGCATATTCTCCAAGTGTTTTATGTTCCCAAGCATGTACTTCCACAGTTTTTATTCTTTTTCTTTCAAAAATCACAGCTAGAGCTCTGATCTCTTCAATTTTTTTTAATGTAAGTTCATTTTAAAAGCTGGTCCCATACCAGCCCTAGAATAGATTCATTGTCTTGGGTTTTTTGGGGGGTTTTGTTTTTTTCTGTCAGAGTTTCAAGAGTTTCTTGGGTCCTGGGCATGCTTGTAGATTTGCATTTTCTTTCAAAATATCTTCATCTCACACTGTGAAGCTCTGCCAAAAATTCTTAAGAAGTTTAGCTTTTCCTTTGGCATAGAGGAAGAAAGTGTCTTGTTGGCATGACCCTGGTGAAACAAATGAGCTTTATTCTGTGTGAGTCCGAACAGGCTGGAATGCAGAAAAACAGGAAGGAATCAGAAGTCAGGATTAACAAAAAAGGAAGGACCCGTTCTTCTCTGTGCCAACCCTGCCAGGCTTTGTCACCTTGGGAGTAAGATGAAGGCATCGTCTCATCCTTGTTTGTGTAAATGAAACAGCCTGTTCTGGAGTGAGGTTGAAGGCATGGTTTGACAGAAGAGTTGTTATCTTCTTTATATTTTTTCTTTTTTTTTTTTTTAAGAAATGACTTTACCTGTACAATTTGTTTTGTTTTTGTATGATGGGTACTCTCAATTTACTCTTCCCCAAAGACCTTGTATGCTTTTCAGCATCTTAACACTTGAAATACTTCTCTTCTTCCCTGACCACGTGGTTCAATGTGTATCTTAGAATAGCGTGTGTTTTATGTACATTAGCATTTGTTTAAATTTGTTTGTTTTAACCACATGACACACCATAATCAAACCTGAAATGAAAATCAGAAACTTTTATCTTTCCCATGTTCGACTAGCTTTGCAATTTGGTCGGATCAGTCCACGTCTTTATCTTTGTTTCTTTAAAGATAAAGAAAATGTGTTTTAGTAATCATATCTAATCCCCCTTTTCTCAACAAAACCAATGCTTTTCAGAAAGTTTCAGTCTGTTGAAAAAATTAAAATTATACTTTCAATTAGAGAATAGTACCGTGAAGAGATTGGGGGATGTAAAGCACTATGGGTTTGTGACAGTACCTTCAATACACACTTCGCCTTCTCTTAGTGCTCAGATAAATCTTGCCTGAGGACACCTTCCCTGAAGAAGAGAGTTTCAGATGTCAACCTGGAAGGGAAAAAGGACTCTGGAATGCTGAAGTACATCAGGCTTCAGGTATTAGCTCACGGATCAGAAACACGCATTGGGCACTGACAGGAAAGATCCCCTGTAGACCCTGCTGATGAGACAAAATGCAAGGCTAGCACTGTGTTGCCATGAATGCCTGTACCCTTAACTGGTGTGCAAGGGAGAAAAATCCTTCTTACTGGACAGCCAGTTCTCACAGAATGAGACCTAGAAGTTTGGGTGGACTGTACCTCACCCACTCTGCTGTCTCCAATGAAGCTAATCTCCGTATAGCATGTAATGGATATCCTAAATCAGAGCAACTAGATTCATAAGCCCAGTCTGTTTCTCTGTCTCTGAGACTTGGACAAAGACTTTCATTTGATTTCTTCTCTGATGTCTCGTCTATGAAAAGAGGATTGTAGGAATATAACTATCTCAAAAGATTATTGTATGGATTAAATAAAATAGTGCATTGGCCTACTTATCCAGTTATCGGCACACTGTTCTGCTGCTCCTGCAAACTAAGCTTGAACTCATCCCTTTCCCTTCTGGGGAGGAAGGGCTTTTCATGATTTTCTAGACTTCTTACAGTGATGACTTATCTACCACTTTCATATATAACCTAAATTATCCGAAATAATGGATTAAGTAGGACTTTGTGAGTGGATCTGGGGCCATAGTCACAATGTATGATCTTATTATTTCAAAGAGAAATGTCATCCAAGTTCATGCTGCCTTCGGAAATTAACTTTATAAATTGATTCCTTACAAGTTACAGACCCCATGTGGTTTTCAGTGGCAATCTGCTAACACAGAGAAAGAAAACTTTAAAAATCTACCAGAACTTTGAGGCCAGATCCATGATTGTTGACTGTTTTCTGTAGAGAAAATAATTAACCATACCCCATGGTTAACTTTTTGAGTAATTATAAAATCGTTTTTGTGATGAAAATATTACAAGATCATTATTTCTGACTTGCATCAACTAATAAAGTATAAGGTCTGCATGCCATGTCACCTAAATCCACTCCTGTTTTAAGAAATAGTTTAAGGTTTCCCAGTGGAATCAAAGACGTGAGGTAGTTCTTGAGTTTCTAAAGGTGATTGTTGTCTTAAAAGATTTTGAACCATGATTTGCATCTCTCCCCCAGGTGATGAGCTTGTCACCTGCTCCCTTGTCTCTGCTCATCAAGGCAGCTCCAATTCTGACAGAGGAGATGTATGGAGACATCCAGCCGGCTGCCTGGGAGCTGCTTCTCAGTATGGATGAGCACATGGCTGGGGCAGCAGGTAAAGGAACTCTACCTGGGGCCTAGCTCCTGTGGCCTTTAGTGACTAGTGTTGAAGGGCAGAGAAAAGGGTACCTTCAGTTTTATCTCAGAATGATAGAAGTTTCTAGAACTCTAGGTAGAGGTGTGCATCTGAAGAATGTTCTCAGAGCATCCTTCAAATTGTACTGTGGGTTTATACAAGACCATCAGGTCTCTCTAGGGGCATTGGTGTTCTATGATTATAACAGAATTTTAGGTTGGTACACTTCAACTGGTAGAATGCTTGACTATTATACACAAATCCCTGGGTTGGGTCCTCAGTACCACATAAAGTTGGGCAAGGTGGCACATGCTTGTACCACCTCCACTCTGAATGAGAAGGCAAGAGGATGAAAAATTCAAAGTCATCCCTGGCTGCATAGTGAGTTCAAGATTTTCCAGGATTACATGAGACTCTTACTCAAAAAACAAGCAAATAAATAAAATGTATACAGCCATAGCTATTCTAGACATAATAGTCTAGACAAGATGACATGGATATTAAAATACATTTGGTGTGCTTAAAAATCTTAAGGGTATGAGTTTGACGATTCACAAAGAGCTATATTTGCTTATAGCATTAGACAGCTGAGTGGGACTCAGGTTGCTTCTAGACTATGTTATCACAGGTATGGACTTACCAATGTAACTGTAGACAATTGCTTGTTAAGCCAACAAGTTATATAAAACTGTTGTCCAACTTAATCTGACATCAGTTGTTTTTGAGAACCCATGACTTTTGTGGTAATGTATACCTATAGTTCCAATGTCCAGGAGGTAGAGTCAGGAGGATCTGGAGTTTGAGGTCATTTTGGGATGGATGATTATGCTTCATTCTAGCCTGAGATATATGATGAGACCCTGACAAAAGGAAACTCAAGGATTAAAGATGGTTCCCTGGCTGAGCACTTGCTTAGTGTGTACAAGGTTCTAGATTGTAAATAAAGAACTGGTGAAATTTATAATATTCACAAGGTATGCTAATGCATGTTCTATCTGAAACAGTGGCTGCCAAAGATCTCTTGATGAGATGTGTCTGTAAAATGAAGGAATAGAGATGGCCTTGAAGCACTGGCCTTCTCTGCCTTCAGAGGTTTTAGAGAAATAAACTGAACAGAACCCCTTACACATCCCAAAAACATTGGTGAGAAAAACAGAGTTTTCAACATTGGGAGCCATAAAAGCAAAGGAGATTTTTAAGAGGAAAGAATTGCTGTTTAAAACTCACATGTATGTGGGGTTGGGGATTTAGCTCAGTGGTAGAGCGCTTGCCTAGCAAGTGCAAGGCCCTGGGTTCGGTCCCCAGCTCCGAAAAAAAAAAAAAAGAAAGGAAAAAAAAAACAACTCACATGCACACACTATTGGGTTTGCTGGCAGTTTATAACTATTACAAAAGAACTATTTTGCTAAGTAGAACTCTTCAACAATGTAGAATATAAATGTGATGCTTAAAATTTGAGGCTGGGTGAAATACATTTAAAAATGAAGAATGGATTTTATATAGCCAGTAGGCTAAAAAGATTTTTCAAAAGCTAATGATCATGGTAACTAGCATTTATTTAGAGTTACATCACATTTTATTAATAAAATTTAATTTGTTTTTTTGTTTTGTTTTGTTGGGGGTTTTATCGATTGCTGTTGGTTTTGAGTCAGGGTTTTACTGTGAAGCTCAGGCTGACCTTTGACCTCCTCATCGTTTAGGATTTATGGATGTGTGCCCTTACACCTAGCACAAATAGCTCACAGTATAAATGAGCAAACTCAAGAGAGAGTTGAAGGAACTCGTGGAAGTTTGTCCCGCTCAGGGTCAGAGAGCCATAAAATCAAACCTTTAGAATGCACGTGGCCTTGCTTTATATCACTTTGCTAGAGAAAAATAGAACGCACCTCTCAACTGCAGTGCACTTCCCATTTCACAAAGCACTTTCCAGGCTGGAAAGATGCTCAGGCAGCTCCGAGAGGCTCAGACTCACAACAAGAAACAAGCGCTTTCCCACGCATCATTTTACCTTACTGGAAGAGCAAATGTGGAGTCAGGAATTATCATGTACTCATCATCATCCTTCCCAAACATTTTCTGGGGAAGAAATGGATGCTACATGGTTAAGAGGCTTGTCCAAGATCATGTAGCAATGAAGTGTCAGAGCCTGGACCCTACCTCAATTCATATACAACTGAGCATGGTTTAAGTCTCTAGGGAAGAGAGAGAGAATGTAGATCATGCCTTTCTCCCCACCAATGGCCTTTCTGTCTGAGCTACGGGGGTATTTCATTTCTCATTATTCACAAACCCTATAACTTAACCACCACCCAGATTTCCCTTATTAATATTTAGCTTTTGCCAAGTTTTAAGATTTTAAGTTTTCTGATTCATGAAACTACTTTTGGTGCTCAGTCTCTGGAAAGGGTAGATGTTCTAAAGAGAATCTACATCACTGACTTTGCTTTTCATATACCCGATAGACCTGAGGTTGTTTTAATGACTGTCTTTCTGCTCCATTCTATGGTCACTAGTCAAGAGACTCGCCATTTCCTAAACAGCACATTTCACTGGGCAACTTGTTTTGGTTGCTTTCTATGGCTCTGCTGGGAGCCAAAGGAAGGTTTTCTTAGAACGAGTACTCTGCTGAAATGTCACATGTCTCTGCTTTGGCACCAGCTACCAGATGTCACGGTTAAACATCATTTGCTGTTTAGTGTCTATTGTCTGGAAGATCGTTAGCTTTGAACTGCTGGTGGCCCACCTCCCTCACCTCTAGAGTGGTTCTAAGAAGATAGAAGGTCCTTATCCCTACAATCCCAGAAACAACACAACGTCTTAAGATATGCAGCTGATGAATTAACTGTTGGCTGTTTTCAGCCGCCATGTTCCTGTTGTGTGCTGTGAAGGTCCCTGATGCTGTGTCGGACATGTTGATGTCTGAGTTCCACCATGCAGAGACGGTCCAGAGGCTGAATGCCGTCCTCAAGTTCCACACGCTCTGGAGGTTCCGCTATCAGGTCTGGCCCAGGATGGAGGAGGGGGCGCAGCAGATCTTTAAGGTGAGAGACGCTATCTACATGGGAACTGCATCAGCACAGTCAACCCAGGGCTTGTTTCAATCCGTAAAACACAGACCCACAGTGCGCAGTCAAAGAATTCTTCTTCCCTCCATTTATCTCAGTAAACTTAACTTATATATAAATAGATTATATTTGAGTAAACAAATTAAAATATACAAGAATATAGAACAGGGAAATCAAGTCAGTAGCAGCCTCAGGGTCACCACCTGAGGTTGGGTTTTAACCATCCAAGCGTCTGGTTGTCTAGACATATGCAGATGTCTAGGGTAGAGTAGAGTGATCAGCACAACTCATGATCCTTTTGTTAAAACACATCGTGATGAGTTAACTGAGGTCCAAAGAGGATTGTCCTGTGTGCCATAACAGAGAAGTCTTAGAACCCAGCCTTGTCCTCTGATATTTCTTACTCCTCTAGAGAGCCACTCAGGCCCTTGAAACATACTAAGGCAGACTGTCTAATTCTACCTGGGGCTGACGTCAGCTCCTACTCCATCGTACTCACCTCACTCTTCTGGTGTCTACTAACAGATCCCGCCACCCAGTATAAACTTCACCCTGCCCTCACCTGTACTTGGAATGCCATCTGTCCCAATGTTTGACCCTCCGTGGGTCCCTCAGTGCAGCGGGAGTGTCCAGGACCCCATTAATGAAGACCAGTCTGTGAGTAACAGGCCCTTTCTCTCCCATTTCTTCACTGTGTGGGATGCATGAGACCATTTGGCCATTCTTGTCATGAGAGCATAATAACACAGAAAGCCACAATGACCCACTGTCTTGGAAATAGGAGAAACTAGCTTCTATCAAACTTTGTTTTTGATTTTGTTTTTTTGCTGTTGTTGTTTTGTTGTCAAAACATCAGACAAATGGGCATTTGTTCACTGGCAAAGGGAACATTTTTACTTCTGTTTGTTGTTAAATTAATTTAACTGCAGTGTGTGAGCTGCCCAGTGGTTAGATCCGTGGGTTCAACAGGAGTAGGAACTGAAGGCAGCAGTTTGTTTCTTATTCATTTGCTCATCTGATTGTTATCACAACATCAACATTGCTGCTCTTACTCAAGACCTTGGGTGTGACAGCACTTGTAGGCATCTCTACTACATGTAACATAGCTCAGAGACAGCTAAGTTTATTTACAGGAAAAACATAACATGTGCCTTTTGAAATGGATGATTCATCAAAACTACACCATTATCACCATTTAATAATATACCTCTAAATTAAGAATAATGGGGTTTTGACTCAAAAATGAAGCAAAAGCATCACAATTAAGGAAGGCATATGTGATGGACCCACTGCTTGGGAGGATTCTTCTGATCCTTGTCTTTATCTTTTGTCTGTGAAACAGTAGATTGGTTTTAATATTCTTCCCTTCATATTCTACATTCAACTTGGGTAATACTTTCCAAAGTCCTCCTTTCCATCCAATAACATTCTCCTACAAAATATTCCCAGTGTGATGCTGTACTTACTGATAAATCTTCTTTCCCTTGTGCTTAATAGTTGATTGATAAAATGTGGTAAAGCATCTAACTTATTTCAGAGTCACATCTCTTTCTTTTTCCCTTGCAAGTTCTGTCTATTTCATTAACACTGTGTGATGAACATACTTCATGTAAAGCCTGTTTAACAAAAGTTGTTCTTCATGTTGAAACAGTGAATATCATCTGAACATGTAAAATAGCATCGTTTCCAGAAGTTACATTCTTGAGACTTACAATAAAGCATAGGGGGAGAAGTCATCAACTTAGAAATTTAATAAAAATTTTAATACATATATTTTTTCATGAATCAGATCCTGGTAGCCTAATATTTCCTGAGGGAAAACTCCCGCCTTTAAGTGATTTTTAGGTCACTCTTTGTGCCTATGATCCTGCAAGAAGATTGACCATGCACTCGCTTTTGTGTCTCCACAGAAATCCTTCTCTGCCCGGGCAGTGTCCCGCTCCCATCAGAGGGCAGAGCACATCTTAAAGAACTTGCAGCAGGAGGAAGAGAAGAAACGCCTTGGTCGGGAGGCGAGCCTCATCACCGCCATCCCCATCACCCAGGAGGCTTGCTATGAGCCTACCTGCACACCCAACTCGGAGCCTGAGGAAGAAGGTGCCTTCATAGCTGCCATAGACTTCCTGAGGGATTATGCCACAGGGAAGGGACTACTTTTAGATAGACAAGGATGTTACTGTGTGACATGCTCTCCCCTATCTCTCCCTTACAAGGAAAGAAGAGATGCCGTGTTCTAAAGTTTAGAATTGTCCTATATCTAGAGAGCAGTAGCAACCTTGAACAAATCAGTCTGGTAACAGAGCAAGCATTGGTTGTGGTTCAGGAAAGCTGAATCCACAGTGCATAAGACAGCAAGTGTACTGAGTCCTACTTGAGGTAGTCCATCCATTGCTTTTAACCATCACCAGTGTAGATAGCTTTCTGCCGGTTACCAAATATTGATTCATGAACCAATCTAAGTTCATTGATTCTCTGTTCTAGTTTTGTGGGAAACTTTAGAAAGAATTTTTGCTTTCCCTAGAAGTTCTCGTTTTGTTTTCTAAGTGTGCAGTAAGGTGGGAAAACGTTATGTTCTGCAAGTAGCAGTACTTGATATAAGCACAAGTTTACTTTGGGGGTGATGATAAATCTGGGTTATCAAAACCAAAATTTACATTCCCTGTTCTGTTTGCTAGTAGAAGAAGTCGCCAATCTGACATCCCGACGGCTGTCCGTGAGTCCATCCTGCACCTCCAGCACCTCGCACAGGAATTATTCCTTCCGCAGAGGGTCAGTCTGGTCCGTACGTTCAGCAGTCAGTGCTGAAGGTGTGTCCCATTGCCATTGTGCTGTTCTTGATGACTACCTTGCTCTAAAACGTCCTCTAAGATCAGAAATGCCTTCTTTTACACGGTTCTAGATCCCGTTTGACAGTACTTCATTGAGGATTTTCACTTCTGTGTTCGGAAGGGATATAGGTCCACAGTGTTCATTTCTTGTGACGTCATCCTCTAGTTTCAGAATCAGAGAAAATACACAGCTGGGTGTACACACAGGCTTAAATTGCCATTTGAACACTGCTCGTGTTGATTGCCAAAAATGGATACATGTCGTTTTCATTTTCATATATATCAAAGTCCTTTTCACGTCTTTTGGGAATTATTTGACTGGTTACTTAGAATCAACACAATTACCACATATTTGTGAATTCCCCAAATTTCCTCCTGTTGCTGACACCTGATTTCCTCGCAGTGGAATGAGAAAGCACACCTTGTGTGAGTTAGCCCTTTAAACCTACTGTGGCCTCCTTACCGCTTACTCTGCTCTCTGCGGAGTAGCACGGTTTCTTTCTTCTGACACTTGGGTCTGTCTGGTTTGCAATGATGTTCAAGTCTGTGATTTCCTTGTGAACTCTGCTCAGCTGCTCTCTTATGAAAAATTATATAGTCTCCAGCGATTACTGTCAAACTGACTCCTGGGAGTCTCCCCCATCCCAGGCAATGTTATGATTCTTATACATAGATTGCATTTGAGCTAAGTTTGCTTATTCATGTTTTTCCCCATTCTACTAATTCTGCCACTTGCTTGGAAATTTTAATACATTTTCACTTAATGCAATTTAAATAAACTAAGATCTATGTCTGCCTTATTAAATGACAGAAATGTCATATGAGATAGTTTGTAACATTTATTTTCTATTATAATTACTTTTCATTTATATGAAGTGTATGAAAGGACAGAATATTCATAATGGCCCCTTTAAAACTCTTGCCTAACACGCACCGTCACACCTGAGCACCCCAGGGAGAGTTCCTGTTGATCGTCTTTGTTCCTGAATATGAACAGTATTTTCTTATTTCTTTGAGCATCTCATACATTTTTATTGAAAGTGAATAAAGATGTCTAACATGTATCTACCCATCCATTTATCATTTCAATACCCATATGCATTCGATAAGATGGTAGGGTTGACAAGAACTGAATAAAACCTTTACCTTCCAGCCCTCCACAGGACCCATCTAAAATCTGAAATAGTCACAGAACTTAGGATAGGAGACTCAAAGACCCATCATTCTTAATAGTTTATAAAAAGTGTTCATTTTGTATCAATAATAAAAGTGAGTTTGTCTTTATGTTAATATACTGTTAGGTAACTTTAGTATCACTCTTGACTTTTATTACTGCATGGCCCTTTCTTCTATTTGAAGAGATTTTCAATTTTAGTATTTACTGACTTATCAGACAATGGCAATAATATGACTGGGTTGCATCATTTTTATCCTAAATTCACATGCTTTATGCTACTCAATGTTCATGGTTATAAATCTCTCACACATGTTCATGACATGTGGCATCTATGAAAAATGCCTTAGGCCTCGTTTACAATTTTATTTTCTCTGATTTCATATTAAGACCTTATTTCCTATTTCAATTGACTGTGCATCTCTTTCACTACAACACAGGCTAATGACCGTGCTTGGGAAGATGTTTGATTTGGTTGGTTTATAATGGGGGAAGCACTACCTCTATAGTCACATGTATTTTTATTTTACCACCATTATAGACTGTATTGCAAAATAGAATTTGAACTGCAAATCGTTATTGCATTAGATTTTGTCTCTCCTTCCAGATGAAGAACATGCCACTGAACACACGCCAAACCACCATGTGCCTCAGCCTCCGCAGGCAGTGTTCCCAGCATGCATCTGTGCAGCAGTTCTTCCCATTGTTCATTTAATGGAGGATGGCGAGGTGCGGGAAGATGGCGTGGCAGGTATCATCTGGCCAGTCAAACTGTTCTATTCTTATGCTGCTCGTCTGATGGAAACAAGAGTTTTCTCCTGAACATACATACTGCTGACCATATGCTGGGTTGTTCACAGTATATGTTATAACTATAGATTTTTAACATAATATACTAATGCTATCACTCTCTCTGCCTCCTTCTCTTGCTTCCTTTTATTACTTTACTAAGAAATTTCTTTAAAATTAGTAGCTAGGTCCATGAAAATTTTTTTATTACCAGAAAAATATAACAGTACTTAGTTGACTATCAACAATTCAATAGTGATTTTGCCCAACTCAGAAACCTTAACTATTAATTCACTAGTGCTAAACCTTCATTCCTACTTGATTACCTCCCCAGATATGCCAGTAAAGAGAATTTTACAGCAGAAAGGATAAACTAGGAATAAAATGATATATTTACATTGGACAAAAAGTTCTCTTTTTGTGTTTCTTTCTTTGTCTTTTTCATGCTTAACTAGGAACTGGACCCAAGTTGTGCACATGATAACCAAGAGTTCATCCACTGAGCTCTATCTCCAATCCTCTTCTTTCTTAATTTTTTTTAGATCAAATCTCATAAAGCTTCCCAGGCTTGCTTTGAACTCACTTATAGCTAAGTGACTTGACTCGAACTTGCAATCATCCCTTCTCAGCACCCCCCCCCCAACAAGTAGCTGGAATTACAGGCCTGTGCAATCAGATTCAGCTAAGGTTAAAATTCTTCCAGTTATTAGCATGTATACTTCTAGAAAGAGAACAAGAGTTTTAATATTAAGATTCAATAGCATATTTTTAATCCCATCTCCCAAAGGAGCAAAATATCTAAGCAGTCTCTGGGCTGACAACAGACATGAATAACACTGTTACATAAAACAATACTTTCTTACATTTTGTTTACAAAACTGCAGAACCTATAGTAAATTAACTAGCGATGGTTAGCGAAGAAACGAGAAGAATGTCATGCTAACACCTCCCTAACAAAGCATGGAATCTGGGACAAGCATTGGAGTATTGTTTCACAATATGAATAAAAAGGCTGAAAACTATAAATCCCTTTGGCATGGAGTTGGTTTGTTAGTATAAACATTTGTAAATGACACTGTATATCATATATCACATATGATAATGAATATTTGAAAATAATTTGGATGCCCAAGCACAGGAGAACAATTAATCTTGTTGCCCTGTATGATAGTATTCTCAATGCTTTGGAAATCATAGTTGAGAAAATTGACTTAGTGTTCTGCATAATAATGCTACATCGAGTTAAAAACATTAGTTCATGTTTCTGAGATATATGTGTATGTATGTATGTACGTATGTATGTATGATTTGTATAAATATGGAAAACAGAACCCAGTTAGTAACTCTTTCTATATTGATGAACCTAACAGATTTTCTTTCTCTTCAATATTTTTCTTTATTTCCACATTGCCTTACTGAAGCAGTGAGATTTCTATTTAAGTCTTATAAGGATATTTTAGTAATTAGTTTTAACCTGGACACCTCATCTCTGAATTGTATGTAGAGCTCAGTTGTAGAACCTTTGCCTTGTCTATTTGAGCACAACAAACATAAACATGCACACACATACACACATGCATGAACATACACATACTCACATTCACACACACACACACATACACACACACACATTCACACACACACATACTCACACATTCACACACACATACACACACACACACATTTTAATTATTTTGACATATGCTTCAATACTAAAGGTTACTTTTTATATTTCTTATTCATGGCATTCATTTGTATAGCTCTTGATTTTAATTAGATGGCTAATTTCTGAAACAATAATTGGTTTTTTTAATTCAAAACATAGGCTAAATGATAAATGTGTGCTGCATTCTGAACTCTAAGCTTAGAAGCCAGCAGAACTGTGACCACTGCGCATGTGCTGTTGACCTCCACTCCTCTGCTTCCTTCCTCAAGGGATCCAGGGAAGCTTAGCCTGACCTATGTCATAATGAAGGAGCACTTTCTGAGTAGGATCAGATATTTATTCCCAGGAACCTAATTACTGCCACCTCAACCACTTTACCTCTCTGAAATGGATACTATTTAAAGTATCTGGATAATAAAAGTTCACCTTTAGTTCATTTGAATTTTAAATAAAGCATATTTTAAAACCTAAATAATTGCTTAAATTTTTCTAAAGAGGTTGGAGAGAGAGCTCGGCAGTTAAGAGTATTGGTTTGATTCCCAGCTCTAACATGGGTGATCACAACTTTCTGTAACTAGTTCCAAGGAGTCCAACAGCCTCTTCTGATATAATCTTTACAGGCACCAGGCACATATGTGTTGCACACACACACACGCAGCAAAACATTCATATACATATAATAAAATAAATCTGAAAATTGCTCAAATAAAGAGTAAATTTTAGAGCAGAATTTATACCAAAAGCAATGGATTTTGGCTCTAACTTTTAAAATAAAATTACATTGACAGGTTAGGTTGGTCTCCAAGTCAAGGACGAGTAGACCCTTTTGCAAAGGCGTTGCTTGCAGAATAACACCAATACCTAAAGACCAACCAGCTCCTTCTATAAGAAAGTCCTGTTTTCCTTTCCTTATATAGGAAACTACTCAATTAAAAGCGACAACTTTTCACTTCGCAATACAAAAAGTGTTCACAAGACATTTTTGTTCTATCATAAGCAAGTGAGCTTTATTGTATTTCACTCCTCAAAAAACAATACTGTCATTAATTCTTTGAAATTCTCATACATGTACACAATTTTAATCTTATGTACCCTTCTCTCTGCTTCCCTCAAACTCACTCTGGGACCCACCGACCCTTCCACAACTTGATGTTTTCTTCCTTCCTTCCTTCCTTCCTTCCTTCCTTCCTTCCTTCCTTCCTTCCTTCCTTTCTTCCCTTCCCTTCCCTTTCCTTTCCTTTCCTTCTTTTCTTTTCAGTTTTTAATTCTTTTTATGTGTATGGTGTTTCATTTGTCTGTGTACCACATGTGTGCCTGGTGCCTTTGGAGACCAAAAGAGGGCATAAGATACCTTAGTACTGGAGATACACTTGTGAGTCACCATGTGAGTGCTGGGAATTGAACTCAAGTCCTCTGAACAGAACCAGTCCTTTCCCGCCTGTGGTCATTTTGTTTATTTACATTTCAAATCTTGTCTCCCTTCCTGCTTTCCCCTCTGCAAATTCCCTATCCCATGCCCCTTCCCCCTGCCTCTATGAGGATGTTCCCTCACCTACGCACTCCCACCTCACTGCCCTAACATCCCCCTAAGGTGGGGCATCGAGCCTCCACAGGACCAAGGGCCTCCCTTCCACTGATGCCAGATAAGGCCACCCTCTGCTACATATGCAGCTGGAGCACTGTGAACTCTTTGGTTGGTGGTTTAGCCCCTGGGAGTTCTAGGGGCTCTGGTTGGTTGATATTGTTCTTCCCATGGGGTTGCAAACCCCTTCAGCTCCTTCAGTCTTTTCTCTAACTCTTCCCTTGGGGACCCCCATGCTCAGTCCAATGGTTGGCTGTGAGCCTCTGACTCTGCATTTGTCAGGTTCTGGCAGAGCCTCTCAGATGACAGCTACATCAGGCTCCTGTCAGCAAGCACTTCTTGGCATATACAGTAGTGTCTGGGTTTGGTGTTTGTGTGTAGGATGGATCCCCAGGTGGGGCAGTCTCTGATGGCCTTTCCTTCAGTCTCTGCTCCATTCTTTGTCCCTGCATTCTCTTTAGACAGAAACCATTCTGAGTTTTTGAGATGGGTGGGTGGCCCCATTCCTCAGCCTGGGCCGTGCCTATTCACTATGGTATGGTCCCAAAGGTTCTATTTCCCCTCTGTTGAGTATTTCGGCTAACTTTGAATCCTGGGAATCTCTTTCTTTCCTGGCATCTGGGACTTTCTAGTGGTTACCCACAGTTACCCATCCCCCACTGCTACACACCTCTGTTCAATTTCCTGACCCTCTATACTTCTTCCTGTCTCCTCCCACACCTGATCCTGCCCCCTTTTTCCTGCCCCTTCTCTCTCCCTCCCAGGTCTCTCCCTTCCTCTACCTCTGGTGATTAGAGAACCAATCTTTTTAACTGCCGAGTCATCCCCTTAGCCCTGATGTTCTCTCTTTTGATTGTTGTCATTATTAATCGCCCTTTTCATCTACTTACTGCTGACCACATGCAAGTGGTGTGGGTCTATCCTCTAATGTGAACTCAGGAGTCCTTCCAATCCTTACTGGGGTTTCGATGCCTTAGTCTTGTGCAGGCGACATCTGCTGTGACTTGATTCTGCACCCGCTATGTCATATTCAGAAGAAGCATTTTACAGTAATTCTCTCTGCTGGCTCCTGATGTTTTCCTACCACTCTTTCCCGTTTCCTGAGGCTTGGATGGGAGGCGGTTCATCCAGAACACCCACTGTATTTATAATGCTTGTTCTCAGGGGTTTGAATGGCTGAATCCTTGCAACCACTTATTCTCAGGACTTGCAGCAATCATGAGTCTCTGTCTTAAGCAATTCTCCCAACAAAAGGAGCTTCTCTGACCAAGGTTCAGAGCAGCACGAGTCTGTGGATATAAACATAAACATTGAGAAGGTAGTTTGGCAACACAACCATTTAGTAAAACACCAGAAGGTTTCCAGCACAGCGTATGTTCTCCCTAGTCATGGACTGTTGACCAAAGTACAATACCAGCCATGAAATCCATCCTGTGGAGCAGCCTTGATCAGACAGTGGTCAGTTTCCCTGATAACCGCCATGCTCCTATTGGATCATTGGTTACCACTTGTCTGGCAGGTCAGCAGTTAGATCCCTGAGACTCACATAATAGAACGTCGACTTCAGAAAAACCTTTGAAAGCAGAAAGAACTCATCAAAGCTTAGTAAATTGCTTGAAAACTTTTTCTTGTTAAAGGACTTATGGCCATTTCTTTTCTCTTCTAAAGTCAGTGCTGTGGCCCAGCAAGTCTTGTGGAACTGTCTCATTGAAGATCCATCAACAGTTCTTCGACATTTTCTGGAAAAACTGACCATCAGCAATAGACAAGTAAGTTCTTCCTTCTCAGTAGCCGTGAGTGTGCACTCCGCTGAAAGCAAGCCAGGAACTTTACAGAGCTGCCTGCACGGCCGGTGTCCTCTGAGATGCAGTCAGCAGACGCCTTTTAAGTTATGGCAAACAGGGTTGGGGATTTAGCTCAGTGGTAGAGTGCTTGCCTAGCAAGCGCAAGGCCCTGGGTTCGGTTCCCAGCTCCGAAAAAAAGAAAAAAGAAAAAAAAAGTTACGGCAAACAATATTAAAATTTTGCTATTTCAGTTCAGATTTCTCCAGTAATTGATTTTTCCAAGTGTGCATGGTATGTTGCTTGGTAGCCCAGTGACATTAAATATTTTCAGTATTTAGAGAAAGACTAAATGCAGCTTTACATTTTTAGGGTTAGACACATCTGTGGAATTCTAGTTGTTTGGTAGCCTGGAATGTAAGTGGGGTTATTCCAGTACGTTAGTGCTCCCCATCACCCAGAAAGCTAATTTACCACACTACCTGTAAGGTGTCAAATTAGTTTCATGGACTTTAAGAAAACAAACATGATTAATATGCTTTTTCTCCAGTTTCTATAGTGATGATCTTCACTAGAAGATTAAGTTTGGTTTCTGGGAAGCAAGGTTAACTGTTAGACATTTCTATTTATCTTCCTTTGCTCCCCTTTATCTCATTGATTGAAAACCTAGGTAACTAAATTTGGAAAGGCAATTAACCTAGTGTGTGGATTGCTCAGATTAGGTCTCCACATTCCAGTTCTACCTGGCAAGCATCATAAATACAACCAAGTACACAATCCTCACAGGCTTTACCTATAGACACTGTGCCAAGTTTTATTTTAAAATAAAATCACCTGCTGTTTGGTGATATTTATATATTATCCATAAAGGAAAGTTATTCCTGCTCGTTTAAATAGTAAGAATCACATGTACTATCAGTTTTTATGGGTAATTAATTTCTCCTCTGCCATGCTAAAGTGGTGGACATTAACAAATGGGCAAACATAAGGAAAATTACCCTCGCGTTTCAGGCAGTCAGGTTCTAATAGCATGGCTGCTGACTGGGTCTGTCTGTTCTTCTTCCAGGATGAGCTAATGTACATGCTGCGTAAACTGCTCTTAAATATTGGAGACTTCCCAGCTCAAACGTCACACATCCTGTTCAACTACCTGGTGAGTCTCAGCAGTTGACAGAATTTCCTGGTAGGAATCAGGAACACGAAGAAAGAGATGTGGAAATCCCCCTCCAATAAATTTCTAATAATTGTATAATTGAAGGATGGTCAGCGGAAGTTTCCACTTTTAGAGTGGGGAAAACCCTGCCTGGCACAATCTTTGGCATGTGGTGGATCCTCGATAAATTTATCGTCTTGGTTCTCCTTTTAGCATTAGGCAACATTTTTAGGTTAGTTTTTAGCCTCCCCATCCCCACCCACACCCCTTTTTTTTTTACTTTGCTCTTTAAAACATACGTGCATACTCTCTAGAAAGGCGTTGTAAGTGTAGGTTTCCACAGTAGCTCTTTATGCTTTATTTTGCCTGGACAACTTCTCTCTGACCCCTCTAAGATTTACATGTTTCTTCACATCCTTCTCTGTAAACTCCAAATGAATCTGCATGCAGTTTAGGGGCCGGAGCATGTTAACTACTCTGAAATTGTCCCTCAATCCAGGCAGATAACAAACAAATGTCTTTGTTGATGTTTTCTCCCTTTCTGTTAAGAGGGAAATATTCATACGCCTGTGCATCTATAGCAGCCTGACAAACTTAGCTTGCACTACAAATCTAGACCTGTAAGAAATATTTATGATCCCTTTATTTTGTCTGTGACTGATTTGGTCTTCTTTGTCAGTGTCCGTTTGTTGACTAGCCGGGGGGGCGGGGGGGAATAAGTGTCCAATCCCCATGAGAACCAGATTGGTCAAGTTTTCCTGTTGTGTCTTCTCTTGATTGGTGTCATTAGAAGTTTTCCAGAAGTCTGTGAGCAGAGACTGTGAATACTAGGATGATTTAATCTTAAAAGCAAAAGCCAAGGCAATGGGAACGAGAGTGGGGGAAGAATGTGACTTGGTTGTTGGTCCTTTGCTTCAGGTGGGACTCATCATGTACTTTGTGAGGACCCCGTGTGAGTGGGGGATGGATGCCATCTCTGCCACTCTGACCTTCCTGTGGGAGGTGGTCGGGTATGTGGAGGGCCTCTTCTTCAAGGATCTCAAGCAGACGATGAAGAAGGAGCAATGTGAGGTGAAGCTGCTGGTCACTGCTTCCATGCCAGGTGAATCCGTGTGTACACTTGTTCACGTATAAGTTTACTCCCTTTCAAAAGACGTGGGACTTTCTCGTTCACAAGAGAAATAGAGTTCCAGCCCCTGGCATTGAATGCCCTCAAGAATTTTTGTTTAGTAGCATCAGAAGAAATACAATAGCCCCTTCAAAAGTCAGAGCTTATGAGATGAAAAGGCAGACATCGGACCAGAGTGCCTGTGAATCAGGCCTTGAAGAGTAGCCAAGGTTAGAGATTTATTTAAGTGTGTAGCAGAGGGCACGTTTAACTGAAAGCCATTGTGAGTGAGGTTTTTGGCACTGCCATTTGAATGACATTGTTTGTGTGGCAAGGACCCTGGGCCTTTGTAAACCCAATAAGAGGAGGCTTTATGAAAAGCTGGAAGAAAGGGGGGAAAAACAGGAAAAGGGAGACTTAGAAAAGAATACAATGTGTGGCATAAACTCTAGACACAGTTAGTTCCTCTTTGTGCAGCACAGCAGGCTTGTCCCTAAGATGAAGGTTTTATCCCATGGTGGGTGGGGTGGGGGTGGGACAAAGACGTAAGATGAAACATGGATGGAAATAAAGAGAAAGACTATATTATATGCAGAGGAGAGAACACAGTTTCTGGCAGCATAGAAGCCCATGTTAAAATCAGCATTGCCCTTCATTAGATTTATAATTGGAATTAGCTGTGGGAAAAATAAAAGCATTTTTCATGCTTTCCTTTCCCTGTGACTGATCTATAAATGCAATTACAAACACAGTCATGGTGAAGGCATTAGTTTCCGTATATAAAATGCTTACTTGAGAGGCCTGGCTTGTGATAACCATCCAACAGGTGCTGTGGATTACTGCGCATTTGTACGCTGTGTAGAGTATACAAAAGAGCAATAGGCTTTTGTTTATTATCAAAAGTCATATTCTTAAACTCACATTCCTAAAAGCTTGGCAACAGCTAGTTTTATGGCAGCCTGAGCCAGATAAGACCCTATTTCCTGTTTCAAAAACAAACTACCTAAGTTGAAAAGGGCGCTGGTAACAATGGCAATGGAAATCAGTTTATTGATACTATGTTAATTTTGTTTTATGCCTTTAATATAAACTTACATGAAAGACTACGTTCATGGTTATATGTATTTTGAATAGGTACCAAAACCTTGGTAGTTCATGGGCAGAATGAATGTGATATCCCGACACAGCTGCCAGTCCACGAAGACACTCAATTCGAAGCCCTGCTGAAGGTAGGAAAGTTTTGCTTCGTTTTTGACAGAAATGATTTTAATGCATACCCGTGCCCCCACGGTAAACATGTTTTGGAATTAAAATAAGTGGCATTTTCTGTATTCAATGAGCACACCCAGTTCTTCACTCTCCAGTGCCTCTTCTCCTATGGAACACTTAAGTTCCCCCACTTGTAACTGACATTTTAACTCTGCATTAAAGCAGTCCAAACTGGGCAAATTCTGTCTCAAACAACAACAATGCTGCTTTGGGTGTTATTCCCAATTCCTCCGAAAGCTGCATTGTCTGGTTTAGGAATATTTGGTGCTACTATTTTCTTTATTTACTATGCCATGGTTTTTCCTCACAAAGTAAATTCAGTCTATCAACTGATATAATATCAAGTGGAATCTATATGCAGGAAATATATAGAAAAAAATCAGGTAGGAAAAGAAAGAATTCTCTTTTTCATTCTACTTTTATTGAAAATAGAATTTCTTATTTAAAATTTCAAACAGAACTTTTAACTTGAAATTAAAGATAAAAATATGTTCTCATATAATATATTCTGAACATCATTTCTCTCCTTCACCTCCTCCCAGATCCTCCTCACTTCACCCACCCAAATCTATAGCCTTTCTTTCTTCTCTTTTTACAAAGCAAACAAGCATCTAAAACAAACAACAAAGCAGACTATGACAAAACAAAAGAAAAAAGAATTAAAGACAAACCACAAGAAATGTGGATGCATAGACACGTACATTTGCACACACAGAAATCCCTTAAAAGCACGAGCATTTTCTAAGAGTTACGATTAACAATCCTCCTCAAAAGAATTAGTTAATCACTACTCCTGCATGCACGGCTTGGAATGTAAAGTAATCCGTAGGATACCAATCCTGACTCATCTGGAGTCCAAGTCTCCAGTAATCTTACCTTACTAGGTACGACTGGAACTCAGTTCTGAATCCTAATGTAAGTAGGAAAGAGTGCAGGCCATGACTTCTGTTTCAGACTTCTTCGAGGTCTCCAGTGAACATGCAAGGTCCTTGGAAGCTAGCAAGCTCTTAACACCACCCATTTGCATACTTTCATTGAATGGTGGATATCAAGAGTCTGACAATGTGTTCCCTCCATGGCTTCACTACAGCCAGTGTGACATAAATCATAGGACCTCCCTGGCCTGTTTCTTTTATCAGTAGTAGCATAGCAGTTTGATTATACAAGTTTTCTGCATGGAAAGCTCTGAAGCCAGTTCACAATGATCAGTGGATGCGTTATAGTTTGTAATATTCTTTACGCTGTTACGAAGCATGCTTTCCCTAATCCCACACGCCCAGTAGGTGCCACTGTCCCTTCATAGACTAGCACTTGGTCAGAATTAAAGCTGTGCCACTTTGGGCACTGTAAGAATGGATGATTTACAGTCCCAGTCTTTACTCTTACTTTTAGATAAATTTAGCACTATAGGTTCTCTTGCCCCTATAAGAATTACCTTGTGTCTTTCTAGCATACTGTATACCAAGTAATATACTCTTGATAAACACTTATAAAATGTGTTGCTATTGTTCTAGGAGTGTCTGGAGTTTTTCAACATCCCAGAGTCCCAGTCAACACATTATTTTCTCATGGATAAACGGTGGAACCTTATCCACTACAACAAGGTAAGTCTGCAGCCATGATGTCCAAGCTGTGTTGTGTCATGGCTTACACAACCCTTCCCAAGTGCAGCTTACTATTGGTAAAGCATCACTGATTCAGGTTATAAGCATGGTCACTTGGGTCTCTTTGGCTTCGGAGCAATTGGTTTACTTTTCTACCCCTGAGTGTCCTTATTTGTAAAGGGAAAGTGATAACAGTACACGTGCTGGGGTAGTCGTAATCCCTGAGGGAGATGCAGCTTAAGCAGTGAGCTACTTATCACAGTTGATATGGGTGAATACATATTTTTGTATGGTATTGGCAGCTTTTCTCTCTGCTGTACCAAATACCACATAGAAAGGAACTTAAGAGAGGGAAGTTTATTTTGCCTCATGGTTGAGAGAATACAGTCCATTGAGGGCAGAAATGCATGGTGATAGGACTGGTGGAGGCCCATCAGTTACATGGTATCTACAATCAGGAAGCAACCAAGAGTGTCTGTGTTCAACTCACTCTCATCTTTTCATTCAGTGCTGGTCCCCAGCCCATGAACTTAAGTTGACAGTGAAGACTGACCATGACATTTATACAGCAATGGCAACCGCATCCCTGTTTGGAATTTTAGCTATACCTTGACTTTCTTTCTCTTCTTTTAACCATGATCGAATGAAGAAAATAACACCTCAGGTGGTCTCCGGCATCACTTTAGATTAACCCCCTACCAAAGTAATGTATCTTCTGGCCTTGCACACAGTGCCGACAGTGGGTAACCTGACTGTGTGCCATCAGTGGGTAACCTGACTGTGTGCCATCAGTGGGTAACCTGACTGTGTGGCATCAGTGGGTAGCCCAACTGGGCAGAATGAGCTTTCCTGAGGAGGCAGCTTTGCCTTTTTAGGATTCTGTGGAAATGAGGAGTGTGAGGTAGCAAGAATAAAAACCATTAGAAAATAAATGAGTATTTTATCTACCTGAGTTTTGGATAAAGAAGAAATGAAAATAGAAATAACGAGTTTTGAACTGGTTTTTCTCTCTGTGTGTCACCCACCACAGACCTATGTTCGAGATATTTATCCCTTCCGGAGGTCCGTCTCTCCACAGCTGAACCTCGTACATATGCATCCTGAAAAGGGGCAGGAGCTCATTCAGAAGCAGGTGTTTAACCATGCCTTTATGCTGGGTCATGTTTGGGGGAGGATAATTGTAAATCCGCTATCAGCCTTGAGAGTTTGCAGTGCTATTGTGTTCCTCTCCTCAGATAATGAATGATGAAAAACCTTGCTTAAAAGATTGTGCCCTCAAAACTGCAAGTTTTCTACATTGGATCATGGTGTGTAATGTACTCAGAGAAACTCACATGGGTTAATATGGAGCATATAATAGGAATACTCTAACTTCTTAACTGGCTATTGAAAAATACATAAGTGACTTACAATGGTTTATGACTGGGAGGTGGAGACAGATCTGGAGTTCAAGTTCATCCTTAGCTACATAGCAATTTCAAGGCTGGCCTGGACTCCATGAGACCTTCTCTCAAATAAGGAAAGAATTAGGGACTGGGAAATGGCTGAGTGAGTGACATACTTGCTGTGCAAGCCTGAGGACGTGTCTAATCCCTAACACACATAAAAGTTACGAGTGTGTATCAGTAATCCCAGTCCTGGGGGAAAGGAGAGGACGGCGGTAGATCCGCAGGGCTCTCTGGCCAACTACCCTAAATGAAATCATGCGCTGTAGGTGTGGTGACAGCTAATCAGAAGTAAGATTGAGAGTGGTAGAGGAAGGCATACTTGTCTACACTCATGTACCATATGCACGCAAAGTGTAAATAGTATAGTTCATACATTACTGACACAGTAAAAATAAGGAGCCCAGATGAAAATAAGTAAAAACATGCTACCTCAAAATAGCACTGAACTAACAGCCAGCAATCTAGATTCCATCCCTCCTGGGGATCTAAGAATCTAGCATTTTTTAAATCAGGAAAAGACACAGCCAAGCAGTTGTTCTTACATCTAACACTGAAAAGCAGAATAGCATTCATATGCTTGATCTCAAATCAGACTCTGACCTTAGGAAACTCAGCAAACCGTGTGCAAAACATGACGATACACCATTCCAAAACTGATCATTTCCTTAGTATAATTTTAATGCTCACATATTTTATTAACCTTTATCTTTAAGTAAAGTATATAAAGAAGAATTTGAAGATAGCGATCAATTCAAATTTTATGCACGCATCAAAGATGCTACTTTCACATTAAAATATTGTTCGTGAGATAAATAAGGATGGCCAAGTTTAGAACACAAAAATAAACTTTTTAAGATGGCTACCATTAACTGCCTAAATTGCTTTTAAAAGAAAGAAGATGCTGTGTCTGTGGCCAAGAGAAAGGTGTTGGGTTAAAACTGAAAGGTCTTCACCATGAACAGTGCCAAAGACCACCTCACCAGAGTGACCTCAGGCTTCATTTTTGTCAGCAAGATAGTCAAAAAACATAGTGAACAATGCTACTTCATAGGCATGTGTTTGTGATTACCGTGTTTAAATCACCTTCAAAAAGTGCCATAAACAGGGCACTTTCTACTTCCTCTGCTCTGGGCTGAAATCTTGAGATACCTAAGTTCCCTGTGGAGATGAAGATATGGAAGCTTAAGGTCTGGGATAAGATAACAACTGTTCCTGACTCAGGAACTTCCTAATCCTAGCTCGTGGCCCAGTGACTATCAAGACAAAAGAAAGAAGAGACAAAGAGCCCAGAAACATGCCTTCCAAACTCTGGAACAAACGAGTTTTCTAGGAGCCATCAGCTTTCATATGAATAATGTATTCCTAGATTCTACTTTGTCTTTGGTTAAAAAAGAAAAACCCAGAACCACCAGGGAACAGCTTAAGGCATCTGTGGAGCAGCCATTGTAACTGACTGCCAGCTCCCATTAGAGAAAGGTTTCTGTGTTAGGATGCCCACACAGATGGGACAGTGTGTCGTTCTGGACTCTCTTGACAATCCCTTCCTTGTGCTTCTCTAGGCCATAGCATCCCTGAGCTCAGACAGCATCAGGGACTGAGAGTTCATTAAACACCGTTCTTCCTGGTAGAAACATCCCTTCCTCTTTCCAGCCCTCCCTGTTTCATTTTATCATCCAGGTTTGTTACTGAAGATCTTCAGTGACTCCACTCTTTCCAACTTCCTAATTCTGCTCTTTGCTCCTGCCAGGTGTTCACCCGGAAGCTGGAGGAAGTAGGGCGTGTTTTGTTCCTCATCTCCCTAACTCAGAAGATCCCCACAGCCCATAAGCAGTCACATGTCTCCATGCTCCAGGAGGACCTTCTTCGGCTGCCCTCCTTCCCTCGAAGTGCAATAGATGCTGAGTTTTCTCTCTTCAGTGACCCGCAAGGTACTACAGGGAAAGAGGCCATTGCTCTTGGTTTGATCTGACTACTGGACCCCAGTGGATCTCAAACCTGAGTATTTCTCTGAGTCTGCTGGAGGTTGTATTGAGACTCAGATGGAGTGCATAAGAAGATTAAAGGAAGCCAAGCTAATCCTGCATGACACAAGTGAGAACAATAGTTGCCTCTGGGTTAGGAAGAGGTAAAGGAACTGTTGGCAGAAGACATGAGGGAACTTTAGGAAAGGACAAAAATTAGTCCTTGGATTTTGTGTACCTGAGTATGCACTGCCAAAGACCAGCATCGGCTTGGAGAGGCTTCTGAGAGTAGGGGTGTCTGTGAGAGGCAAAAACAAATGACTCAAAGTCAAATTGTGGGTCCAAGTTGGTGGCCTAGATTCTGCTGAGATGGCTTTTCCAACTGCTTGCTCTTTCTCTCTCTCTCTCTCTCTCTCTCTCTCTCTCTCTCTCTCTCTCTCTCCTCACTCTCACTTCTCTCCGCCCCCCCCCGTCCCCCGCCCTTTGGGTTGGGTGTCTGTGTGTCTGTGGGGTGGTGAGTCTGTGTGTCTGTATGATGTGTATCTGTGGTGTGTGTGTGTGTGTGTGTGTGTGTGTGTGTGTGTGTGTGTGTGTGTTCTGCCTTCTCTAGATAGCTTTTCCTTGCTATTCTAAATACTCTCTGGTTGAGACAGCTCTCCTAGTAAAAGTTGTAAAATCTATCTATCTGGATAGCTCACGGCTTTTCTGACTAAAATCAGAAAAGCTGCTGCAAAAATTCTTGGATTTTTCTGACCAAGTCAGAAATCCGTTAGAAAAAAAATCTTAAAGAGCTGTTTTCACTCTCCAGAGATCTGCAGACAGCTCATCTCTCTCCAGAGAATATTCTAAAGAAGAACTGATATAGTGCTCTACCAGCTCCTCTCATGCAGACCGAAAGCCCAGTTTTTCATTTACATATCAGTCATTTATTTCCCTGCTAGTACTGGTTCCAGAAAATAGGTACATTATTACACCAACATTCCTTTTGATTATCCTATGAATCAGCCCCTTAATTCTTAGGAATCAGCAAATACACATTTTCCTTTAACAAGGGAAAAGATTGCTTGCCTTTGTTAAGCACAGTTGATAAAGTAGCTGGGTGGGACCCTGACCTTTCTACCACACCTGGGCCTGGACTTGCTGTTCCAGGCTGACCTTGAGCTCAGGAATCTGCCTGCCTTTGCCTCTTTCCTACCAGCTGCCTTGTTCCTTAGATTCACGAATCCCTCCATAATTTATTTGCATCCTTATATTTTTGTATAATTGAGAAATTATATATACTTTTTGAGAAATTATATTTTTAAACTCATGTTTTACAGTTCTTTCCCACAGCCTTACAGTCTGCCCTGAGGGTCCCAGCGGTCACTATTTTGCTGAGACTTAGCTACACCTTCAGCTGCTAGACTCCTGCTGTTTCTAACCTTCATCGAGTCATTAACATTAACAGGGAAGACATTCCTCAAAAGGAAAAAGGCCTCCATCGGCTTCAGAAAATCTCTACGTTATTACACAAGCAAGCCTTATACCCACAGCAGCCATCCACACTCATGAAAGCTCACATCCTGTCTCAGGGGCAGGGGCCGTGCTACTCTGTCCCCACTAAGGCCATACAGGGTTCAGCAATATACTATTGCAAAACTCACTGGATATGCCCATTTACATTCTTTGTATTTTAGTGTAACTTATACCTGAAGTGTGATAGAGTCAGAGAAATAGCAAGAGACCCAGATGAGAACCTCACATACATCACTGATTTGGGACAAGCAACTTCAATTACCTTGATGTACTTCAGAGTTCCTAATAAAGAGTTCTGGGCCCCTAACAAATTGAACCGGGGCTGTGTTAGTCTCTGTTCCCTGCCATTGGATCCTCTTCCCCACTACTTTGTTTGCCTGGTTGGGCCTCAGTGGGAGAGGATGTGCATGCACCTACTGGGACTAGATGCCCCAGGGTGAGGTGGTACCCAAGGGGGACTTCCCTTCTCTAAAGAGAAGTGGTAGGGTCACGGGGGGGCGGCATTTATAAGGGTGAAACTGGGATACAGATGTAAAGTGAATAAAAAAATAAAATTAAAAGGAAGGAAGGAAGGAAAGAAAGATGAGAGAGAGGGAGCGAGAGAAAGAGAGAGAGAGATGAGAGAGAGAGAGAGAGAGAGAGAGAGAGAGAGAGAGAGATCTTGTTAGTTCTGGTCTAAACAGTGATAAGAAAAGAAAAGCCAGGCACTGATTCCGGCCCTAACTATTGTCCAGCTGCAATAATATCTCTTTCAGCAATGCAGTTTATTTAGCAGGAAAGCACTGCAAATGCCTGTCCTGGCTTGCCTAGAGTGCAATCAAAGAAGTGTGCAGACCCTTAGAGATGGAGGAAGTGTGTCCATGCAAGCAGTGTTGTGCTGGGAAACCTTTTCCCACTTCTTCTGGAGCGGGAACGAACGAAATAAATGGGAAATAGCTGTGCCCTGGCGGTTGATCGTGGGCTTATGCTGACAGGGCTGGTGTGCGGCTAATTTTGTCTCCGCTGTTTGTGTTCTCACAGCTGGGAAGGAACTGTTTGGCCTTGACACGCTTCAGAAAAGCTTGTGGATCCAGCTCCTGGAGGAGATGTTCCTGGGCATGCCAAGCGAGTTTCCCTGGGGAGATGAAATCATGCTTTTTCTCAATGTGTTCAATGGGGCTCTGATTCTCCACCCAGAAGACAGCGCCCTACTCAGGCAGTACGCCGCCACTGTCATCAACACAGCTGTCCACTTCAACCACCTATTCTCTCTCAGTGGCTACCAGTGGATTCTCCCCACCATGCTGCAGGTGCCCGGAGTCTCCTGTCCCAGCCACAAAAGTAACCCAGCCCTGCTCAGACCAAGCAGTCCAACACTATCTGTAAAGAATCCTTTCCATCCCAAAGTTATTGCCTTTGTTACCACAGAAGGCACCCAGTGAAACCCCCACATAGATTTTCCAAGAGCTCACACAATTCAGTGCGGTCCAGAGATACTGCCCCAGAGTTCGGGATAGTCTTCCCATGTCGCATTGCATCGTAACTCCAAGAATCTGTGGCATCTGATTAGCAGCCTCAGAATCCTCAACAACTAGTAATTCACTCTCCAGGGTCCCATCAGACCTGAGAAATAAGAAACTCTGTGCGAGGGCCCGGCAGTGTGTTTTTACCAAGCCTTGTGGTAGTGCAAGTACTGTAGACAGTGAGGGACACTCTACCCTGCCCTTGAGCCAGCGGGGTGGCCGACTGCCATCTGTCGTGACCTCAGCTTGAATGGGAATTTCTAGTGCCAGAAATTTAGGTGCAAGGGATAGGAGGAGTTGAGTGTAGCAAGATTTTCTGTTTCTCATGTCCAGTGTGCACCTAGTTCTACTGAATATAAATCGGACAGGACCTGGGACTAATTCAAGATGCCTGTTTGGGGATCATTTTAATGACCATTATGAAAGTAGTGTACGTTTATACAAAATACAATCTGCTTCATCCAGTGATGGCAAGAAACTTATTTTTACCATATGACTGTCTGCCTCATTTTTAAGTAATACCATTTTTTTTACCCAACATAATTAAACTCACTGTAAAACTGAGACAATACAATTTAAACAAAACATCCAGATCACCTGCAACCCTTCTTCCCAGAAAACATTTCTATTCCCTGAATATCTACACACAGGCATCAAAATAAAACTACATTGTACTATATTCAAATGGATAGCTTTTTGTCAAGTAACCAAGACCATCATGTGAATTTCATTCAGCTGTTGAGCCTTAGAGCATCAACAGCTACACTTCCATCGTTTTGAGATTTTATTTTACCCTAGTGAGAATGGACAAAGCTCTCAAACAAACAGACAAACCCCCTAGAACAAATGAGGACAATGCTGGAGAGGATGTAGGGGAAAGGCAGCACTTACACAGTGCTGTGAAAGGCATAAGCTGGTGCCACCCCTGGAAATCAGAGTAAAGGTGACTAAGAGCTAAGCTAAACTCGGGTCTACCACATGATTCCCCTGTGCTCCTCTTGGCCACGCACCAAAGGATGCTGCAGCCTACTACAGAGATGCCTGCTGGTCCATGTTCTGTGTTCATCTATTCACAGCAGCCAGGAAGAAGTCTAGGTGTCCATCAACTGACGGGTAGATACTGAAAATCCGGTATATTTACACAACACATGTACCATAATGCACTTAACAAGCTACTACTTACGATTAACTTATTTCAAGTTTTTCACTATTACAACTAGTCAGAAGCAGGTATTTTTAGGTAAACCTTGCGTCTCCTTCGTTCATTTTAGTAAATGTCTAGTCATAAGCTTCCTGGGAAATTTTTCAGAAAAATATGTTTGTGGTTTATAGGAATTTTATGTCTATCATCCAGTTATCTCAAGAAAGCTGATGCTATGTTGTGCTCCATTCTGCCAGCGGGTAACATTAGCCCCTTTCTGTGTTTCCTATGGCTATGGTATAAGTAAACACCACTCTGGCACACTGAAGGCATTTTCCAACCATGGGGCTATTTCTCGATAGGTATACTCAGACTACGAAAGCAACCCCCAGCTGCGCCGAGCCATCGAATTTGCCTGCCACCAGTTCTACATTCTACACCGGAAGCCCTTCGTGCTCCAGCTGTTTGCCAGTGTGGCCCCTCTCCTGGAGTTCCCGGTGAGTAAGGCTTGAGTGATGAGTGAAAAGCCACCAAAGGGAACTTTTAAAGGCAACATCAGAAAGCCAGGCATCACTTGTGTTTGGGCAGAGGCAGGCAGGGATGTTCCAAAACTCCAGGATGAACAGGAAGGAAGAAGCTTAAAATGGGTGTGACTTACTGATGGCATTTACTAGAGCCCTCAAATTGCTCAGCAGAGTGTCAGATAACACAGTTATATAAGTTGAATTGCATATAGAAAATGTGATAAATATATGATATATGTCATTATATGTATATGTATTTGCACTTATAAATTTTGAATTTCCAGTTGGCTGTATGAGTACTAAAGTGGCTATCAATAGACTGAAAGTGGTTTCTCGTGTTTTGTTTTTATATAGGATGCTACCAATACTGGGTCCAGCAGCAAAGGTGTGTCTGCTCAGTGTCTGTTTGACTTGCTACAGTCTCTGGAAGGAGAAACCACAGATATATTGGACATTCTGGAGCTGGTTAAAGCTGAGAAGCCCCTTAAGTCACTGGGTAAATGTACCCCCCAAGCATTCTTTTTCCTATTGAAATTATTCAAATAAATGTATGTACATCTATAACCAATTATAACTATGCATAACTAAACTTATTATATAGTATATACAACTAAATCAAAAAGAAATAGAACAATGTTATACTTTGAGTGAGTAGACTTTTTTATTATTTTCTTGTCTTAAATTTCTTGAGAATCTACAGAATAAGGAATCCTCTGTTCTGAAAATCATAATAAAACTTTTCTCAGCAGACCCCTGCTCGAAAGTTGAATTTCATCAGTTCTAAGCAAACAGACTTCTCTAATGGCCCTTTGTGGTTATGTAATGTACAGAATTCGATATAATTCAAAGATAGAGCTTTTCATTCTACCTCAGGCAATTAAAAGTGCCTGAGTGGCTTCTGCTAGGTATGATTGTTACAACCTCCCTTATTTGTGAGCCACGTGTTTGAATGCAGGAAGCAGAATTGTGTTGTCCTCAGATAAGAAATGTATAGTTTAGTTTGCAGAATTCAGAAATGAAAAACTAGGAGATAAAAGACCAAAGGACGCAGCAGGAAAGACGAGGACTTTAGTGGTGATGCCAGCTGCTTCTCCTGGAGTCACGTACACTGCGTCTCTGCAGATTTCTGCTATGGAAGTGAAGACTTGACCTTCTCCATCAGTGAAGCCATCAAGCTCTGTGTCACTGTGGTGGCTCATGCCCCAGAGTCCTTCAGAAGGTGAGAGAACCGCGGCCTTCCTTTCTGCCCCTTGGGATGCTTGGTGTCGGAAAGAAATGAAACGGAGCAAAGAAGCTGGTGTTTGACATATCTTTCTGTAACATTCTGATGAGCAATCTCCTAAAATCCAAATTTAGAAAATTCTATCATAGCAGCAGTCCTGAAAATTACTGTAAATCTTCCTGGATTTGAAATCCCCAAATTTGGAATCCTGTACAGAGGCAAAGATGTTTACTCTTGTTAAAAAATATTTTTTCCACTTACATAATTACAAGCTGTTAGCGGATAAAATTTCATAATAGGCATTTAAACCATCTGTGAAAGCCCCCTCTGAGGACACAAAGGACAGTGACATGAATCTTCTGTTTTATTTTGACACACACTGGGAAGCAAATGATTCACACAGGAAGTGAGTCACCCCAGTTCCAGGAAGTTGGCTCTGGTCAGATACAAAAGTTTCATCTCCTTTTAACAACCCTGCTCTGTTGGCACAGAGGGGAGGGAGGAGCCAAGCTTAACTTTGCTCACTGTCTTTGTACATTTGCCCTTTAGATGGGCGTCTCCTCTCCCCTACACTGAATGAATAAAGAAGTGGACAGGATTTACAGCTTTTTTTTTTTCAAAAGAAATATCTGGGATAAATAAAAATGTAACCAGGAAGCCCTGGGTTTTTGTCATCTTTAATGAGAAATAGAAATTATGCAAAAGGTAGACAGGTATGTGACTGTGGCCTTTAAGAGAAGAAAATCTGCAGTGTACAGTGTGGTCTCGCTCCCCATTCCCTGTCCCTCCTGCAATGCCCAGCTCCAGGAAGCTTCCGGAATGAACACAAACATTCTGTTTTAGTTTGTATTCTATCCATCATCAGTTAGATGCCTCAGCTTCTCATTAACATTAAGACCTTGGTAAGCTACAACAAAATCCTTTATTTATTTCAGGAACTATTCTGATTTCTTGCCTCCTTTTTTGAGCCATCCTAGATGTATTAGGACCTAGAAGTGTCATAGCTTCAACTCCATACCCATCAAGTTCTGAAAATTGTCACATTCTTATGGTAGAGCTCTGGTTCTGTGCAGTGTCCCTTCAGAAAGCAGGACCCGGTGCTGAAAAAGACATGGCAGACATTCCTGGTGTTTTGATTCCATTCTCTTTAATCTGAGGTTTCTGACACATCTGTACTACGCCAAGTGTGCACCCTCTCCCGTGAGTCGTGTCCTCACACTCTACTTAGGACATATTGCCAGATTCCACCAAACAGCACCTATCGACTCTTGCTGAGAAACGGCTTAGGCTTCCAAAGGATCTAATGGTGTCTCAAAATTACTTCAGCTGAAAAGTTGCCCTCAACACATTCCCAAACAGAGGCTTTGCTGGAGAATGAAGCACGTCACTCTGAATGGTCGCTAGCACTGCCAATATTCTGCTCTTCTTTTGGCCACTCGCACAATGGCTAATTCTTCTTACCTAGCTCATGTGCTTCATTAAGAGAGGCTTCCTCACCTGTCACTGGGTGCTGAATTAATTAATGACAGTCAACACGTCCAGCAGCCTTCATTGCTTTTGCTTGGTGTTGCACAGGAAAGGGAAAAGAATTCCTCTGGTGGCGTTTCCATGCTTCTGGATGTCACACAGCCCAAATACGATGTGACCTGGCTTTCTTTCTGGTGCTTACAGCCTTCAGATGCTGATGGTCTTGGAGGCCTTAGTTCCATGCTACCTACAGAAGATGAAGAGGCAGACGTCACAGGTAGAGACCGTGCCTGCTGCCCGGGAGGAGATTGCTGCCACAGCCGCTCTGGCCACATCCCTGCAAGCACTTTTGTACAGTGTGGAGGTCCTCACCAGGTAATCTCAGAGGCAGATATCCACAGCCTGAAACAACACGTATCCATTGAAAAGATGAGGAAACTGGTTGTGGCTAAATATCTCTAAAACCTGGCCTTTGTCTATGACTTAGACAATCTCTTTGTAGAGACAGCTACTCAGGCCCTTATTGCTAAAAACTGTAAATACTACATAAATTACCTGTGTACTTAGTGCTAAGTATTCTGAACAGTGGCAGTAGCAATAATGATGACTTTCCTACGTGATCACTAAACACACAATTACTTATAACTCGATGGGCTTCTGTGGAGATTTTTTTTAGCCCAGTGGTAAACAAATCTTTAGCAAAGGGACATGTTAGTGAATGTGACGCTAGCATCCACATTTTAATTATCTGTTTGATTAGTTTTTAGTTTTTACATTTTCAGAATCAGACAAGGGAGTGGAGACAAGAGAGAGAATGAGTGTGAATGCACACACAATTCAGAGGACGTGTTGTGAGGATCAGTTCTCCTCTTCTATCGCGTGGGTCCCAGGAGCTGAACTCCCTTCGTCAGGCTTGGGGCAAAGCACCTTTGCTCACCAGGCCATCTTGCTCGGCCTATTTAAGTATTCTGAGATGTGCATTTGCAACTCTAACTAAGCATTCTTTTATTACTTTACTACTCATAAAGAGTAGGATTTTTCACTGTAATTTTAGAAACTACAAAGCAAATACACACTTCAGAAAATTACTCTATTCCAGAAGGAATACATTTGTCATAGAATAGGATCGAATAATGATGGGGTTGGGGGAGAGAGAGATCTAGGGAAGAACTCACATGGGCACCAGTTCAAGAAGCTGTCCTGTGACAAGATTCTTGGGTTAAATGAAAGGAGATGAGCTAGCCCAGTAGGAAGGGCATGCTGAGGGCTGTAGGTAGACAAAGGATGGCTGAGAGCAGAAAAGGCAAGAGCAGGGTACAAGGCATGTGGCTGCCTTTCTTGCCCATTCTCTCTAAATTAACTAAAGCTATAGATATCCTTCCTAGAGGTACTGAGGGGGACACCCTGGGTGTGTGTATTTGCTCCTCCATTCCATTCTGCTGTTCTGTGTGTCCAAATGCCAGCCTAAAGTTCTGCCTATGATTTCACTCCTGACCTTGCCCAAGGACCAATTCCCCCATCTCTCAAGTGGGTCCCAGGAATCAAACTCAGGTTGCCAGGCTTGGAGGCCAGCGTCTTCACCAACTGAGTCATCTCGCTGACCCTATTTAGTTATTTTCAGATGTAACATATGAATGACAGTGAGTGGGACTGTTGTCCATGAGTGGTGATGTATGGTCAGTTTCCAATGATGAACCATGCTGCCAACCTACACAAGCAGAATGGAGCCCCAAAATCTTGGGTGGCATAGAAAAGAGGAAAGAATTGCAGTCATATCATGTAGAAAAAATTTATTACAGTAGCATTTGGAAAAGGTCGGTTACTATTCTCGACTCTGTTTTAGGGAGACCTAGGAGAGAGATGTGAAACGAACAGGTTAAATTTCACCCTCAAATGCTCATCTTCACCAAAATGAATACACAGAAAAGGGTGGAGCAGAGAGCCAGGAAAAACTTGACAAACTTACGTTCCAGTGAGTAGTCCAGACACTTTGCTAATGGTTTCAGGAAAGCCTTGGAGAAGATGCTTCCAAAGACGGGAATGTAATTAATGTAGCCTATTCCTTCCACACCTGTCTCCTAAGTCTCCCTACAACAAAGGCGAGAACAGTGACCAACCTTTCCCAAATGCTACTGTAGTTATTTCTTTTCACATGATATGACCGCAACTTTTTTCTCCTTTCTATTACCTTTATAATGACAAAGGAATTAAACACATCAAAAATACAAATTTTACTTGCCAAAAAGTCCATGAAGAGTTATGGATAAAGCTTTGGGCATTTAAAGTCCTGTAGCTCGGTTGATAAGGGGCTTGTCGGGATAGAGTAAGCTGGATCCTCAGAATGGAGGCTCCAGAGTTTCCTCGACTCTCCCACCTGTGCCAGGCACACGCATGCTCACTTCTACAATCATAAGTAAGTACTGAAATAGAGTCTGTGCCTTTCAGTACTCCTCTGTATTTAAAACCCCTTTTGTAGAAAAGAGAGAGCCTTTTGGTTAGTAGTAACCACAACATAATTGATTTTATTTGCTTTGCTTTGAGACAATTCCTACTGTTTGCAGTGTCTCCCAACCACTCCAACCCCACATCCCTATCCCATCCTTCTGTCTTTCTCCTGCAAAGCCTCTTTCCCATGTTCTTGTCCATTTGTCTGGTTTGCTATTTTTTTTTTAAAGGAGAGTCCCCTTTCGTATCCATACTGCTAATTTTCTTATCCCATGAAAAGAGATATTTAACAGTTAAATTACATATATAGAGAGAGTTTCTATTCTATAATTCTATCAGAGAGTTAGGGAACCAAAACAAACTTTGTATCTCATCCTTCTATGAACAGCATCCAGGAAGGATCAGCTATTCTCAGAGGCTCAATGGAAGGAAATGTGGGCATCACTCAGCCTGAGTAACTCAGGGGAGAACCCACTCCCAGGCTCATTCAAGTTTTGCAGAACTTAGTTATATGTGGCTTTCCTCTGAGCAGTTTCTTCGCTGTCTCTCTACCAGGAGCAACTCTGCATTTAGAAGGCATCTTAATCATTTTCCATGGTCCCCTTAATCCTTTAACCTGGCAATAGGGCATTGAACCTTCATGCTTCAAATTTCTGTCTTCAGACAGAGGGGGGACAAAGACTGTTTTTAAATGCACCATTAGAGTAAAACTAGGCACAAAGTCCTTGCAACCATTTTCGAGTTCTAACTACCAAACCAAGGTATGGGACGTGGTGGCCTTCTGCCAGTATCGAAAGTTTACTTGCCATACCCAGCATTCAGATCTAGAATGGGCCATAAAGATTTCATCATCCAGATGCTCCAAGAATCTATGTCATCTTTCTGTGCCTCAGATATCTATATATAGGCAGAATTTTATTTGAAGCCAAAGGAAAGGCCCAAGTCGGTAAATGAAATCATTTGAATCTTACTAAACTTCTGACTTAAAGTAGGCATTTACTCACTTCCTAGAGAGAATTGGGTATAATTTTCACTGAAAGAGTGATCACACTAGGTGATAATTTCTCAGAAAGATAGCGTAGTTCTGGTGTGTATTTAAGTGCTTTTTATTGTTATCTCTGGTGCTGGACTGCCTGCCCCCTGAGGAGCTGCTGAGTGGTCTTTTTATGATCGACTGGCACTTAGTTTGTGCCCAAGTCCTATTTGAAGAGTCATGCTTTAAAACTGAGAACCAAGACTTAAAACTTAAAGCCTGGTATGTGTGAAGAACTGGGAAGGAGCCATGTCTTTTAATGGTCTCTCAGGACTGAAGTACCTAAAGCTGGACCTCCTATCCTTGTAAGATTCTCAAACATACTTAGGTGGACTTCCCAGCTTGAGAATTTCATAACTGTCTCCTCCTTTGTTGCTTTGTTCTGGAAACCACTGCAGGCCCATGACAGCACCACAGATGAGTAGGAGTGATCAAGGTCACAAGGGAACCACCACAGCCAACCATACCATGTCCTCTGGAGTTAACACCAGGTAACTCACTGTGCCCTCTGCTTCTGTGGCCTCTCTGATGCACTTCAGTGGCTGGGGGTGAGAGGAATCCTCAAAACAAAACAAAATAAAACAATCACAGCCTTAAGTGTAAAAATCTACAAAGGACACCTTCCAAGATAAGAAAAGAGGGTGAGAGTTTAGAGGTACAAGAAAATACCAGAACTACTTAGAAAATCGTCACAAACTCACACAGCCTTCATGAGGTAACGGTTGTGCTGGGTCTATTGGACTCCAAGATGGCCAGAGGCTTCACCAGGCCTTGGAGTAGAGAGACCCTCTCCTCCCCATCATGTTTAAAAGTAAGGCCCAGATTTCAAAGTTGGCTCGTTTTGGTTTTTTTTTTTTTTCCAATTCCCTCCTTTGGCTATATTCCATGAGTTTATATAAATCCTTACACTTCTTTATGCTCCTCATAGGACAATGAAACAAGTTTTATAGGAGCTATAATTGCTGTATTAGTGGTGACCCAATGAAAGAAGATAGTACTTGTGAGGGTTAGTATTGTGTGTGTGTGCATGTATCAAAGGGTGTCCCTCCAAAGGCATTGATATGAAAACTCTAGGAAACTCTGGCAATGAGTCCCCTTTCCCCTGAAGCTTATGCCAGTTGCTGTTCTGATTCACAGGTACCCAGAGCAAGGAGCCAAGCTGCACTTTATCAGGTACAAAAGGACTAGCTCCCGCTTCACTCCCCTTCTGACACACTGAGATGATTTCTTTAGACGTGGGTACCGATTCCACTCAGCTCCTACATCGGATGCATGATGTTACCGTTTCCACGTAAATCCTCAGGAAACTGCTCTGGGAAAGCCACCGCAGTGTGTCTGAAATGATAAATTTTCTTCATCTCCCAAAGGAGCTTCTGCGGAGCTCTGCCTACCAATTCCTTAACTCAGTGGGAAGCATATTTCTCTGTCGTGTGACACCCTGCACACCCTGCATTCATAGTAACCAAGTGCCCATGTTTTCTGAGTCCTGGTTAATTATTCATAAATCCATAGGGAAAACCTCCATTTACTAGAGGAAGGGCAAGGCCTTCCCAGAGAAGAATTAGATGAACGAATTAGTCGAGAAGAATTCAGAAGACCCCGGGAATCTCTGCTGAACATTTGCACAGAGTTCTATAAGCATTGCGGGCCAAGGCTGAAGATCCTTCAAAACCTTGCTGGGGAACCACGGGTCACTGCCCTGGAGCTGTTGGATGTGAAGTCCCACATGAGGTACCCATACACATGTTCCACCTCTGCCTGGGAGTGTGATGCTCAGAGCCTAAGCCATGTGCCTGTGCCTGTGTGCTGGACTGAGGTGTGTGTGTGGGGGGGTGTGGGTGGCTGGGGTTTTGGGGTGGGAGTGGGAAGGCTTCCTCCAAGAAAAGGAATGAGATATTTAGAATAATTTTTTTTCCTGTAACTTGGGTACATACCATTTAGATCCTTCTGGTAAACATTTTATCTATTAAAGGGATCTCAGAAATTGGCAATGATTTTAAAATGGGAATTCAGTTTATAATTTACTGTTCGATAGATTTTAAAATGCGATCCCAGAGGACCCAGTAGCTTATTTCTAGCAGTTTTTAAAGGATCATAAGAATTCCTTCAAAGTAAAAGTTCATGGTTAACAAAAGACTGACTTTGAATGTTTAATCCATCTACAACACTAAATGTATGGTTCTCCCCAAGCCCTCCAGGCACCACATTGTAATTTGCCAGAACACACCAATTTCCTGAACAGTAACTGCTTTGTTTTTTTGTTTTTTTCTTAAATTGATCTTCTGAAAGGAATTTAGTAAGTGTTGGGTGAAGTTACAGAGGAGGGCAGAAGCATGACCTGAACATAAGCTCTTTCCCTGTCAACCTCTTGCCTTTCCTGAGGTGTGGGTACACGCCCATCCATGCCGGAGAGCTCCAGCCCTCCCTACTGTGCAGTGGTGGGGAAGAGGTTATTTCACACTGATGACTGCAGCTCCTACACAGAAGACTGCAGTGTTTCAAGGACCTGTTGTTGCCTTGGCAACTGAGGACTCTATCCCTAATTCACCTGAGTAATTCTGTGAATAGACAAACATTGCATTCAGAAACAAGCATTTTGTGAGTGTCTGTCTGTCTGTGTCTATCTCTGCATGTATCTGTGTGTCTATATGTGTGTGTGTCTATGTGTCTGTTTCTGCGTGTGTGTCTATGTGTATGTGTCTGTGTATGTCTGTACATGTGTATATGTGTCTCTCCATGTGTCTGTGTTCATCTGAGTGTGTGTGTTTAGGTGTCTGTCTCTATATGTGTGTGTCCTGTGTGTCTATATGTAAGTGTTTGTGTCTGACTCTATGTGTGTGTCTTTGTATGTATGTCGGTGTGTGTCTGTATCAGTATGCATGTGCATATGTGTCTGCGTAGTATTCATGTCTATGTGTGTCTACGTGTGTTTTGTTTCTCTGTATGTATCAGTGTTTGTGTATGTCTGTGTGTGTGTGTGTCAGTATGTGTGTCTGTGTGTGTATCCATGTGTATTTTTATATATGATTGTCTAATTCTGTGTGTACATCTGTATATATCTATGTATCAGTGCCTGTGTGTGAGTGTATTTGTGTGCATGTCTATATGTGTCTAGGGATTGTAGGACTGTTCTATAAGTCTTTGGATATGTAAGGGAAGGAAAACTAAGATTAGAGAGGCCTTGAGCGCCCTCTAGAGGCTAACACTAAAGTTAAGCAAGCCCTAAGTTACTACTTGGGACTTAGTGTAGATTTAAGGTACAATAGACATTAACACTAATGAAAGTTATCTACTATATTAGATATTAGGGCTTTAAAATAAATCCCTAATGTTCAAAGTTATCATAGTCCATTCCAAAAGGCAAAAAGAAAATAACACTGTTGCAAGTACTAAAAATCACTTGTATAATAACTGTTTATTATTTTCAGGCAACATTTAAACTACATGATACAAAGAGATAGAATACACTAAGTAGAAATTGGAAAAAGGTAGTGCCACCTGTAAATATTTTTGTTTGTGATGAGATTGACACAAAAATTAGTATGAAATCATATTAGATTTATTTGTGAACCATAAATTTGATATTGACCTTCTGGAGTCTTTTTTTTAAAAAAAAAAAGATTTATTTATTCATTATATATAAGTACACTGTAGCTGTCTTCAGACACATCAGAAGAGGGCATCAGATCTCATTACAGACGATTGTGAGCCACCATGTGGTTGCTGGGATTTGAACTCAGGACCTCTGTAAGAGCAGTCAGTGCTCTTAACCACTGAGCCATCTCTTCAGCCAGCCTGACTTTCTGGAGTCTTAAAGTAATTAGCAAAATATGATATGCTATAAAACCATAACATTAATAGAATAGAAAAGTCATTGTTTGGTGAAATAATAATTATTAAAAATAATGCTGTCCATGGTGTTAACCCCAGTGATCAGTGAGTTAAGAAACAGAAGGATCAAAGTTCAAGGCTAGTTTTGTCTTCACAGTTCCGGGACAATCTTGGCTACACAAGGAGATCCTAGTCTTACTACAAACAAGCAAATAAGTAAAACAAAGGACAAGCAATGTCTCCCAGTTGCTATTTGTTGAAAAGAAAGAGAGTGATACAATGAACAGGGTCATCCACAATTCCTTTCTAATGGATAAGGGGCCAGCTCTGGGTGGCCGTGTAGATATTATTTATGTCATATGTGATTTGTCACAAGCCAGCTTTCTGGAGCTAGGATAGTGAGAGAGGAGTGGGTTACTCAGATACTATATAACCGAATGTCCCCTATTAATGTACAACCGAACAACAAGCTTTTGAGGAAACACAAGTGTATGCTTCTTTGACTGAATACAGAGGTTCTGTGTTACGCTGCGAGGGGGACAGATCCAAATACAGTGACCGGTGCCTACGTATATTAACGTTTCTTGTCATTTCAGTGTGTGTGTGTGTGTGTGTGTGTGTGTGTGTGTGTGTGTGTGTGTGTGTTAAGTCAAACTAATCATAAATTTTGGAGTTGTGAGTCATATTTACAAGTTTAAGAGTGAATAGTACCCAATCAGAGAAAACTTGGCTGTAAAAGGGGAAATGGGACTTATATATTCCAAATAACATGGAAGATGTTTGCTCAAATAGTTTGGATCAGTCTAAAGAGCTAAGAAACAGTGTTGAGGGAGTCTATACTCTGCACTTGCACAATATCTGACTAATTTCAGGATTCTCAGTGAAAATATTCTCGGTTAGTTAGACTCTCTGGCCAAAAGGAATTTCTTGCCATGTCCTTGTCCTTCCTCTCTCTCCCTCCCCCACCTCAGTCATCCTTGCCTCCTTGCTCCTGCTCTGCCTTTTGTCCCATGCTCTTCGTCTTCCCCTCCCTTCTCAATGAGAAGAACTCTTGAGTTACCATCCAAAAAGGCCCAGAGTAACGATTATCTTCTTAAAACAGGAATAAGATTGCAAATACATGCTATCATGGAGGTAGGGTTGAAAACATATGAAAGGAAACTTTCTTGTAGGCTCACCACTAATCCATTTTTCATGACTAAAGTTTAAAGAAACTTACATATTAATCTCTAAGGTTTTTCCCCCCTCATTTCTGGCTCTATTATTCTCAAGCTAACAGTAGATGAATTGTTTTTAAAACATGTCCCAAAGCTATCTTTAAAGCACATCTTTTTTAGAGAACTAAATTCTAGTGATTATTCAACCACACAATATGCACTTAGTCATATTGATTCACTGTCTTCAATAAAATATGGCTTACAAGAGCCCAAGTTGCTCTAGACTGGTTACTGTTACAGTGGAGTGTCTGAGAATGTGCAGGGATAAGGTGAAGGTATCTAGAAGAGTCCATGTGGCTAAAACTGCCGTTATCTGAATATAAGCCATCTAAGAAAGAATCATCTTTGTGTGACACGCTTATGAGAGATGTAAGTAATACCAAGTGCTGACCATTTGAGGCATTTCTTTACGGCACCCACACACACACGGTTTCCACGCCCGTTAGGAGTGAAGCCGGTGCGTATGAAGGGATAGGAACTATTTCCTGGCTATGAAGGATTGCCATGAAGACGATCAACTGGACTTGTGCATTCATAATTAAGCCTAGCAAGAAGATACTAGAGACAATTTAGAGACCTAACATGACAGCAGCTTCTAAGAGTGCAGACCTCTGAGGGTAGAATGGCTTCCCTTGATAGTAACGAGTTCTTCCATGTGTGAAGCTAGTCCAATGGGATACATGTTAGGGCATCTAAGCATTGGAGGGGTAGGCAAAGGCTTAGATATTATTCCTGAAGTGGAGCCTAGAGGTCATACTGTAGAGCCTTTCAAGCTTTTATTTTGCCTCTCCTGGGCTATCAACTTTTCTCTTTATTAAAATGCTATAGTTAATATTTGAAAAAGGAAAAGTATAATATTCCCATTGTACTACTTCTAATTAATAGATCTCCACACGAGTTTGTGCTTGTTTTGTTTTGGTGTGTGTGTGTGTGTGTGTGTGTGTGTGTGTGTGTATACAGTGTGTGTACAATTACATTCTCTGGAAATTGAAGGTGTAGGAAATTGGCAGAGTTCCTGTTTAGCATACACAAAGTCCTGGGTTTTATTCCCAGCACCACAAACAACCAGGCATGATATCAGACATCTGTAATTCCAGCACTTGGGAGGATGAGGCAAAAGAATATAATATTCAAGCTCATTTTCTGTTACACAGCAAGTTCAAGGCTAATCCGGGTAGCATAAGACCTGTCACACACAAAAAGAAGCGGCATTCTTTAGATACATTTGAGCTGTCCTTAATCTTTCTAAGTTGTCTTCGTGTTTATTCTCTGAAATATCCCATGATTCTCCATAACTATACATGTGCACATATCATTAAATTGATATGTGTGAGAAGAACAGAAGAATTAAAGGATGTTGGGGAGAACGTTTTTAGTTAAGAAGTTGATATGTTGGGGTTGGGGATTTAGCTCAGTGGTAGAGCACTTGCCTAGCAAGCGCAAGGCCCTGGGTTCGGTCCCCAGCTCCGAAAAAAAAAGAATTAACAAAAAAAAAAAAAAAAGAAGTTGATACGTTGATTAGCATGACGCTGTGTATAAATAGCCCCACTAAGGTATGTTCTATTATTTCTAAAATCATTTTAGGCTGGCAGAAATTGCACACTCCCTTCTGAAGCTGGCACCATATGACACCCAGACAATGGAGAGCCGAGGCCTTCGACGCTACATCATGGAGATGCTTCCCATTACTGACTGGTCAGCAGAGGCTGTGAGGCCAGCTCTTATCCTCATTCTGAAGAGACTGGATAGAATGTTCAACAAAATCCACAAGATGCCCACCTTGAGGTGAGAAGGCTTCCTGCTCGGATATTACAGAGCACAGGGTTAGAAATTTGTCATTTTGAACACTGTAGGTCAATCAGTGGTTAATTAAGTTTTCAGGTGGTATTTATTCATAGATAATATACATTCCCCAATAACCATATTTGTTTTGAGGAAATCACGTTTCTTTAGGGATGTATGTGTTCATCTTGAGGAAGTATCTGTCCATTTCTCAGAGAGAAATTGGAACTCACAACTTAATCCCTTTTGAATTAAGACAGCAAATGCCTTCCAAATAGCCAGCACAACGGAAAAGAGAAGCATTAATCTGATACGAAAAGTGCTACATTTCATATAGTTATCAAGTTTGGGTAGGTTGCTAGAAATTCAGGTTTTTATAGATCTCGACCAAACTGCAACTTTAAAATCTCGGATAACAAACCCAGACATTCACCTTACTCAGTGGAGCATTAAATGAACACAGTCACAGCCTGGAGATGTCCTGGTGGCCTAAGAAATATCCATCCATCCCCTTCAAGTTTGCTGATGCCACTTCACTAGCCTACCTGGCGAGACACTACAATTCACAACCGATGAATGGAAACTTCAAATGCAGATGAATGAGAGAGCTCCAACCACCTTTTCAAATTAAAATCAATGCAACTTTGCCTCAGACTGTGGTACTTAAGGTTCAAGTTTTACGGACATTAGCCAGCACTCTGAATGTTTATGCCACCATGAGGACTCTCAGAAAAACAGAATTGAACAATATCAGGCTAGTGCCTAAGTGCTGGTTCTTCTATAATTTTGTACCATAGTGAAGGATGTCAAGACACTATATCAAGGTCACTTGTTTCAGTGGCATAGAGGTGCCTGGGTTTTTTGGTTTGGTTTGATTTGATTTTGGGTTGTTTTGGGGTTTTTCTTTTAGATTTATTTATTTATGGTATTATATGAATACACTGTATCAGATCCCATTACAAATGGTTGTGAGCCACCATGTGGTTGCTGGGAATTGAACTCAGGACCTCTGGAAGAGCAATCAGTGCTCTTAACTGCTGAGCCATCTCATCAGCACGAGATGCCTGTTCTTAAGCACGATTTCTTTAATAATCCCTTTAGAACATTTGCATCTATTGGTAAATGGCTGATCAAACATTTATAAAGTCTTACGAGTGTGTGTCAAAATAAATTCTTTCTCTTAAGTACTTTGACATCTAAGATATTAAAGATCTCCATAAAATGGCTCATTTGTCCTATAGATCAGCCAGTTATAAATGACACACCTCCCCAAAGGAACTTTTTGATTCATGCACACTTTTGATCAGCTATGGAAACTTTACCTGCAAATCAGGATGTCAAGACACTATTTGTTTGTTTCTATTCTCTTCATGTGACCTCCTTTCAACACACAAAGCATTGACTGAAACTGACCTGTGGACGACCTGGGTGCTTTTGGCATCCAGGATGTAAGTGTCTCCTCACTTGGGATACATCTCCAGTCTTTCATTGTACAGGATGCAGTTTCATAGCAAGTGTAGGCTTAGAAATAATTTTCAAATCAGCAAAGCCCAACCTGCATAATTTGGAGTCCTAGAGATTGAGACACTCACAGGCTGTATTAATCTGGTTGGATTGTGTGCTGTACCATCTGTAATAGCATAAAAATTAATCCAAGATTCTTTCCCAGGAAGCAACGAGAAATTTTTAGACTATTTTCCTCAAATTTCATCTTTTAACAGGACTTATACCATAAAAATCCCATTGATAGGGTGGTGTGAAAGTTGATGGTACCAAGAACTGTCTGATAAATAGATCTCAGAACTGCAGCTGGAAGTGGATTTATTCTGTTAGAAGATTTCTCACATCTCCTGAGTCGATAGTATAGGAACCCTCTCAAAAATCACGTCAGGGGCCTTAAAATATGACCCATTCATCATCTCTGTTTTTTCTTCAATAGATTTTGTCTCATTAGTCGGTGGGGCAGGATTGTGCCTCTGCTACGTTTTCAGTACCTTCTTCCCCTCCCAGTGTGCTCTGTACTTTTGGAACAGCATGGGTAAACGTCACCCCATGGGAAACACTCTGTTGTCTCAGACACATGTCCTGTCTTAGTTGATGTCCGGATCACTGTCTCGTTCACTTGTTTCAGATTGTCTCCAGAAGGGAGCCAGGTTGCTAATGGCTCCTATATTGTATTCCAGGCGACAGGTTGAATGGGAGCCTGCCAGCAGTTTGATTGAAGGGGTTTGTTTGACACTTCAGAGGCAGCCAATCATATCCTTCCTGCCTCACCTTAGGTCACTGATCAATGTCTGTGTCAATCTGGTGAGTAGCCAAGTGGCAATCTTATGAAACTTTGCACAGTTTAACTCTGCTATTGATTTCTCTAAACTGAAGATTTACAGGTCAGCTACTTTGTGCCCCTTACCTTCCTGTGAACACTGACGGCTCAGGTGACACTCAAAACCCTGAGGTACATTTCAAGGTGGTGCATGGGAGATACAGGGGCCCATCCCTGCCCAGGCGGGATGTTGGGGTGCTGCTTCCCATGCATTACTTTGACAATCACCTCAAAGTTGCGTTGAGAGTTGAGGGCTGCCAGTTGGAGAGTGGGGTGGTGGAGTCTGCACAATTGGCTAGGGGTTGACATAGTTTTGGAGGAGAAACACAAAAGAAGGCTATTCTTTTCTTCCTTTTTCTTTCTTTCTTTCTTTCTTTCTTTCTTTCTTTCTTTCTTTCTTTCTTTCTTTTTTTAAGGGCCAAATAACACCATGAGTTGGCCAGGCTAGGATTTATACAAAGAAAATTTATCTTCACTGTTTATGTAATATCTAGAGTCCGGTCCTCACAAGGTTTTGTACGATGTGTGAAAACCATGCTAGAGCATATCATCCAGTAGGATCAGCTGCTTAACTAGTTTGGCAACCAATGTGTAGTTGCAATGCCTAGTTTAGTGCACATAGAGCTGTGACCATCCTCATTGTTATCAGTATTTGCTCCACCAAGGATTGTTGACGGCACTGCCTTGAACCCACCAGTAAGTGTTCAGTCTCCCAATTATCCATCTCTCATTTCCTACATAGTTAGCTGTAAACAACATTCTACAAAACCTTGCCTGAATCCAGTATAATGACCGACCTGACTCCAGACATTACATGCCTCAGAGGGCACCGAGAAAGGAGAGACTGAGAATGACATGCCAGACCTCCAATTTGTTCCTATTATTAATAGCGAATGAGACTCCTTTACTGCAGTTGCATGAAATTGCAATGGTCAAGGCTAGTCATGTGCTCTGTTTGTATTTCAGGTGATGGGAGTGGTAGGACCTTCCAGTGTTGCTGATGGATTACCCCTTCTTCATCTCAGCCCTTATCTCTCACCACCTCTGCCCTTCAGCACAGCTGTTGTCCGGCTTGTAGCATTGCAGATACAGGTGTGACTGCCTTACCTGTTTGTCACGCTCATTAAGTTGCCAGTGGAGGCACCCCATCATCGTGGTGGTCTCTCTCTCTCTGCAAAGGCTGGGCAAAATCTGTGAAACCGAAGTGGGAACACCTCCAAACACTGATAGGTTTCGAGCTTCAGCCCTGAGCGTGGCCCTAAGTTGTGCTTCTGTAATTCTTCTTGAGATCTCAAAAATAGCAGAGTCATCTAGTCCTGGCACAGCCACAGAAACCACTGTGGTCGTGGAAGCTCTGTGCAAACTAATGGCATATAGGTAATCGGCTCACAATTATTAATCAAAAGAAGCAATAGTATTCAAAGTCTGGTTTAAGATTATTTTCAGAGAGAATTACAGTATAAAATTCTTTCACGTGTTACTACCAGACTTTGAATATCTGTATTTTCTTTAACAATTGTGGGTTGAATATTATTTTAAGTGCACATGCGCACATGCGCGCACACACACACACCACCATCCTACTTTAACAACAAAGGTACAAATTCCCTACTCCCCGTTTCTCTGTGTCACCCAGTTTCAAAGCTCTGTGATCAATGGAAAGAATACACTGGCTATCGATGGGTAATTTATAATGATAATTACAATTATCATTATAATCATACTGATCTGGCATTCATGGCTACTTACCATCTAGTAAATGGGTAGATGTTCAAAGAATGTAAGGATGGTGGCTACTGTGCAGAAGGGAAAAGACAACATCCTAACTTTTACCTTAATAATCTATTTCTAAAGATCACATATTTCTTCTTTTTATTGCTCCTGGGCTTGAAGAAGGCCCAGGTGTGTATTAAAGAATTTTTAAATAACTCCCAAGTGGAGAAAATGACAACTTGGCATTTTCCTTGGTAAACACATAGAGCAAAATTAGTTGAGGGGAATTAAACTTCTCCACCTACCGTTTAAGCCATTACTGTCTCTTTAGGAATGTAGCTCTGTTATGCGAAGCCAATGGTAAAGCATCAGTGTGGGTCAGACGCCATGTGGCACAAAGACTACACGTGAACTCATAGTTTGCAGGCGCAGCCAGCGGGGAGGCACCTTTGCCGACTCTGTAGAAACAAGTGCACCCAGCGGACACAGTGGTCAATTAATCTTTTCTTTTTCTATTATTGCTGCACAGGCTTTAAAAGAAGATTTTCCTTTAAGCCATGTGATCTCCCCATTCACCAATCAAGAGCGAAGGGAGGGGATGCTTTTAAATCTGCTCATCCCATTTGTGCTCACAGTAGGATCTGGAAGCAAAGGTCTGACTAACTTAACTAAAGGAAACGTATCGTTGTTGTCATGTTCTCTAACTACCAGCGTGTTGTTTCTTCTATCCTTTCTTTTCCCCAGGAAAGCCATCAGTTGAATTGCATCTAAGTGGTTTAAGTGGGCATTGGTTTGGGAAATAGTTTCATTTGGTTTAGCTGACCTGGGACAAGAATTTCTTTTAGAAAAAAAAAATAGTTCCTATTCAAAATGATTTTAATACAGTAGAGCGAAGAAGGACATTGTTTCGCTTATGTTAAGATGTTAATTAGTTCAAGTACAATGCACTGAGAAGGGATGGGTGCCTGGACACTGTTGTTAGCAGAGATCCTGTAGCTGCCAGCTATCAATAAGTTCTCTTTACTTTTCCTTCTTAAGGGGGCCTTTCTTCTAGGAAAAACCTATCTCAAATGTAAGCACGATCACTCTAAGTACTTGCCAATAGAAAAGAGAAAGAACTTTAAGCAGGGGATCTGGCTAGCAATACAAGTGCTTGGATGCCAGCTATGGTGACCCTCAGGTGCTGATAATGCTGTGCTGTATGTGGAAGACAGCATACGTGGTAGGAAATACCCACACTCCTAGGTGTTCTGCTTTTGAACTGGAAGAAGTTGCATTGGTCAGTGTCTAACATGGAAGGTCTGCCTTGTGATTGTTACTTTTCCCCCTTCCTCTCCCAAAATGCACTTCAGATAGCCCGTGGCTGGAGCAGCCTGAGGTACAGCTTCTGCTGCAGACTGTCATTAACGTGCTCCTGCCCCCTCGGATCATCAGCACATCCAGGAGCAAGAACTTCATGCTGGAGAGCTCTCCAGCTCACTGCTCTACCCCCGGGGACGCAGGCAAAGACTTGCGCAAGGAAGGGCTGGCTGAATCCACCAGCCAGGCGGCTTATTTGGGTAGGTCTTTTCTCCCCTGCCTCCTCTTTTTCTCTCCCCAAGGATGTATTTACTAAGATAGCATCTTGGCTCAGAAGGTACGTAAGCTACTTAAGCAAGAAACACTCTTGCATGGCTCTTTTACTTCAGTAAATACATGTCAAAAGGCAAAGAGTATTTTCTTTTTAATTGTTTTTTGAATTTTAATTTTATTTGGCATCCCAACTGCAGACCACAGTTTACCCTCCCTCCTCTCCCTCCAGCCCCTCTCCCACACCCTCCCGTCTTACTCTCCCCCATCCACTCCTCTTCTGTTTCTCTTCAGAAAAGGACCAGACTCAGTGGATATCAACTAATCAACTGGCCATGGCTTGTCAAGTTGCAGGAAGACTAGGGACCTCCTCTTCTATTAAGGCTAAACAAAGCAACCTGGTAGGGGGAAAGGGCCCCAAAGACAAGCAAGAGAGTCACAGACAGCACCTGCTCCCATCGTTAGGAGTCCCGCATGAAGATCAAACTGAACACTGTGAACATATGTGCCAAGAGCCTTACTCAGTCCCATGCAGGCTCCCTGGTTTGAGGTTCAGTCTCTGTGGGCCCCTGTGAGATCAGGTTGGTCGATTCCATGGGTTTTCTTGTGGTGTCCTTGACCCCTCTGACTTCTGAAGTCCTTCTTCAGCAGGACTCCCTGAGCTTTGCCTAATGTTGGGCTGTGGGTCTCTGCATCTGTTTCCATCAGTTGTCATCCTCTCTGATGACAGTTCGGCTAGTCATCAATCTGTGAATATAGCAGAATATCATTAGGAATCCATTGACTTTTGTTTTGTTTTGCCAGTCATGTTTGGTTCTATCCTAGGTCTCTGGGCAGCCAACCTCTGGCTTCTGGCCATCCAGGTAGTTATCAGGAATAGGCTCCTGCTCATGGCATGGATCTCAAGTTGACCAGTGCTTGGTTGGCCACTCCCACAATTTCTGTGCCACCTTTACCCCAGCAAATCTTGTAGGCAGGACAAATTATAGGTCAAAGGTTTTGTGACTGGGATGGTGTCCCAATTCCTCCACTGGAAGTCTTGCCTGTTACAGGAGATGGCTGGTTTAGAATCACTGAAATTTAACAACTGCTCTGAGGTAGTATATACTGTCATTCTCATTGGTCTGTCAACTATATACTTAAAGCCCTTGGGGTTGACATCCTGAGATGTAGGACATGGTGATGTTTTGGGATGGTATTTCCTCAGCCAGCTTTCTCTTTCTTCCCTGGCAATGTCTTTACATTTCTGTCTTGATTTTTAATTATGTGAGGACAATTCTCTCTTCCTACAAGCTTCTAATTCCTCTCCCCACTTCCATTCCTACTTACCCATTGCCCCATTCCTGCCTTTAAGGCTCACCTTCCTGTGGAGTAATAGAGAGCTACTCATTGCCCCTGAAAGAAGTAGACCGGTGGGAAAGACCACACTTGGATTGGCAGCAAGCATAAGGAACACTGACAATTGGAAACCACAAACGAGGACCATCTCACCTGGCATATTTTCAGCTCACCACAGTGAATGTTGGTGGGAGAGTATGAACCAAGCACAAAGTCACTAATCAAACAGGTCCCTGGAGTTTGGAGTGTTGTAAGAAATTAGCACTCACTGTGGCAGGGTTGGGGGTGTGTGTGTGTGTACACAAAGCCTGCCCAGAAGGGTGCCCTGAAGTCCAGTATAAGCAAAGGCAAAAGAAGTCAGGCTCAAACAAACTTCAGGCCCAGGAGAGAAACACATGTGATGTTAGGGAACACAGAAACAGAAGTCAATAGGGGAGGGGAGCTTATTATGTGAGACGAGGAATAAAAAACTTACAAAAATTTCTCATTCCATTCAACTTCCCATTCAACTTTTAAACAAAGGTATTGGTATTATTTTCTTCCTTGATCAAGCCAGTTTACCTGGTTTTTTTTTCAATTGTTTTAGCTGGGGTTGGAGTTATATTATAAGCAATATGCTGAGGATTCCGTTGAACCACTGGGGCAAAGCCTATGGGGCATACATAGAGCATTAGTAATGCACATACCTCTAATGCCCTTTTAGTTCAGTAGACAATCCATCTTATCCCAGTTTTTTTCCAAAATGGAAATTTCCAGTGCACTTAACAAAATTGTGTTCTAATCCATGTCTACATACCTTTGCTCAGGCATGTATGTTAAGTTTCTAGAAGCCTAGAGTATAACAGATTAGCAGATTTTCCCATGTCCCAGAGCAGTGGCTGTGGACAGTGTCCCTCTAAGGCACAGACCCTCAGGCTTCTCTTCTCTTTCCTTGCTATGAAGCTCTCAAGGTTATTCTCGTCTGCTTCGAGAGGCAGCTGGGAAGTCAGTGGTACTGGCTGAGCCTGCAGGTGAAGGAGATGGCTCTGAGGAAAGTGGGTGGCCTGGCCCTGTGGGACTTCCTGGACTTCATCGTGCGCACCCGGATACCCATCTTCGTTCTCTTGCGCCCTTTCATCCAATGCAAGGTGTGGAGCGCTGTTCCCGCAAGAACATGCAGTTTTCCATTAAGGCAGGAGTGCTGGCTGGGTGGGTGCGCAGGTGCGTGGGTGCGTGGGTGGGTGTGTGGAATACACAGGACACATACACGTCGCTGCGATCAGTTAGCGGGGGCTATTAACTCCATGTTTAGTGAGGAAACAGCCTCAAACAAGTCTCCAGAGGTATTTCACATCCAAAGCACCTTCTCCCCTAGTAAAGTCTTCCAAACATATTTCCAGCCCATTCATCACCCCTGTCCCTTTCGAAAAAGGAGAAAAAAAAATGGCGCTATGGAATATTCTGGAGAATGTGTTCCCATGACAGTAGCATTATTTGAAATCTACTATTAAAGAAACATGGGGGAAATGGGAGAGTTAAGGTTTCTTTTTCCTTCCATTATTTATCTACCCTTTTATTCTTCTCATGCCCCGATTTCTTAGGGGTAGAGACCCTAAACAATTGGATTGTGTGAGCAATGCCCCTTTCTACTCATTGCCTTCTGTTCTTCCTGTATCTATTAGGTCAGTAGGCATCATACATGGGGAAACGGGGTCCTGAGCATGCAATACTTTCCTTTTAGTTACTGGCCCAGCCAGCAGAAAATCATGAAGAGCTTTCTGCCCGACAACACATCTCCGACCAGCTGGAGCGGCGCTTCATTCCCCGCCCTTTGTGCAAGAGCTCGCTCATTGCGGAGTTCAACAGTGAACTGAAAATTCTGAAAGAGGCAGTCCACAGTGGATCAGGTAAATACACACGGTGTCCTTTGAACCTGACGCATGGGCTCCACGATCTACAGAATCCTCAGCCTAGCTCACTGCTCTTTGGGGGAACCATGTATATCTGAACTATGTTAATACTTCAGTAGATTTGATCATGCTTTTCAGGTCTAACAATAAAACAAATATCAAATGGCTGTCTTGGGAATTTAGCTACATTCTTTTCCTGAATGTTTGTATGTTTGTTTATATATATATATATATTAGTGGTTAAGCTCTTAAATATTTAATAAGAGGAAAATGTTCTTACATTCTTTTGTTCCCTTTTTGATAGAAAAATTCACTCTATCAAGCATCTGTTATAATTTCACAGGTGTTAATTCCTTTAATCCACACAAATGTCTGCAATATGTGTTATTCAAAGCCCAATTTGAAAGGAAGTTGACACAGAGGGTTAAATAGATTATATACAGAGAAACGAAGCTGGTAGGTGACTTTACACTAGATTAGTGTTCTGGATTCTTAACCTTTCACAAATTAGAATGGGGAGGAGCTAAGTGGAGTTCACAAGTGGAAAGCATTTCAAACCCCCACCCAACCCCCACCCCAGCTAGAGTCTATGCTGCTACTCTGCAGTTCCATGAACAGTGAGGAAATTAAATCACTGTTTACCATTAGAGGGCAGTCATCACCCATAAGTAAAAGTATGAGAAGTTTTGCTTTCTAAAGTTGTTTACAATATGTTCAAACCACAAGCACTTAAAAGTGCAACATTGGTGATATTCACACACTGCCATTCAGATATTCCACCGACTCTGGTGAGATTGTCAGTCACAAGGCTTTCTAATGCTTTCTAATGCTGTTGTTTGCAGAAATGGAGACTGAAGGACTTGGCTGTGTGCCCTTGATTTTGATTTTTGGTTCATAACAATACCCCCATTTCCTTATTATTCCAATATACTGATGGGGGCAATGCACATGCCACAGTGAAACCAAGGTGTTGAAATCCCCATTTCAAGTCAAAACTGGTTGGTATCCTATTAGCTTAAGCAAGCAGAAATAAATATACAAAGAAAAAAAACTGCAGAAGACTTTCCTTTTGTTTGATAAAGATTTCAGGCCTTCAGAAGGAAGCTATTCACATAGAGTACACCAGTACTGATTTCTTTTTGTTTTTATATAGATATAGATATAGATATAGATATATTCAAAGAGAACTTCAAAGCAAACAGTTGTTTATCAGGACCTTAACCCACATTTTCTTTGGTCTCTCAACCCTCAGCCTACCAAGGAAAGACATCGATCAGCACCGTAGGCACATCCACCTCTGCCTACCGCCTGAGCCTGGCCACCATGTCTCGCTCCAACACAGGCACAGGCACTGTCTGGGAGCAGGACAGTGAACCGTCCCAACAGGCTTCACAGGACACCCTCAGTCGGACGGACGAGGAGGATGAGGAAAGTAGGTCACAGCACAGAACAACGAGCAACTGGGCCTGCCTGGCCATGCTAGCAAAGGCCTAGGAAAGATGTCTGCAAAGCCATTTCTGGGATTGCCCCTCCTCCCAGTCCTTTTTTTAAAGGGGCTTTAAAATGAAGTTGATATCCTTGGACATTCAGGGGGAAAGTATGTATCTGACCTTTCCTTAGAAATCTCATTTAAACTCTCCTGGGCAGCCTGGCTAGAGGAATGGCCAGCTCTCACAAGGTTCCATTTGTCAAAGAATAGTGGTCAGAGTGTGCATGTGGTATTCAGAAAACACCAGCTGTCTCTAGCAGCCTGGATGGAATTAAGAGGGTGCCTGGGGGAAAACAACTTACATTTGCTCTTAGAGACTCTCCTGCAATGCATTTATCCCAGGAATTTCTAAGCTGTGTGCTAAAAATTTACTGTTGCAAAAAGACAGCAGATCTATAAAGACTACACATGTGTGCTTAAGCAAGATAGGATTTAAAGGCAAAGGAATTCCTGGCGAATTTCCATTAAACGTCTCCATCATATCAGCGGCTTCTTAAACCACATTGACTATGTTCCACTTGTGTTTTTAGATGCTCTTACATGATGCTTATTGAACAGTTGAACCTTTAAATTTGAGAATGATATCCAAGAGCTCCTCTACACCAAACAGAACCCACAAAAGGCCCCTCTCTGTACTGAAGTAGGAGAAATGGAAGCTGAACTTAGAATTGTAATTAACTAAGATGAACAAGAGTATTTTAATGTTTCCCTACAGTGAGGTATAGATGGAAGAAGAAATACATGCTTTGTCAAAACATTTTTTATTAATGTTTGCAGATTTAATTTTGGGGCTAGTTGTGTGAAGTAGTATTCATATTATAAACATCTTATAAATAGACACCTGGTGACTACTCATGGACATTCAACCAGACTGGTGCAGTATAAGAGACTAAGATAAGAAGCTTACTTTTTAAATTTTTTTTCTTTAGTTTTATTTGAGACAAAAGTATCATGAGACCCAAGCTGGCCTTCCATCCCCAATATTGCTGACAGCCTTATATATCTGATCCTCCTGTCTCCGCCACTGACTGCTAAGATTACAAGCATGGTCATTTGTGACACAGCACACTGGATCCCTGCCATTCTAATTTAGAAGAGTCCATCTTGTTTTATCTGATAGTGCTAGGGACTGGTGGTGCTGGGGACTGAACTCAGGAGTTCATCCTTACAAGACACTGGCAAGTACTCTACCATTGACTATACTCTAATAGCAAAAATGAGCAGTTTAATAAGTTAGCTCTAGTACCTGTATGAAACTTAAAGTATAGTCTACTTTTCTTTAGTGCATGAAATGATATCTACCAAGACCTTTTTAATGATGGGAAATGATGACCCCTATGATTCCTAAGACTAACTCTATGTTCAGGTAATTTTGTGAATAAGTGGTTGGCCGAGACAGTAGGAAGGAGTTATGGAAGAAAAGTAGAGAAGATTTAAACAGAGATATCCTTGGGTGAGACTCAATATTCATATAGTGGTGGTGGTGGGGTCAGAAGGCATGTAGACTTTTGCTAGTACCTCTCTCAGATGTCACAGTTATCTCAGTGAAGTTAAGATTACCAATAAATGGTTGTGACGTGGGTGAGCATTAGTTTATATGGCGAATTCATGAAAGCAAGATTAACCGTTTTAATAGAAACTGGTTTTCTGGCCACAGAAGCATGTATTAAGGCCTATCAGGTATAGGACAAGAAACCATGAGAAAGCTGTTCTCTGTCCTCTATGATATTAGAAGGAATCTTGTAGAGAAGGTGACATTTACAAACAGCACTTAAAAGGATGAATAGGGGAAAACACAGGATTAATGAGCAAATAAATGATACAGATGTTAAAAGACACGAGTTCAAGTGACAACGAGAATCTAGGAAAGGCTTTGGTAGAAATAGTTCAGTGCATTCTAGCATGCTTTCCATATCCACCACAAACACACCACAAATGGAGTATGTCAAGACTCAGCTCAAGTCATTGTATAAAGAATTAAAATTTATAGCACTTTTCAAATTTATAATTTTACTTGAAAAGTATATTAGAAATGTAATTTAGAATATTCTAAATAGCGTCAGATGATCTTACATGATAACATACATTTGAAAAGCCCACAAAATTTGTTTATTGAAGTTTCTGTGGTTTAGTAACAAGCTATGCCAGATCATTTAGCATAAGGTCAACCTGACACAAATCTGTACTAAAGCTAGTTTTCATATGGATTTGGGCATATTAGTTTCTGCTTCTATTGGGGAAATGGCCTCTTTGAATTTTAAAATTTAGATTAAAATAAGCACTCATTTCAGGATGTTTCAGTTTTCAAACATTTTTCCTAAAATATTTGAAATACTCTTTCCTATAACAGGCTAGAAATCGTTGAATGAACCGAATAGTTTTTGAATGTCAAAATAATGTAATTGACTCATTCAAAACTAAACTCCAATTAAACTATGCCTGTAATAGTCTTCAAATGCATATGTACAGCACAGCTCTTCTAGAATCTTTAATTTGAAGGTACACGGTTTATTTTGATAGAAGAAGTTTGAGTATGTTTTGTGAAGGCTGCACTAGGTGAGGAGGTAGGAAATGTGTAGACATGAAGAGTTATCATGTAAGTATTTATATGCCCAAAGATGGCTATAATTTTTTCACCTTAGATACAGCCCTGAGGTTGTAGCCAAGACAGGGAAGGAACCCAGGTATAGCTTTGGATGGAGTTATCTGACAGGCGCCATGGTTTGGTAACCCTTGATCTCTTCCCCACTTTTAGATGACTCTGTCAGCATGCCCAGTGTGGTAAGTGAACAGGAAGCTTGTCTCCTGAGCACCATTGGAAGGAGGCGGTTCTCCAGCCACGTCTCCAGCACGTCTGCACCTCAGGCTGAGGTGGGCATGCTACCCAGCCAAAGGTAAAGGGCTATGAGTTTCTTATAGTCTGCACTTGGGGGGCAAATACATTCACATTATCCTATAAAGGCATAAGGAGAAGGAACCATGGGTTATGTTTCTAGAGAAGCTATACAACAAAGCTTTTTCAAGTAGGTTCCCATGGGTAATAGTTGTAGATTTCTTAGCCAGACTTCGAAATAAGACCGCACCTTCAGGCCCAAGTATTGGCTTTCACTGAGACATTCATAAGTAGAAATATGATCCCTTTATTCTGGTAATGGCATCCTTATATGTTAGGTTTATCATCAGGGAAGGGTATTTGGCAAGAGTAGAGTATTTTATTAGATAATCTGGGGATTTAGCCTTCTGCACTACCTTTCATGCAGTTCAACTGCATGAAGGGATGCTTCGCTAAGCAGAAAATATACCGCTCACACTGTGTGGACCATGGGCAAGCCATACAGCTCAGGGTTTCCCCAGCTATGAGCTGATGTAAGCTAAAATGATGTGAAGTGGAACTCTTACATCAATAACTCTAAGAGTCAATGATGAAACCACTTAAAGCATTTTCTTTTAATGTTATCTGCCATAAAAGACTGTAATTTTAAAAAATCCATTCAGGGGTTCTTAGTCATTTAAACATTTTATACTTGGGGAAAACAATAATGCATGTATCAAAACTTAAATTTATATTTAAATAAACATTCTTATTTGATTTTTACATATTTTAAATAAAATTATAATAGAAAATATCAACATAAAAGTTCATCTATTTTAACAAGTAATATTTTCATTTCAGATAATTGGCGATGACTGATTTTAAGAGTGTTATTTTGTAAGGTTGGGGTTCAACACAGAGCTTTGCATACTGACCTGTATCCCCAACCACTGTCGTTTATTTTTAGGACCCATAGACTCATAGTAGCATAATTCACACATAGACTATAATACTAATAGGGATATATGATTGTGTTCAAATAAAGATGATTTATATACAGTAGTAACTATATCATACCCAAACCACTCACTAAATAGCTCACATAATCTAGCATTTGATAATCCCCTTTAAGCAGAAATGATTTTATGAACAATGTGTCCAACAAAAGGTAACATAAACAGGTAATGTTGGTATCATTAAATTATTCTTAGTTGTTAATTACCCACATGTTCATATTAGGAATAAAACTAGAATAGAAATCTTAATCAGAAAGGTTTTGAGCTATTCAGAATAAGTCAAACTACTATTTCTTTCTGTGTGCATAATAAGAGATCAATTTATTTTCAGGGAGAAATTTTATCTAGTATAAATGTATACCAGAAGTTAAAACAAACAAAAAGGCAAAGATACTTCAACAAATCATTTTGATATTGAATTACATTTTGGAAAATTGGAGAAGGGAACACTGTCTTTGTCCATTACAACAAAATAGTGACTCTCTTCCTGGGGACACAGACTAGTTTTACAGTCAGTTCTTTGGGAATAGTCCCCTTAATTTTGTAGATGCTTAACTCTGTGCAACTTAGTACATATATATTAAATGCCTTATGGTTGCTTAGGTCAGTACTAGGTCTGAAAGTCAATAAAATATAGCACAGCTTGCATTCACAAATATCAGTTCAGCTGCATCCAAATATGTGGATAAACTATCATTTGCTTCCCAAATGACAGGTTTCTGTGACAGTTACAATTCAGTCACTAGAGAATAGAGACTAGAGAGGTAAATGTGAGTTCCTTGTAAGTTGTTAAAGATACCTTCAGTTTGTTTACTGACATTCTCATTGCCAAATTAGCAGGGGAAGTTGGGCTCTTTCTTTGCTTTCCTTAATGGCATTAGTTTCCAGACTTTGGTTGTGGACATTCCTGGTAAGTGGTTTCTGTGTGGTAATGGTAGGGAGTACGAGAAAATGTGGGATCTGTGTCTGTAAGATAAGTGAAAAATAATAACCACCTAGCCAAATGCCTACCAAAGAAATCATAGATGCATCTTCTACAGATCTACTCGGCCATGCGTTTCCGAGCTCATGTGTCCATTTGGAGCTCATTTTAGCTCTTAACCAATAAACAGACCACTCCTCTGAGAGTCGTACCCATCCGAAGTCTTTCCTTCCCCCATTGCCTTGAGTCGTATGTCTTGACAAACCCAGCACAAGGTGAAATGGTTGACTGTCTCCTTTTCCTTCCTTGTTCTGTTAATATTTTCAGTTCTTGGAAACAGAAAATTGCATGCCCCCCTTTTCCTGGTTTTTTTTTCTCTTTTTGTTTTTTTCTTTTTGCATTTTCTTTCCCTAAATGCTTCATCTCCCTACCCCTCCTGCAGTGAACCTAATGTCCTCGAGGACCCCCAGGGCCTGGCCGCCGAGGGCAGCCTCTCTAGGTACAGTGTCAAAGCTACCTGTCTATTGGTGTCTGTGCTGGGAAACTAGCCCTGTCGCCTCCGTCTCTGTCTCCTCAGTCTTCTAATGCCCGTCTCAGTATCTCTTTCCATCCCTTGCCCTTTGTCGTTCATGAACTCACGAGCCTGGAAGTCAAAGGTGTAGCAAACCCTCCTTCTTTACAGGTTCAGAGATCACAAATAGTCTAAAAACCTCAATTAGCAACAACAGAATTCTCTAGGAGGCAGGTCTAATGGATGTCTGAAATGTTTGCAGTACAAGGGTTCAGTGGTAAAGCACGTTTAACAACGTGTGCCACGCTCTGGGTCCAATACCCAGCATCTCCCCCAAAGTTTGTTATACCACACATTCAGTTTCTCCCATCTAATCATTCCTGTCCACACTGATATTCATTGAGAATTGCTTTTGGGGGGCCTTTTTAGAACTCCCTCTCAGGGAGCCCCTGTACTCAACCATGTCATATTTTCTAGCTAATACCTCAGGGTGAGAAAGCAGCAATGCTGTGAGGACAGCAATGTCACTGCAGTTCGTGTGGTTGCTTCTCTTTGCTACATGCTGCTGGACTTGTCCCTACTGTAGCCTGTTCAAGCACACATAAAGAATATTGCTTCTAGCGCAAAGACGACTTAAAACCTTGCCAGGAGAGACTAAACGCAAACTTTTCTTGCTAAGTAGTAAGAGAAGAAATACAATGGAAACATTGTTTCTAGACTATTTGCTTAAGCCTTCAGAAATGGGTACTGCACCTTTAACACTCAGATAAACCACGTCAAACATTCCTAATCTTGTGCTGTTGATTGACACCTCTCAACTAATCCTCATTAGGGGCAATGCTTCTTGTCCATCACTAGAGTGTCTCTGTCCCATGTCAAGAGAAAGCAGTCCCAGGGCTGCATTCTAGAGTGAGTACAATATCCTTGTGTTTATTGCTTTATCTCAAAGATGAGGAAATGTTGAGAGGCCGTTCCTGTGAGAGGTCTTTTGTTTTCTTTGCATCTTGTTTGGATTTCACATTTTCTTCTCCAACTGAAAATGGGAAATTTAGTCCATCATCAGGTCTAATTTTTTTTTAAATTGGATCCATAACTCATGACATTCATTTGTGTTTGCGAGCCCTTGCTTGGACAGATTCATCTCTTATTGGTAAATGTAGAAGCGCCACACAGTCCAACCTTAATTAGCAGTTGTACGACCAAGCAGCGTGAGAAACAAGGGCCTGGGCAAGGTTTTCCTTAACTGTTCATAGTGTCTGCAGAGATTTCAACAAGCCTAGGAGGGGCAGCAATGCATTTAAAGAGTTAACTGTTCAGTGCTTGAAACTGCATAAGGAAAACCTCAATTTCAGAAGGCAGGGACAGGGGCTAATTCAGAGTAGAAAGTATTAGTCAGGCTTCAATTTCGAGAGCTTTGTGCTGAGAGCTTTCTGATGAGGCCAGATTCTGCTTCCACTAACTTAAGCCACCGTCCAGTGTGGGCAAGAGGAGACGGGAGCAGAGTTTGTTTTTATTAATTCTCCAAAGGACTTGGCCTTCTCTAGCGAGCTCAGGATTCCAATGACTGGAGCTATTGAGCCAATTCATAGTCTGTGCTACATCCAGTGCCAAGAGAGGAGACTCAGTGTTTGTGCTAGGTTCGAGGACAAGTTCAGAGGCAGAGTTAAGAGAGCTCATCTTAGAGGAATTAATCATGACAGCATTTTGATGAGCACCTTAAATCAGCTGTTATTGGTCTGTTGTTGTTGCTGTTGCTATTTCCTTCTGGTCCTTGGTGTTAGTCACCAAGCCAGCCATAGTCAGTAAGAAACGTGAACAAATTGATGTGGATTCTGAACCAATTTCATTAATGTTGCGGCATCCCACCAGTCAGTAGCGCATCCACCTCTGCTATATGCTGCAAGGCTTGTGTCAGCAAGCTCTCTTTGGAGGAGAGGAAGTCTGGGCACTTACTAAAAGGGAAATGTTATGAAATGGCACGATTTATACAGTTTGTCGGCAGGCTTTCTTACTTTTCTGCACAAGAATTCTTTAGGTATATGATTAGAATCCAAAACTAGAGAGGCGGTCGCCATGGGAATTACATGGAATACACACTCTGATATTTAGGATCTGAGATACACTCAGAGTTATCCTAAAGAAAGTAACTGAAACTAACTGAGAAGCAGAGCAGAAGGGGCGAACAATAAACCCTGTCACGCCCACTCCTTTATTGTGGGGCTTAACTTTTATAGGACTTTGCTTCTGACAGGCGACTTGCTTCAGACAAAAAAGGCAAGTTGGACTGAGTAGGCTGAGTGAGGAGAAGACCAAGATAACCAGATAAGTGGATGGGAACTAAAAAAAAAATGTACAAACCAACTTGAAACTTCTACAATTTTTTCCTAAACTGCCCTAATATATTCCCTTTAAAGACCCAGCCACCAAATTGCCTATCAGAAACATTGTTTTCTATCTGGTTCTATTTCTTAAAACTTCCATTGGAAATTAATAATCTAAATCAAAATTTCATAGAAAAAATTTCTTTTCTGCAGAACCCTGCCCTAGATGGTTTAAAAACTCATCGTAGAGAGAGATCCCTCAAGCATGCATAGGGGCACGTTTTACCTCTGGAACAAGAGAGAGCTAGAGAAGTTGAAGTCCTGAGGGCTGGATGTTTATAGTTGAGGACCAGATTTTGTTTATCCATGTAAGGATGGTTTAAAAACAGGAGTTGATGGTAAACTCTTAGTTTAAGAAGAAATTACCGTGCCATTTTATTCTCATAAAAGTTAATGACAGTGAAAATTAAGACTGCAGCCAAGTGTGAACAAGACTGCAGTGTAGATGGGATAGCGACCCATGCCCACCTCCTGCTCATATGCGGCCATAACAACATGAACCTTGCCAGGTCCTCTTCAAGTACAAGGAAGACTCCACCAGCCTGCAGGGCAGCTGAAAAGGCAGGGCCAAGACATGTGCTGTGACACACAGATGTGCTCTTTGCCATTGCTAAGTCCCTTCTCCCAAGATGTCTGAAACCCAGTTATTCCCCTGCAGTCTGATCTGAGCTTCCAGTCTGTAAATTCTGTAGCACTTAGAATATATTTTCTTGGGTGCTTTGAAGGCTACATAAACTTTAAACAGTGATTGTACTGCAAAGGGAAGGAGTAAGTTTTGGTCTTCTGTTTGCGCCCCTGCTGTCTGCCTTGGCTCCTTTACCGATGACTCGATGAGCTCCCACCACGAGGCCATCACTCAGGATAAATGGCTCTGCCCATGTGTCTTATGTCCCACCTCTAGAGTTCAGCTATAATCAAATTAAGGCTGAAATCAAAAGTACAGAAAGAAGCAAGAAGCACACCAATCTAATATCCTGGTAGTGTTATCATCCGTTGCCTCTGCTTACTTAACTTTTCATTTATGTGATATACTATAATACATAGTTTACTTTTTTTCAAAGCCAACTTTTTTTTTTTTTTTTGGAGCTGGGGACCGAACCCAGGACCTTGCGTTTGCTAGGCAAGCGCTCTACCACTGAGCTAAATCCCCAACCCCATAGTTTACTTTTTATAATTTAGTTACCCTTGCATTGCCGAATGGCTCCTTGTTTATATAACTCTTATTTAAAGAAATACTACCAGGCATATTAGGAAACACACACATATGTACACTCTTCAATCTAGACCATCACGCTGTAACAGTCGAAAGAGGTAATCTTTGTAAGAATCATTTTCCTAATATTACTTAAATTTTCCTACCTTATACATGATTTCTTTGTCTTATAAATGACTAATTTTTGAAGACTGTTTAAATCACGACTCTACTATGCCCTGCTTGAATTTTCTTTTCTAAAATCTGGATCTTACTATCATTTACCAAACTGATTTTCAGCAACTCAAAAACACAGGGAGAAGGGAAGCATGCCAACATGTGCCTGTCATGGAGCCCTAGCCCTTGAGACCCTGCAGCAGGTAGATGGCACATCCCAGATGCCAGCTGGGGTAACAGATGGAGGCCCTGCTTCTCTACAACAAAAGATTGCTTACTTATATGATACAAGATGTTACTTTAAGTCTGGAAAGTTTGGGCTGGGTGGTGCAGGCAGCAGCGCTCCCCTTTAATCCAAGCACTCTAGAGGCAGAGGGATCTCTTGAGTTTGAGGCAAGACTGGTCTACAAAGCTAATTCCGTGTCTTCCCTGGCTAGGGACACACACACACACACACACACACACACACACACACACACACACACACACACCTGTTTCTAAATACATGTATACATTTTTATTAGATTTGATACTTACTGTTTCACCCTGCTCAGTCAAGACAAAAGATCAGCTGCCGCTCTCACAGTCAAAGCTCTCGAGAGTTTCGATCCTGTATAGGATAAAGCTTTTAGCATTTGATCCACTGCTCTGACAAACCTTGACCTCATCTCGGCTTCTCAGTTATTTTTCGTAACTATTGTATATGAAATAGATATTTCAGTTATTCCAAGGAATTCAGTAGGCTACTGAAGTACTTGTAAACGTCTCAGAGTATTCAATAAAATAGAGTAGCTCCCTGGTGGGGAAACTAATTTTGATTATTCCATTTCTGGCAGACTCTGAATGGAACTATCTCCAAAATTTAAAACAGAAAACAGAACATAATACAGAAAGGTTCTTAGCACAAATAACTGAAACATTATCTTATATGAAGAACAGAATCTAAATTGAAGCTAATTGTTATATATATAGTTCCAGTTCAAAAAAACTCCAAAGAAAGAAATTTTTCATACATTACATTCATTGTTAGCTTTTTAGCTGTTTATTGTTTATATGACTTAGTTCTTTGATGTGGCAAATACAAATGTCAGCATCATATTTCTATAGGAAGTATAAGTTATTGTCTGAGATGTGTTCTAGAAACATCCTCTATAGTTTCATCTATGCTGTATATACACATTTTTATATTATTTACATAAAGAGCTGATTATACTAGAGAAACCTGATAGATTTCTCAGCTATAAGCCTCTCTTTGCATAGAGAAATGTTGGTGCTCATGGTCTTCCTCATGGAATAACTAACCATCATAAAATTATTGTTATGTTGTGGCATTTAACTCTCCAAGTAATGTTTTTTTTTCTTTTCTTGCACCATTTTTTTCCTCACAATCTCAGATTACTAAATAAAGATGAGACAAGAGGACTGCCTCCTAGTCATTTTCTCTGTCCAACTATTTTCAAAATGTATTACCTAGTTTCTTTTAGTATCCTAGAAGCAATAAACTCATTGCGAACAGCAAACGTAAAACAAGAAAGCATGCTATACATGTCGTGCTATACATGCTATACATATATACATGCTATACAAACCATTTCACATCAACTAACTTCTTTTCTCTACCTTAATGGGAGGTAGTTGGTAAGTATCAACCTCCCTTTATGGCCAAGGGAACTGAGGTAACATCTAGATGTCAATGAAGAATCCATTCCAATGGTAGCTTTGCTTGGTATTGGAAGAAATGTGTTTCCACTCGTGTGCATATATATGCTTTCCAACATAACAGACACGTTAAAATGGATAATTAATAAGGAGATGTCATTTCAGACATGCCAGCAACATAGTCTGAACTGCTTCTAACGTGCTGCACTATTTCTTTAGTGTAGATGCCTTCATACATGCTACAAAGTCACAAAGACAAGGCCCATCAATCTTTGAGCTTGATCTTTAGGGAAGCAAAGAAAATTTAAAACCTCTTTCTTTGGTATTCTTTGCAGAATTTTGTGTTGCATGCATGAGTCAGATGGTGTGATCAGATCCCTATTCTATAGAAAGTTTGGCAGACCTTATTGAGAATCACTGCGTTTATGGGGGTTGGGGATTTAGCTCAGTGGTAGAGCGCTTGCCTAGCAAGCGCAAGGCCCTGGGTTCGATCCCCAGCTCCGAAAAAAAAAAAAAAAAAAAAAAGGAGAATCACTGCGTTTTCTTCTAGTGAAAACATGAGTTGGACTTTAAATGAACGGTAGCTTTGGCTACACCAACTGTGATTATTAGCCAGTCGTCAGTATAGGAGAAGCACTAAATGCCCATCTTGCTGCTAATTTCGTTCACTAAAAGTGCAACGAGGTATTTATATAGCACATGATAAAAATAGGAATGTGTAGATATAACCTTTTTATTCTGGACAGTTGCTGACTGGGTTCCTCTATGGGATGTTTTACCCTAGCAAGATCTGTAGATGACTCTCCTTTCGAAAAGGCAAAGACATTATCAATTAATCACATTGACATCAACCACAGAATTAAAACATCATCTGGGCACAGTGTTATCTCTCTTTTCATTCTCTTTTCCATTGGAGATATCTATAATACATGCATGGAGAATGAAAAGGGATCCTGGCCCACCTCTGTATGTTCAGATTCACCCAACACTAAAGTAGTAGACCCTGCCAGAAGTCATTTTCGCTTATAAGAGACACACATACACAGTAAATTTGGGGGGAGCAGACGACTTCTTTTTATCAACTGCACAGCTCGCCGGAGTGCAGCTGAGTTGTCCTGATAGTTTACTTTGCCAGCCTTTTAAACCTAAAATGATTTTCAAGTGCATTTAAATTCTCTGCACGTGTGACAATTGATCTGCCGAGCTGTCACAGAGACTTCAGGCTGCAAGCATGTGTTGAATGTGTCCCTTCACCCAAATGGATTCTGTGTCTGATGTGTTCAATATCTGTCCATCTTATTTTCATTTAAATTGGAAGTTTTGAAACAGGTGTTCCCATCCATGTGACAGAGTTGTTTGTGTGTATTTGTTGCCAGCGTTTCCATTCCCCTTGGGAAAAAAAATTGAGATTAGAATATGACATGCTAAGCCTTTTGATGGCCCCCCCAAACCAGGGGTGTTGTTGAAGCAACGTCCTGCTGAATGATGATAGACACAGCATCAGTGATTGAAAACACAATCTCAATTTTGAGAGCTTGGGGCTATACAAGGCCTTGTCCTCCTTTCCAAGCCTTTGAAAAAGCCCTACCCCAGGGACTCTTCCCAACCATCCTTCAAAGATAATGGTATCTTTGAAGTGACTGTTCCATATAAGTAGTTTTGGTTAACACTCATCAAAAAATGGTCCTCTGCACTGTCTCCAGGGAAGACTAATGCTGTTGATGCTTGGCAGGGTGGCAAGTATACAGAGTGAACCTGGCCAGCAGAACATCCTCCTGCAGCAGCCACTGGGGAGGAAGAGGGGCCTGAGGCAGGTAAGACGGCCCTGGAATGCTTAGAGAGTCATCCTGTAAGGCAGAAGAGCCATGTGCTTGCTAATGTTTATTAAGATTACACTTGGCCTTCTAGCCAGAAATAAGCAGTGTACAGCAACCGTCGAGCATGGTAAGTGTGGGGCAAGCTGGGCACTCGAGGATTCTGTTTCAAATATGAAGCTGTTATTGTGCAAAGCTGACTTTTTGGTGAGGGATGCCGGGCATGTCATGGGTCTTCTTGTTCTCCATTCGGCAAGCTTCTTCCCCAGTCAACCTCACCAGCAGAGCCTTTGTGTACTGTTCCACAGTTCACTGGACATCCGCTTTACAGAAAGACAAAGGCAGGTCCTTCCTCACTCCGAGACTGGGGATTTAGTTTAATGCTGAGGCAGATCGTCTTCTTTTCAGCTGGGTACTGTGGTGCATACCCACATCCCTAGCACTTAGGAGGCTGAGGGAGGAGGGTTGGGAGTTAGTGCCAGCCTGGGTCACATGGAGTTAGAGGTAGTAGAGGACATATTTCCTTAGATGAGACCCCTCCTCCGTACCTCAGTGGTCTCTCCTTCCATCCACCCCTCATACCTCATCTCTTCTCAGCTCCCATTTCTCCATTTCCAGATAGGGTTCCACTATGTAGTACAAGATGCGGTCACAGGCAATCCTCCTGCCTCACTTTCCCGAGTACTGGCATTCCAAGTACAGCCAGCAGTCCTGGCTTACACATTATTTTGTAAATAAAACTCCGACGGAACTCTGCCCAGTGCATCCGTGGTGCTCTTGACGCTAATGTTTGCTAGGTTTAGGTTTCCTAGTATATATTTCTGAGAGTTGAGCAAAAGTCAGGCACTGAGCATTATTTTTCGTTTCTTATCCACTGAAATTCTCAATTTTGGCATTTTACATCCATTAATGTTCCTAGGCTACAGGAAGGAACGGTTAGGACAGCTGAGTTAGAATCACCTGACCACTGTGTCTGTTGTTCCCAGACAGTTGGACTTTCTTGCCAATTTTATTTTATCTATTTTCTTCAGCTGAGACGCCCTCTCCTGTCAAGGCAGAAGACTCAAACTGAACCCAGAAACCGTCATGGAGCCCGATTGTCCACCACTCGCAGGAGCATTCAACCTAAAACAAAGCCATCTGGTGAGGGAGTCCTCTTGAGTCCTTTCTGATGCAGAAGGGACTGGATCCAGCAGAAACCGAGTGTTGCCATAGGCTCACCTTTAGGGAGGTCTTAGGATAAGTTTCCCAGGAAACCTTACTACTTTTTTTCCCTCATCGTTCCCAACCTTTCCCCATTCCCAGTGAACATAGATAAATGGGACAACCCAGGGTAAATTGTTAATATTCTGAACTTGAATATAAAACAAAAGGTTGTAGTTTTTCTACTCAATCCAAGAACTAGCATATTCTGTGTCTGACTAAAGACAGAGGCACAGAGAATAACTCATTGGGCCTTTTAGTTGTAGGATCATCCCTAGGAGGGTCATTATGATAAGTTAACCTTTGCAAATCATAGTTTAGAACACCCATGTAGAAATGATTTTCTCCCTTCACTCCTATTCTATATAAAGTAAAATCAAAATACATAAAATGATCCTATTGGATCTCCCTTACTGCAAACCAGCAATGTCTTTATGAGGAATCTCTGGTTTACGCCATTATTAAGCATCAGCAGTCAATCCTCTCCTACCTATTGGTTTGCCTCTTACTTACAGTTGATCAGAAGCGATCTGTGACATTCATTGAGGCTCAGCCAGAGCCAACAGCTGCCCCAACAGATATGCTTCCTGCCACTGGCCAACCACAGAGCTGCGGCCCAGGCCGGGCTAGGAAGCCAGAAGGAACAGAGAAGCCAGTGCTCACATCCTCTCCCGCCATTGTCATTGCAGATCTTCATAGCCTATCTCCCAAGCAGGTGAGGGCACTGTGGAGACAGGCAAGCCGTATTCCCTTAATCCTTATCTGCAGGAAACATGTAGAGATCACATTTCTTCCAAATCATTAAGTTTGTTTCTGTAACACCTTATTGCCCAAACAGATACTATTTTTGACATGGTGGAAAAGAAAATCTAAATAAAGTGTTTGGTCAACAACATATCAATAATTAAGAAAACCAAGAGGAGTCTTAGTGCAAAACATAAAAAGAAATTATTTATCATCTGGAATAATCAGCGACAACAGAAATTTGATCTGTAGTTGAAGTATTTTTCAATCACAGCAAATGAAGTTACTAGCATCATCGATGAAGCCTTTAGATAGTTTTCTGTGTCCTGAAGATCAGATGGACTTAAAGCCTCTTCCTCATTGTTTTATAATTACTTTCTTTGGCTTATATAAATAAATTTCCATAGGTATCATATTCTAATATGATACTTACAAAAAACTAAATGGTAATATCAATATACACATTCACATAGGCTTTTATAGTTAAAAAGAAGTGCAATACATCATTTGAGTTGGTTCATTTTTATAGTAAGCATGGTTCCACCAACCTCCCCAAAAAATAAATACTATGTCAAAGGGTAGAAAACCAATGCTTTGAAATCTGGAAGGGTCCTCATAGATCCTACCTATGGCATAGGCTGGAATTCATCTTTGATTTCTTGTCCAATTAGAGCCATACAGAACTTTTTATGTTCCTTCCTGGTACCCATCTACTTGTCCATGATGCTATGATCCTTCTGATCACAGAGTGAGCCCCTTCTTGCTGAAGAAGGAGAACAAAAGGAGGACACGGAAGTACAAGGTGCTGCAGCACACAGCCCCCTCTCTACTCAACTGTCAGACCCTGATGACTTCACTGGCCTTGAAACCTCCAGCCTCTTGCAGCATGGAGACACTGTCCTTCATATCAGTGAAGAAAATGGCATGGAGAATCCCCTGCTGTCCAGCCAGTTCCCTTTCACTCCTCCTGAGCTAGCGGAGACAGACTCAGCACTAGACGAGTCCCATGTTTAGTTCTATATTGCAGGAGCTCTGCGCTCGACAGAAGATTGCTGACAAGAGAATGCTTCTGATGAAAATTATTACGTCTAAAACAGCACTTTATAGTCCGTGAGTGGCATTAAGTCTGAGTGCATTTTACCGCCAAAACTCCTAATGTTTCAGAAACATCTTAAAAACCAATAGCTAAAAGTCTTTATTTGTACAAAGACCATAGCAGGGAAGAACAATGGGAAGCGCTGTCTCGCTGCACACTGTGTATAGCTTGTGTATAGCTTGCTTTGAGCAGCTAGGAACCTATACTATTACAGACAGTTGAGAATATTTAACGTTACTGCCCTCGTAATTCTAAAAGGGAATACACGCTCTTAAGATACTCACATTATACATCTCACGACAGTGTTTATTTTTGTAGTTTCAAAGTTTTACATTAAGTGGCTATATGCATAGAAATTTATATAGAAACAATCAGAAAGAAAAATGATTAGATTAGAGGAACTAAACTATAAACCCCGCAGCCATTTTTGTTTGGGTCAATAATATAGCCGGTTATTTTAAAAAACAAACAAACGAACTATTTTTAGAGATGTGGACTTTTAAAAATTTATTTTTAACTGTCCTTTTCACTATATCCTATAAATCAAAATTCTGATGCTGCATCTCATTCCATTTCATATCTACTGTATTAGACAGAGAATATTCTAGAATCTCAGATATGATTCTGAATTAATAACATAGACAGCTACATAATTATAAAAAGCTAAATGTAAATAGCGTTGCTTGAAAGAGATGGCATTCCTACTTCTATCCCTGACGACGTCAACATTCAGATTAGGCCCTGTTGGGAAAGAGGCTTGCTTTCCTTCACAGTCCTTGTGCCTGCCCCTGAGGGCATATTTTCATACATTAAAGTTAAGTTGTTAGAACTAGATCAGAAAATAACTTTTTCTCAGTTGTCAAATATTCTATGATCCTTAGGAGATCTCAGTTAATGAGGGAAAGTCAGAGTAATCAATTTCTTTATAGACTCAGACAGCTTGTATATATTACAAATAGGGCTTTAACTTGAAGTGCAGTTACTTCAAAAAATAAATAAAATAAAATTTGAAAGGCTTGTTAGGCCAGTACTTAGTGGATTATTGAAGGGCTTGGGCATCATACAGTTCATAAATGGTTTTCAAAGGTTTAGCAGTTTATGTCAGAGAAATGTAACTACTAAACATTGAAAGATCTCATAACATACCTGCATTGGTGTGTGTGTGCGTGTGTGTGTGTGTGTGTGTGTGTGTGTGTGTGTGTGTGTGTGTGTGTTAGTCTTCAAATAGAAGTGAAACAGAGATTTTGATTATGTTGAGATGAGTTTAAAATATATTCTATATGCTTAAATGTTGACTATGTTGGCTATGAAATGTATACTATAAAGAAGATACCTATAAACCCATACAAATCATAAAGGAAATGATTATTATGTTAGAATTATTTATTAAATAAGCACAGTGACTTATAAAATCAATGTATTTTGGGGCTATGATCCCATTCCCCATGAGAATGGAAGTTAATCTATTAAGTTAACTAGAATAAAACTTAAAATCCCCCAGGTCAGAAAATCAGGGCAGTACCACCTTCTCGGCCTTTTGGCTGAGAAAGAGTGTGGGAAATCCAGGAGACAGACAAACCTTTTGTGTCATACCACCTTCACATCCTTTTTACTTAACGCTCAATTTGTTTCTAAGTGCAGAAGTAGATATGTAAGTGGTTTTCTGGTTCTAAGCTGACATATTTTGCCTGTTACAAACTATGCTGCTCAATTAGCATTAGAGGCCTTATGTTTGGTAATTACAAGTGTCTGAGTTATGTGCGTCTATGTGTCTGTGCTTTGTTCTCTCTTTTGGATTTGTGACTCAAAATCTCTATGATGTCAGATATTTAAGAAGTATAGAGGTCAAAGAATTGTTAAATACTCAATAATAACCCTAAATACCTTTATATATTTTAAATGTGTTGGGCTGTTTGCGAAATGATTTTACTGGTCTGTCTGCCTTTTAACCTGACTCCTTCACTGTCAGGTATGGAAGTCTGTTATTAACTTTTTCAATAAGCTAAGTAATGTTTTATCTTAGAAAAAACGATGTGTCCACTCTGAGAACTGGGGACTTACAGAGTGGGAATGCTCTCGTCTTGGGACTTTTGAGATTTCTCATCTATTCCATTTAATGTGTCCTTAAATGTGTTGAATGTAATGTGTTGAATGTTTTTGTGTAGTAACTAAATTATATGTATGTGCATAAGACTGTCACAAGATGTATTCTCAGGAATACTGTTACCTGGAGTTTGAAGGAATAACTTAAAGAAAACAGTTAAAAGTTCAAGTTAATTGACAATCTTTTGTAATATTCAAAATGTGACTAAGAACTAATTATCACTTTTGATCAATTTATTAGTAAAATTAGATCATATCCTAATCTGTGATGCTAAATAATAATTATCTCATTCAGAGGAAAGATATAACAGGCACTCACTTTCCAGGTATTAAAAATTACATCCAAATTAAAATTGCTTCTTTGGAAAGTAACTTTATAGAGAATCCTTGGAGTAAAAATACATCGTCCACCATAGTGGGTACCCATGTGTACTATTCAGATTAAAGCAGTTTAAATCCTGGATACAGAATTTTCTAGAACAAACATTTTACTTTCATTTGCAGCATTCAGTGTTTTCTATAATTCTATTAAATCATTTGATTCTCCTGACAAGAGAAGTGTGTTACTGAGTGCCTTGGAACAAGCCACTGAGAGCAACAGTGTCCAAGGGCACAACTGGGCACATGGCAGTGCTGGAGGCATCCGTGGGTTTTCCGCTTCGAGCCTCCAAGAGTAACTTAAGACAGGATGGCATCTCTCTTTTAGCATCTGTTCTTTCAGTCAGTGAAGAACTTTCTCCACTTCGCTGCCCACCTCCTAGAGTTTCCGAGGAAATAATAGTGTGTGTATAGAGATCCATAAGGAAGAAAGGGTCATGAATGAGTAGAATTATAGAACAAACCATGAATTAATTTCCTTCCTTGAGTTACACAGGATACCTTACCAGAGAACTCTCCAGAATTTGCTGCTGTCACATAGAGTCCCACTTTTGCTCTGTGACCTCACACTACCAATCCATGGCCTTGTGTCTCAGCAGTGAGTAATCTGTCCCACTTCCTCACTTACTTTTGTGGGTCTCAACTGCAGCATTTCAGAAGCAAACTTTGATTTGACACTCAGGAGAATAAAAACAAGTAGAGGGCAGAATGTATTTGGAAAAGTTTATGATAAATTTACTTATATTATTTAAGGATCATTTAAGATCATAAATCTACGTACCTCCATGATATTTTTAATAGTCACTGTGACCATGGGATTAAAGTCCTTTATTAGCCATTTTGTAGGTAAAATACAGCCAACTTCCTTCAGATGACTATAAAGTCTGTTATGAATACTGAATGACCAAAGAGCATGGAAAAATGCATCTGAATAAATACTGAGATGTTTATGAAAGATATTTATGAGAGCTGATGATTTGTGTTTGAATATGCACATATAATAAAATAAATCTAAAATTATTTAATGTGCTCTAATTTCATTTTTCGACATTGGGAATGGGCTAGCTCATTCAGGATTGTTTTTGAAGGCCTGGACTGTGCCTCCCTTTATCTCTTGTTCCTCACACCTATATCTGGTCTAAAGTCACTACCGGGTAAACACCCCCAGTTCCTCTACCTCCACATTTGATACCTACCTTCTCCTGTTTCTCATTCTCTATTTTTTCAAAATAAAGCAGAATGCAGATATGGAAGACATCGAGCCAACTTGACTTCACAGCCCAAATTATGACCTGCTGGAATGCTGGTATATCCCCAAGTCAGAACATTAAAGACTATTGTCCTCTGAGTGCGTCTCCCTTGGAAACCATGACATCTAAATTACCTCCATTCTTTTAATAATACTATGAGATCCCCAATCCTTGTTCCTTAGGAATTGCTGTTGTTCCATCCATGTGTATCTTCATGTCCCTTTTCATTTCTTCCTGACCCAGTCAGTTTGTTTGACATTAAGACACTTAATTCATTTCAAGAATTATGGTTGAATAACAATTCTATCAAACTGGTACTGCAGAAATTCCTACACTGAGTACTTACCAGTCACCAATCAGCAGCAGCTTGACTAGGGAACTTCTCAGAAGAGAGGACTATAAGAGATGGAGGGTGGGGAAGGTTCTGTGAAATGCTGCAACTAATGATTGCACAAGCAACTGTGGCTCCCTGCACAAAACCTACAGACACACGAAGTTATTTAAGTAGGAGAGGGATTAATTGGGAAGAAGGGGTCAGGAGGTGTGTCAGGGGACTAAGAGAGGGTAATGGGATTGTATATGATCACAATCATATATGTATGAAATTTAAAAAAGTCAAAACAAATTCCTACATTGTTGGCGGTAGTCTAGCTGACTAGCCCGTTGCCTTCTTACATTATACTCAATAACTATTTTTCCTTCCAAAAGGAAAAGAAGCCATTATTCTGAGAAGCAGAAAACCCTGGGAAATCCAAGACAGGAGGCATAAGCTCTGCACCTGGCTCCTCCCCTAACCAGCCATCTGACAGCCCCACCCCCAGGAGGAGGCGGGACTTCCTCGCCGTAGGGCAGCTGCTTCCGGCAGAGTCCGGAAGACAGTGCGAGGTGGGAGGGGGCGGAGCCAGTGCGGCGCGCCCAATCGAGACGAAGTCTTGGCTGGCCCGGGCTCTCGTGGGCTCACTCGCTCTAGGGAACCGGCACCATGGCGTCGGGCTGCAAGATCGGCCCGTCCATCCTCAACAGCGACCTGGCCAACCTGGGGGCCGAGTGCCTGCGCATGCTGGACTCGGGGGCCGACTACCTGCACCTGGATGTAATGGACGGGTAACTCCGCGGGGCTCGGGGCGGGCTGGCCGCGCGGGTCGCGTCGCTGCACCTCAGCGAGCGCCTGTTGGGTGCACGGCGCCCCTGTGCGACGGGCTGCCTCGCCAAGCGCGCTGCTGAGGGCACCGAGCCGGCCTTGGCTGACTTCGGGGCCCAGTCCCCGGTCCTTCCCCGCGCCCCTGTAACCTGTGGTGATAGGACTCAGGAGCCACCTCCAGTGTTCAGGACATCTCTGTCAGGAATTCGTAGAGAAACTGAGGCCCAACGGGACAGGCAGGACTTGCTCAAACTCAGATAACTAGTTCTTGACCAAGCTGGGAGACGGACTCGTCAAAGGTTATGAGCTTGACACCTAGATGGGCTTCCTAAGTTCGACCGCTTGCCGACTTCTCTCAGACAAGCCGCTCCAGCCTTCATTGGGATTCGGTTTCAGTGTGAGGAAAATGGAAGTGTTAGTAATAGAACGCTTCCGCGTCTTTGGGAACTTGAAAAGAGCAAGTCCAGTGCCTGACATGTAACAGATTTTCTGCAGTTGTTAGTTGTATCAAATAACCATTCGAATCCTGATTTTCCTGTCTATTTTCTCTTCAGGCACTCTGCTGTTCAGGGAGGTCAGGGTTTTTTTTTTTTTGGTTTTTGGGGGTTTTTGTAAGTAATTTTAAGTACTGTAGTTATAGCTTCCAATGCTTAGAATCAGGGTACAAGTTTGCTAAGTTGGTTCTAAAGTGAGGAAACAAACGTAGACCCAAAGGAGACTTGCTCAAGATTACAGAAGATTGTGACAGACTTGGAACTTGAATCTTCTTGGCTTTTGGACTAGCATTTCCCACCGGAAGTTCTCGTAGAATTATAAAAACCTTGGGGTGAGATAGAAAAATAAATTTATTTCAAATAAGCAAAATCTGTTTGCCCTCAGTCACATTGACAAATATGTGTTATTTACAAACAAGTCATTAGTTTGTTTTCTTGTTGGGGGTGTTGCTGTTGGTTCTGTTTTCGAGACAAGGCCTATGTAAATGTAACTGGTCTCAAACTCCATGTCTTGCCTCAGCTTCCTAAACGCTGGAATTACAGGCACGGCTCACCACACTCGGTCACATCAATTTCTTTTTAAAGTCACTGGCCTTTTCTCCAAAACAATTTTGTCTCCTTTTTTTTGTTCTCTGTGGTTAAATCTCCTGTTTTTCTTAACACTTGAAAGCCCTTGACTGAATAGAATGTATACCACAGAGATGGTGTTTGATTTTGGTGCCTGAGAGAATAGGGGTCTCAGCATGGAATAGACTACATGTATAAGTGAGTCGACTTGAAGCAGAATGGAGACCATGTCTATCACTTTGCTAATAGGAATGTTGGTGGTAGCAGTACTTAGAAGCAGTTAGCATTCTGTTCTGGTACTTTTTTTTTTTTTTTTTTTTTTTTTTGGTTTTTGAGAAAGGGTATCTCTGTGTCCTGGAATTCACACTGTAGACCAGATTTGCCTCAAACTTAAAGAGATGCACCTGTCTCTGCTTCTGCCTCCTAAGTGCTGGAATCAAAGGTGTGCCTGGCTTTTTAACCTTATTTTTAAAAGTCTTTAGTTTTTGAGATTCTGTACAACTAAATCATTCTGCCTTCCCTTTCCTCCCACCAAACCATACACCTCCTTGCTCTCTTTCAAATCTATCTTTTTAAATTAATTATTACATACATATGTAAAAATACATACATGCATATATCCCTAAATACATAAATGTTACCTGCTCCGTCTGTATAATGCCATTTGTGTGTATATTTTTAGAGCTGGCCATTTGGTATTGGATAAGACTGTCGCCTGCTTTCAGTATTCCTGGTTCTTTGTGTAGGTAGGGCCAGGGCCCTGTGGACTGTCCAGGTACTTTTTGCAGTTATGTGTTAGTCAGTGAAGAGTAAGGTACAATTCCATGTCTCATTTTATCTCTCTCCTGAGGTACTGTAAACTTCCCAAGAGCGGGATCTGTCTTTCCTTGGTAAGAGAAGTAAAGCCTGTTATCATTGCTTAGTAATAGTAGAAAGCATCCCTGAGAGTCACCTTTGCTCCCCCTCCCCATGGCAGACAAGTTTAGGAAATAAGATGATTTTTTTTTTCTTTTAAATCATTCTACTTTTACCGAGATGCCTTGGGCTTAGAAAACCTAAATTGTTCATGTACAATTTTTATGTCTTTATATCTATACCTATTTTCTTTCTCTCTCTCTCTCTCTCTCTCTCTCTCTCTCTCTCTCTCTCTCTCTATCTCTCTCTCTTTTTTTTTTTTTTATTTTCTGGAAAAACATTTTGAGAAAAGCACAAAACACACCATGGCAGGATGCTAGCTAGAATGTGTTGACCCCAACCATGGGAGCAGAGCACATGGCGATTTCTAAATTTAGCATTGGGATTTTAAGTTGGAGAGATTTTACATGAATTTTGAATTTCTGGCTGTTGTGGGTGGGACATGATCGAGATATCAAAGATTTGGTCACCATGTTCTGTATTCTGCTAAGGCCTTGATTGTCTGGAATTGAGTGAGGTGAACATCTTTAACCAGTTAGTTTTTCATTGTGTCCTGGGCCGTACCCTCTCTAGCCTGTCTCAGCTGCCCAATTTTGCCTCTTAACAATGTCTGCCAACTGGCACCAGCCAATGACTCTACAGTTCCTCATCCACAGGAAGATTGTTCTCTAGTTCTTGTCTTGGTGCATTTTGTACCGACCTTAATCCTCTTACAGTTTGTTGATTTGTCTGCAGTAAACTGCTTTCCAGTTATAACTAAAGTTTAGGGATGCTGATGGAACCTGATAAGAGAGGAAACTTAGATTCCTTCATTATATTAGCTATTGGTTATCCCCGGCAAGTCCCTAGATTTCAGGAAGGAGGACCCCTTTGTTGCATTTTCCTCTTTCAGGCTTTACTCCGAAGGACTGAATTTGAGGGGGTTGTAGGGAATGTCAGAGTGAAATCATGATGAAGCTGACTTTTCTGGTGATTCCTTTTCTTTAGAGTAAATTAATTTAGGATTTTTTAGTCTGGTAAGAAATCTGAGGCATTTGATAAAAATTCATGTTCTTGGGTTTTTGGAACCTTAATAGCCCCTATAAAGAGGTTGGAAATCCTTTGATAATGCATGTTGTCCAGCAATTCTGAAACACCTGATGTCGTGCCTAGGCTTTTACCACTTTTGGTTGTGGCTTAGCCACAAGCCTTTAGTTTCTTCTAAAAATATTGGTGCATATTGGGCTCTTGGTGAATTTAGTGAACCCAGTTCATTGAATTCATCACCAGGATCACAAATTGTTCACATAACTTGGAGTCGGTAATTTTTTTATGTTATTCTTGTGTTTCTCAAGTAAATTTGTATTTATTAGGTTCTCAGCTTCTCAGCCTGTACTGTTTGTCACTGTGTTTGTTTTAATAATAAATGAAACCTAAATTTGAGCAAACTAATTTCCAAGGCCACACAATAAATTAAAAGAGCAGTATATGCAATTCAAGGCTTTGTGTGAAGTTGTAGAATGATCTCTTGGGTTGCTGCCGCCTACCAGTCCCTTATTTCTGGTGTAATTAACATCAGTGCATGATGACTCCCTGACAGTGATGGCCCTTGGGCAGGCAGTGGAATAATTTTCTAAATATTAGAGACTGAACCTCCAAGGATCAGTTGGTTAGAGAACTTAGCAATGGTCCACTTGTTCTGTCCCTCTCAGCTTTATCCTGAGAAGTGAGTTCCTGCTTCCTCCCCAGGACTATTGTTCCAGTGTCGCACTGGCAGGAGAGTGCTGAGACTGGACTTTGTAGCCTCATTGCCTGTGTTAACTCCTGCTGCCAACACTTACTGATTGTATGACACTGGGCTGTGTTCCTTTGCTTGTAAAATACAGGTGCCACCTGTCTCATGGTTTCTAAATACTTAAAGTTCAATGTATAGGAAGTATTTAGAAAAAGCCTTAACCATGGCTGATTCTCTTTTCCTCCCTGTTGCACCGAATCAGTTGTTGACAGACCCTTTTCCCCCTATCTTTGCAATTTTTATTGATTCTTAGCATTAACACCTGCCTTCCTTCTTGCAACTTATTGCCCAGTCCATCTTCCTGCTTTATGGTATGGATTTTGCCCTGCTACCCCACTTGATATTTACAGTGCAATAAACTCCGAACACCTGCCTGTAGCATTGGACACCCTTAGTCTGATGGAGCCTATCTTGTTTTGGTCAACACCCTTGCCCCTTTGACCTAAACTTGCTTATTTCTGCCTTCTTTTGCTTTTTGGCTTTTCTGGTCCTTCCGATATCAATGTTTCATAAGTCCTGTGATCTAATATTTCAGAATTCTACAGAATACTTAAAATGTTTGTTTGAATCTTTCTTTCGTTATTTTCTTTCTTCACATTTCTGTGGGTGTTACTTAGCTTTCCTCACAGCCTACATTTCAGGCCATAGCACTGTAGTTTATTTCTCGTTGATGTAGCGTTGAGTGTGAGTGCCTGCCCATGCACTGCTGGGACGTTGTCTTCTTCCGTTCCACAGCTCTGTTCATGAGGAGCTCGATCAGCCGCTTATGAGGGCAGGAAAGGGTGCACATTGAATTTTTCCCATTCAAATGCTTGGACCGTAATTGTCTCAGATTTGGGGTTTTGTTTGCATTTCAGAATATTTGTATGTACCTAATACTTACGGAGCTTAAAGGTTAAGTGCTTTGGGGTTGGTGTCAGGCTGACTTAATTTGAATTCTGTTCCACAGATTATGAACCAGATGATTGAAGGGTGTTAGTTACCATGTTCTTCAAAAGATATAAATCGTATCTATGTTTACTAGTCTGAGGTATGAAGAAAGATATCACACCTAAGGGGTTGGAGATTTGGCTCAGTGGTAGAGTGCTTGCAAGCGCAAGGCCCTGGGTTCGGTCCCCAGCCCCGAAAAAAAAAAAAAAAAAGACATCGCTCCTAAGCTCTCAATACACTGTGACTAACTCCAATAAGCATTGTTACTCTTCTAATGGTTATTGTTCAAAGGGGTTTAAATAAACTAAATTGATGGCCTGTGGTTGAAGTGGATGAGAGGCTAAGATTCAGGACACCTGTGGCAGGATCCTGTATTAACCGGTGTGTCCCTGAGTACGTCAGGAACTTGGTCATCTCTCCATTTCATCAAGAACTTCGTCATCTTCCCATTTCTGCTTGCCATGGGTTATGAACTACAGACCTGTCATTATGAAGAGATATGTGACAGCACCCATTAATAGTAAACTTGAGGGGTGGGGATTTAGCTCAGTGGTAGAGCGCTTGCCTAGGAAGCGCAAGGCCCTGGGTTCGGTCCCCAGCTCCGAAAAAAAAGAACCAAAAAAAAAAAAAAAAACTTGATAATACCTGGTTATTTTTGTTTAATTTGTCTCATACTAAAAGTGTTAAGGATTATTTGGAAAAAATACAGTTCTAAACGTTCCTTTGTTCTCTTGTCGGAATTCAGATCGAAAAATGCAGAAGTCAGACTGGAAATGTTTTTGGAGTAAGATTTTCTTTTTGTCTTGCAGGCATTTTGTTCCCAACATCACTTTTGGTCACCCTGTGGTTGAAAGCCTCCGAAAGCAGCTGGGCCAGGACCCTTTCTTTGGTAAGTGGGTTGTTATACCCTTTAAAACTAATTCCATTGCTTAAATAAAGGACAGGGGTTGGTTGGTCAGGTTTTGTTTTTTTGGGTTTTTTTTGGAGATGGGGACTGAACCCAGGGCCTTGCGCTTGCTAAGCAAGCGCTCTACCACTGAGCCAAATCCCCAACCCCACGGTTGGTCAGGTTTATCTTGTACTCTTTTCTCCAGGGCCTTGACGCTGATTCTCCCAGGAAAAACTATGTGAGGGTCTCCCATCAGGTCAGCCCTAGGGTTGGTTGTCCTCTCCTCCAAGGGGCCTTTCTAAGCACCAAGTCCAAGTTAACGCTTCTCTACTGTCCAGTGAGGCAGATCGACTTTTACCCACCATGCAGTCTGTTCTTAAACCTTACTTTAGTTTATCAGAGTGGAAGAACTCATCTTGTGATTTTCTACTATTATCATTCATTTGATTGGATGTCTTTTGGCTGAGTGTGTGTGTGTGCACGCGCGCGCAGTGTCCTTAGGCCAGAGGATGGCATTGGGTTCCCTAGAATAGGAGCCACAGTGTAGGTGCAAGGTAGAAGAGCAGCCTGTCCTCTTAAGTACTGAGTCACCTCTCCATCCCCACACACACAATTGTACTTAGTGTAACTACCAGTTGAATTTATGATTCAACTAAGTGGTCCCTCAGCCACTTTGCTTCTTTCAAATGCAGGCATTCGCAGATAGGTTCTTTCAATGTCATAGGAAGGCTGAAGTTTTTGTCATCAGTTTGTGGTTTCTTTTTAGATCACTCCAAATTAGAAGGTATTTGAGCTGGAACAGATCCAAGTTCATGTTTTCTATAACTTGTATAATTAAATGAATCTTAAGTTTTTTGCCTGAAGAGCAATTTTATGAAGGATTCTAGCTGTACTGTTCTGCGTGGTAGCTCTTAACCCATATTTAGCTACTTCAATTAAAATAAAAATTTACTTTCTAATTTACAATATTCACATTACAAGTCCTCGGCAGCCACATTGTCTTCTGACTATTATTGGCAGTGCAGCCACAGGACATTCCTACTAAGGCAGACCATTCTGAGTGCGGGCTCTAGTAAGTGTGTCCCTGCTGAGTGTGGGCCTTAGCAAGTGTGTCCATGCTGAATGTGGGCCTTAGTAAGTGTGTCCATGCTGAGTGTGGGCCTTAGTAAGTGTGTCCCTGCTGAGTGTGGGCCTTAGTAAGTGTGTCCATGCTGAGTGTGGGCCTTAGTAAGTGTGTCCGTGCTGAGTGTGGGCCTTAGTAAGTGTGTCCGTGCTGAGTGTGGGCCTTAGCAAGTGTGTCCGTGCTGAGTGTTAGGTGTGTCCTTAGTAAGTGTGTCCCTGCTGAGTGTGGGCCTTAGTAAGTGTGTCCCTGCTGAGTGTGGGCCTTAGTAAGTGTGTCCATGCTGAGTGTGGGCCTTAGTAAGTGTGTCCCTGCTGAGTGTGGGCCTTAGTAAGTGTGTCCCTGCTGAGTGTGGGCCTTAGTAAGTGTGTCCCTGCTGAGTGTGGGCCTTAGTAAGTGTGTCCCTGCTGAGTGTGGGCCTTAGTAAGTGTGTCTGCTGAGTGTGGGCCTTAGCAAGTGTGTCCCTGCTGAGTGTGGGCCTTAGCAAGTGTGTCCCTGCTTAGTGTGGGCCTTAGTAAGTGCGTCTATGCTGAGTGTGGGCCTTAGCAAGTGTGCCCAACCTTTTGACAAGCAGCATACTGTTACCTGCAAAATTCACATCTGAGAATTATGCAGTTGAGTTATAAAAGCTAAACAAAACCTAAAATCTCATAAAGTACATTTGCAGTTTTGCGCTGGTCTTAATCATAGCCATCCCTCACCTACTGAGGCTGAAAAGATTCATCTGTTTTGAGAGAACCAAAGAAAATGTGAATTATTACTTCATGTTTGCCAACGTGTTCATCTTTTTAAATTCCATGTAGTAGAATATAGTCTTGTGTTAAACATTATTGTTTTGGAAAGGAGTTTTCAAAGTAAGAATCTTCTTGAATATGCTAGTATTGTGTGCTGTGACGTTAAAATTACATGTTACACGGAGTATGAGAAATGATTAAATCACTCTGTTCCCACATTCCACTGCTGTCTTTTCGTGTTTTTCTTATTAGTCTTTCCTCTTCTATTCTGACTCATAGGCTCACTTCTCAGTATTTTTTATCTTTTATCATCAGTCTGTCCTGATGCAATGCCACCCTCATATCCAACCCACTTTTTCTTCCTGGATTTAGGTGAGTATGTATGATGTATGTGTATATAAATTTGCTAATTAGTATTTCAGGGAAATTTTCCAAAATAAAGATGAATACACTGCACTAATATTTGGGGATTGAGCCCTTTATTTTTTATAGCTAAGCAGTCTGACTTGGTTGTTATGTCTTGGTTTTAGATAATTGACACATTGCCGCATTTTAACAAGTAGACCAGAGCTAGAGGTACAGTTCCACAGTTAAGATCAGATCTTATCTGACAGGGGACCAGGGTTCCCAGCACCCACATTGATGGCTCACAACCACTTAACTCCCTTTTCTGGCCTCTGCAAGCATCTGCACTTATGTGCACATACCCACACAGACATTCATATTTGAAAGTAAAATCTTTAAAAATAAACAAATAGTTCATAAGTTGTATGTACTACCTATAAGGTTCTAGATTTTTGTTGTTGTAACTGGAGGTCAACTGAGGCCTTGCACATGCCAATTCCAACCATAGCCTTTTACTATTTTTAAAAATTTGTGTGTGTGTGTGTATATGTGTGTGTGTGTGTGTGTGTGTGTGTGTGTGTGTGTGTTAGGAGGTGTGAGTGTGTATGTGCTCATGTGTGCACCTGTGTGCATGCATGGAAGTGTATGTGCAACACAGTGACACGGTGTGCTTGTGGAGGGGAGGTCAGGACAGCTTTTGAGAATTAGCTCCCGCCTTCCACCCATTGAAGCAGGGTCTGTCTCACTGCATGCTCTACCTAGCTGGTCTGAGAGCTTCCTTGATATTCTCCTCTCTCTACCTCCCATCTCATCATAGGGATGCTAGGACTATAAATGAGACTACACTGCTGTGTCCATTTTTCATATGGGTTCCAGGGATCCAACTCAGGTTGTCAGGCTTGCATGACTAACACTTTTATGGCCATCTCCTTAGTTGTACTTTTAGTTTTGAGGCAGGGTCTCCCTAAGTTTCCCTTGTAAACTTAGAATTTACTCTGTATCCAGGCTTCCCTTGAACTTGGAATTCTCCTGCCTTAGCTTCTGGAGATACTTGTAAACAGCTCTGTATCAGCATATTTTGAAAGCTCTGAACTATTTATTCAGTCTTAGCTTTGAGCTCAAAAGACATCTAAGAAGTAAAGTAACAAGAAAAAGCCTTTATTATCTAAGGCAGTGGTCTGTAGTACTGAGAGTCATGGACTTTCTCTTTAGCTCATTTATGAGGTCAAAGGCATTTTCCTAATACTAAGACACTGTCTGTCACTGTCCATACTGGCTCTGCAAATCAGCGGTGACTTAGTTCTTTGGTGACTTAGTGGAACCCAGTCAGGGATGCGGTGGCATTGTATTCCTCTGGTGGAGACTGTTTCACTGCTGTGTACGCTGCTGCGTGTTTACAGTACATATCATTATTGATCATCACAGGACTGAGTAGGAAGAGCAGAGTACTTCTGCTGTACTTTAGGAGACACGTCCCCTGTCCGGACAGCTTGCACCATTGCTTGAGCCAACTGGTTGCCTTTTTCAATCACCAGTTTTCTCTTGTAAAAGACAAAAATGACAGCTAAATTGTTCATTTTAGGAAATGGCAGATTTTGTTTTTAACTAACAAAGTCACTTTGTACTTCCAATTTTTCTCATACTTGTTGCCAAAGAGCTTGTAAATAGTATGCTGTCTTCTGTGCTCTGTCATACCTAGACATGCCCCTTACCTTATCATAGGGCTGGGTAACAATACCTACATTGTATGTTGAAAACATTGTTAAGTCAAAGCTGCATGTGACATGACTAACCTCTAAAACATCATACTTGAGCTCTGCCTATGTCAAATGTACCAATAGTAGTTAGCCTACAATTTAGAAAAACTCATCTATGTTATTATCAAGGGTTGACTACCAGTTGTGATTTATCTCCTGCATCAAGAAGATACCGCCCTTACACTTTATAATACACCAAGAACAGGGTGTTTGTGGGTTTGTTTGTTTTTTGAGTGGCGGGCAAGATTTCATATACTTCCCCTTGAACCCTTGATCCTCCTTACTCTACCTCCAGAGTGCTCTGGGACTATGTGCAAGACGTGCCTGATACAAAGCAAGGTTTCTTAAACTTTCTCCACCCTTGACCCCTTTTTCCTGAGGAATTTTTACACAGCTCTGGGTATACAGATATATAAAATGAGCATATAAACCATTTATTTACTAGTAATGAATCATAAAGTAATTGATTTCAAAACAATTTTTTGGCGTATGTATGATTTTTACCATTTATTAAAGATTAATATAAATCACATCCTAACAAAATGATATACTTATTTTTAAATAAGGAATATCTTGGCTGAATATTTGCAAATGTAGGAAAAAGCATCATTTTCTTACACATCTGTGTTAAAGCTTAACATAATTAAACACAGTGAATACTAAGCAACAACTTGTGATAAAATAGAATAAGACAATGTACTGTAATGATGTGAATGCATTCTCTGTCAAATTTTCTTACTGCATTATTGCAAGGATTACAGTATTGCATTATTGTTTAAAGGAAGAATCTAGGACTTGTCTCAGTTGTCACCATCAACTTGCTGTGTTGCTGATAGCAAGAAAAATTAAGGGTTAACAAGATAACCTAAAGGAAAAAATAATTGTTCTGTAAACTTAACCTGAGTTATATCCCTTTTCCCATCCCAACATCCATCAGCTGTCCTCTGACCTCCACATGCATACTATAGCATGCACACACCTGTACTTATTCACATCACACATACACACACACACACACACACACACACACACACACACACACACACACACACACCCTTTTCTAGAAATAGGGTAACTTGATCATGAGCACTGTGATACCAGGACATTGGATGTAATTTCTTCAGCCAGCTGCCAAGTGCTGAACCGGGAGTAATATATAGTGACCATACATGAGTCAAAGGGGGGAATCAAAGAGCAAGCTGGTGTGGTGTGCACAATATAAAACTTACCATGTGTTTATTTCTGGAACTTTTTAATTTTTGTGAAAATAATTTATGTGTGTTGGTGTTTTGCCTGCAGTTATGTCATGATCCACTTGCATGCTTTGGGCTAGTGGAGGGGATAAGTGGGTCTCGGATCCTCTGAGACTGGAGTTACAGTTTCAAGCTGCCATATAACTGAATGGAGCCCCAGTATTCTGGAAGAGCAGCCAGTGCTCTTAACTCCTGAGCCATCTCTCCAGCCTCTCTGTTTAATATTTTAAACCACACTTGACACCAGAAAACCTCCAAAATGAAGCTGTGCAAAGTAAACTGTCAAAAAGTCTGCAGTAAGCTCTCTTTAATAACCTGTGTGCTGATTAGTACTGTGAAATGTCTTAATTCAAATATCTAACACACATAACACCTGTATATCTAGCCAGGATAAACTAGAGCGTGCTAGACTCTGTTCCAGGAATGCTGATCTTACATGAAGTTTTCATCTATTATCATGTTTTTGTTAGTTTAGAAATATATACTGCTGGTGTTATCATCTAGCTCTTTTCCAAAGCTTTTGCATTTTATAATATTAGTTTCATTCTGAAGTATTAGAATTTATTTTTAAAAAAAATCTTAGCAACCCCAAAAAAGTAATTCCTCTGACAAAAAAAAAAAAAAAAAAAAAAAGGCTCATTACTCTCCACACTGTCCTGTACAGAATTGGTCACAGGGTGGTTTTTGTGGTCTTTACTCTTTGAAGCATCCTTTTCCTCATGAAACACATTCTGTTTCTGTAAATATTGCTTTTCTTTCCTTGGAGGAGGTGATAAGAGTCTAGTCATACCCAAGCTGTATGAATAACAGCTTGTGCTGAGCCCCTCTGTTCTAACTATCCCTAGGCCTGGTCTGAGAGCTTCTAACCTCTATATAATCTAATCTTCTAAGCTGACTGAATCAATCTGGCTTTTCTTGGCTTCTGACTGAATTGCTCTGCCTGGCCTCATACTAATTTTGACCATACGTTCTACTCCTCTGGCTCCGTCTCATTCTTTGGCTAGTTCTGTCTTCTCTTGTGTCTACCTTGCTCTCCCTCCACCATCTCTGTAAAACTGCCGTACATACACACCACCTACCACACCATCAGTTTTTCCTTTCCTGCAGCTCTTATGTAGCCTCTTTGTCCGCCGTTCTCATGTGTGTTGGGTGTATCCCATCTCTGACTTAATTCTAGTGAATGTCCCTCTGATTTGTCACTTTGTCTGACCCTCAATAAATGTCACTTTTCAACATGGCTGCTTTCTTCAACTAAAACTTACCTTCATTGTGGAAGATTAAAGGTGTGTACTTAAGGGTTTATCTGTATTTCTGTAATCCAGAGTGTGTCTGTAATCTGCTGGGATCATATGATCCCTTGCCAGAATAGCCATGTTGCTGGATTAAAATTAGAAACTTTAAGAAGAGTATGCCTATGTCTAAGTACATCAAGCTTTAGGCTGCCAACTTCCCTCCCAGCTTGCCTTCTCTCTGTCACTCAGTGAATTAACCGCAGTGCCAAATCCTTGGCAGTGTCTGCATTTTCCTTTCACCTTTTAGATAGATGGCTGGGCCTCCAGAACATGACTTTCTCCTGGCTTCCTGTCACAGTAGCCCTGTGATTGAACCTTGTCACTACACTGAAACCTTTGTTTTCCCCATCTCATCAGCACCCTGCAGAGTTGTCCTCCCTACCTGCTGGTATTTTCCTCAACATCATGTGCTCTTAGTGAGGCCCAGTCTCAGTTGTGCTGGCATTAGCTGTTCAACCTAACTCGTATTTTATCTCCTTTTGCACACAGTCTCACTAAGAATGACCCCAAAGGCAGTAAAGAAACTGCTCGATTTCTAGGACCTAGAGCATCCATTCATGGTGCTCTAACAGTTCAATAAAAGTCACCTGAAAGAACACATGGAAAGAATCGCATGTAGCTTTCTGGAAGAGAACAAGGCTATATAGGTAGTGTAACTTCTTTAAACCTTTGAAAGTAGCATTTTCTGGACTTAGGTCTCAGTTTTCTGATTTCATTTCTTTTCACATATAGCAGATGTGCTTTTTTTTTGTGGAAAAACTATTTCATAAGTGAACATAACCAATCTATCTCTAGGATAAAGACAATACCAGAGTATAACTGATCATTTTTGTAATGCCAGAAAAATTTATATACATAATGATAAAATAAACAAATCTGTAGGCTGAGTATATCATCCTATTAGCTGGGTATATTTCTCTCAGTAATGTATAGGAGACGTCTTTTTTTCCTAGATATGCACATGATGGTTTCTAGGCCAGAACAGTGGGTAAAACCAATGGCTGTGGCAGGTGCCAATCAATACACCTTTCATCTTGAGGCAACTGAGAATCCAGGGGCTTTGATTAAAGACATCCGGGAGAATGGGATGAAGGTAAGTCGATGATAGGAGCCTTATTTTATACTAGTTACTGTCAGAGCTGGTAAAATGGGTGGGGAAAAAAGAAAGAGGTCTGGACATGGGCAACTGGTTTTTAAGAAAGAAAGGTAAAAATATAAAGTTGGGTAGGTAGGGAGGATCTTGAAGGAGTTGAGGATATGAACAAATATATTGTAAGAATAATTTTTAATAACAGAAAATAAGATGGCAGAAAAAAATCTAAGTTACAAAAACAAAATAAAAAACTTATTATACTCTGGATAATTTCCATATTTTGTTTTGTAAGTTGCTTTCAAAAAAAAAAAAAACTAAGCCACTATAATACAATAGGAAAATAATGTGATTTAGCATTGTTTGTTACAGGTTGGCCTTGCCATCAAACCAGGAACTACAGTCGAATATTTGGCCCCATGGGCTAATCAAATAGATATGGCCTTGGTAATGACCGTAGAACCTGGGTTTGGAGGGCAGAAATTCATGGAAGATATGATGCCCAAGGTAAAAGAAATATTCTATTTTGGGGTGAGGTTTTTGCTATAGCTGTGTATTCAGTAGGCATAACTGCAATATTGAGACATGGCCTGTTTTGGAAATGAGGGGGCAGAGATGCCTTCAGATACTGTAATATAGCATGATAGGTTTTAAAATATAAATTAGTATTTTAACCATATTGCAAAAGTTTTAAACTTATTTTTGTGACCTTGGGTCACTTGAGAGTTTTTATTGCAGTCTTTGTAAAGCTATCACAAATTGAATGTTGTTTGCTAAACTGCTTTTACAGACATAATATGCTCAGTCTATTGAAGTGATGCCCAGTAATGTTTGGATGTGGTTGTGGACAGGCTTAGCCATTTTACTGCTAGCTAGTGTCAGCTCTGATGCTTTGTGTGCTTGCTTTCCCCTGCATGTCCACTGTAGGAGTCACTGTTTCTTCATGTATGTCTAGGTTCACTGGTTGAGGACCCAGTTCCCAACTTTGGATATAGAGGTCGATGGTGGAGTAGGTCCTGACACTGTTCAGAAGTGTGCGGAGGTGAGACTGCTCCTCAGCTGTGCCTCGGACAGTTCCCATAGCTGACGTCTGCAGGGCAGTCTATCACCAAAGGATACTCAAAATTGATTTTGTCTTGGGAAAATATTTTTTGTTCAAATGTAGGATTAGAAAATAAAGAACAAGTGATTTCTTAACACAAATTGTTAATAGTAAATCCTGGTCTCCAGAAGGAGTACGTTGCCCTTAGCAAAACGTGTAAGCTCTTTTAAAAGATAACTTCTCAACTGGAGGAAGATAAATTCTTTATATGTAAGAGTCTTAGCTGCCTGTTTGTGTGTTGTAAAAGTGACTAGATCTAGTTTTGTTGAAAGTTAAGGCCCAGTTGGCACTTATCAAGTTTAGTCTGTTTGTCTAGGGAGCTCTCCTCGCTCAGGTCTGCTCCTGAGTGTCACTGTTAGGTGGCAGCCTTCCTGACCGTAAGGCAAACGGCTCATTTTTGTTCAGATTCTACTGTAATGGCCATGCTCTTCTGCCTGACGCAAACAACAAAAAGCTTGGCAGTTACTAAGAAAGTAGACAAATGAGGGAGGAACAGGAGAAATTTGAGTTTTAACTTCAAGGCCAGCTTAGGCTACATAGCAAGACCTTAACAAAAAAAGAAAAAAAAGGCTTGGCAGTAATGAGGGTTTTTTTTTGTTTGTTTGTTTGTTTGTTCGTTTTTTTAGAAAAAACTTTTCTGTTGGGCTATTCCTGCTCAAACTAAGAGTCAATGTTAATCAATAGTCCTATAGATTCTAATTTCTGAAGAGAGTATTTTTGATGGAACATTGTACTATCAGGTGACTGGGTCTTGTTGGAGAATTTTTCCTCAGCTTGTAATTTTCCAGCTTCCAACAGAGACTTTCACAACAGAATGGTTTTCCCTCAGCTCAGATCCCAGACCCTAAATTTGGAGTTATCTCATTTGAGGTTTTGGGGGTATATGTAACACCTAGCCCCTCCCATTTCTTTGCCTCCACATTTAAAAATGCCACCCAGAACTCTAAGCCATACTAGAATCTAAGAATGCATTGAGATATATTTTTACATTCTTTCTGATACAAAATGGCAAGGCACTAATGTTTGTGGTGTTTCATGGATAGCTTCTACTTTTTACAGTGTCTCCTTTCAGGCTTTCTAGAAACAAACAGAATGTTTCCTTAGTGTCTGGGGCATTGATATGCATAGGAAAGACCTGAATGGTATGAGGACCTAGAGTTTCAAGCTTTACCTAAGTTGCAGAGGTACCATGTGCAGCTTAGGGCTTAACTAGCCCAATAGTCCAGTGACTTGGTAGACTTCCTTACAAATGATAGTGTGCTTTCATTTAAGTTTTCCGTTAACTCAGTGACTTGTGAGTGCTACAGTCAGCTTCTGGAAAATTGCTGACGGAAGCAAGGGTGGAAATGCTAATCCGGGACTTAGGTTTCCATTTCTTCCCTGCTAACGCATTGCTGTGTACTTCTTGCAGGCAGGAGCTAACATGATTGTGTCTGGCAGTGCCATTATGAGAAGTGATGATCCCAGAGCTGTTATCAACTTACTAAGAAACGTTTGCTCAGAAGCGGCTCAGAAACGTTCCCTTGATCGATGAAGCCACAAGGAACCCAGTTTCTGCCCATGAACCCTGTTTTTTACTGGAAACGAGGAATATTGACTACCAATCACATTGCAATTGAAGCAATGCTGCATTCCAGTGATTCAAGTCAATTGTGCAGGATGGTCAAGAGGTTAGAAATAACTACCTTTTTAGAGATGCCATTTAGAAATTAACGTGGTGAAAAATATTCACATTTATACTGGGAGAATGATTTTTGTAAAGAGTGAAAATTTGATTTGTTAAGATTACAGATAGAAATGTGTCTTAATGCCTAAAGAGGAAAATTAGCTACTATGAAAAACATTTTTCTGTATTTTTACAAAGAATGTTCTGTTGATTCCCTGGTTTATCCCTAAAGCAAATGACATCCATATTTTCTCTAGTTCATGTCATTTGTGATTTGTTTATATGCCTGAGAATATGAATGGAATGAGATGAAAATTAGAAGGCTTGGTGGGATAGCATGTCATGGTCTGGTATTTGAATTATTTTTTCTTTTTATCTTATACTTGGTTTATTAAAAACTATAAAAATAATGTATAAAGCCTAGGGTTTCTGAAATGCAAGCGCAGACTTATCAAGGTGTCACCTTTGTCACAGCAGGCTACTCTGTAATTCCTTCCTGCTGCCTCACTCACCCACCATTCTTAGGGGTATGAAATAGAACCATACAGTTTCTCTTGGAAGTGCCACTGGGTTGAATACCAATAGAACAGAATATCCTATTCTAGCTCTTTAATGAAATCACCCATCTTGTTTTCACTATAAACTCTTATATATATTGAATGGAATCATAACTATTGTGCATTTGAGATTTAAAAGGGTAACATGGTTTTGGAAGGCCTGTACCTAGACTATAGAGGATGCTCAACATAAAATGGCAAGCATCATGTCTGTTTTGAGTTATTAGCACTTTTGTATAATCAGATTAACTGCTAAATTGCCCTATAATTGTTGGAACAGGTATTCTTTTCCTATTAGAAAAGTAAGGCTCCACAGTAGCCTGGTCCATAGAAAACCTGGTATAGCAGAAGCAGTTTCTGGTGGGCACTGCTGCTCTGACTACAGACAGAGCTCCTGAGATGTTAGAGAAGAGGAAGTTTACTTCTCTTACTTTCAGTGTAACTGTATCCTCCAGCAGAATCAGTAAGTCAAGAATACTTGGGAAGTACAGATTTTGACCCCAAGGATGGATGGATATATAAAACATTTCTAACAAAGAAGAAGGGAGCTAAGAGATGACAGATATTAATACTTGTTTCTATTTTAGCTTACCAAAGGTTTGTTCATTTAATCAAATCACACAATACAAGGCATATAGAAATAACTTTAATTAAAAAAAACTATGTAGAAGGTTATAATATCAGTCATGACAAAGATTTGAATTTATTTGCTGGGACAACTTGTATTTTTCTGGCTTTTGTTCTTTTTCTTTAAAAATAAATGTACAGTAAAACTATAAGCAAAAGTTTGTAAGTATTGAATTTAAATGGTTCCCCCCTCCCCCTTCTGCAGGGATCAGTTGCATTTCCAATCCTCAACAACACCTTAAGTATCTAATCCCACAGAGTGCAAGCTCCGTGGCCAGGATTCTCAGTAGTATGGGAACTACAAATCAAGTAACCTTTCTTTGCATAACAAAAAGTGGTTGATACAAATTGTACTTAACTTTCATCTAGGAAAAAAAATGGTATGGCTTCAAAAAGAATTTTCCTTAATGTACACTCCTCAGTATTCTATATTAAAGTCTTGGTCTTGGAAAACTTGAATCCTTGATCTAGGATGCCTGTAAGAGTAGGTATTTATGTAAGCTATAGTAAGGAAAAAACAAATTAGAAGCTTCTGGCTGTATATTAGCTAGACTTACAACCATATTATGATTTGTATGCTGTTTTATATTTTAAATTGCTATCTTGAAGTACATAAAGCAAGTAAAACTCAGAGTGAATTTCCAACGACAATAGTTTTTAAACGTATCAATATATTAAACTCTTAAGTTGCTTCTCTTAATTTTGTTAGGAGTAAGCAGAAAGCCTGTGGTTAGTCCAGGAGAGAACAATGATTTCAAATAAATGAATGTTGCGTTATCTGATATAAGAATCTCCATAAATAACTTATATTGGTTAAACAATGTTTAGAATAAAAGAAAACACAACTCGCTCCCCACAGTCAAAGCTTTCAGGTGTCTGTCATCAGTGAGCACCTGTGTTAGGTATTCATGGCAACTTATTGCATAGAGTAGTTCATACATGCAGTTTTAAGACTACATATGTGTGTATCATATGTGTATACATTCTGTATACACACTCGTATATTTTCATATGTTATTGCAGCAATTCTAGTGAACTGCCATGAGAATAGAAACAAAGAAGGAGGGCTCTTATGTCAACAAATGCCCGAGGTGTGACTTGGCGTGGATTGCAGCAGGTAGTGTCTTAGTGCTTATGATTTGTATTATTGGCAAGCACAAGTCACTAGCATTTGTGTGGGTGAGAAGTAGCTACTTCTGTGAGTCAGGAAGGAAAAGGGACTCCGGCCTATCCCCTGAACGGTGAAATACGGGTACATGCGGCACTCCCTCCTGTGGAACTGTGACCAGAGGAGGTGGAGATCCAGAAGAGAGGGTATAGGGTTTTTTTCCTCTTTACCTTTCAGTTACATACTTTTCTTAATATGTTCCCTGTCACCTATTTCTTTTAACATTAGTGACTCCTATACCAAAGATTTTATATTCTTCCATTCCATCTAACTGCACTTTTGGAGGGTGGCCATTCTCGGGTGTAGTGCTACAGAAGGCTTCATCACGGCAGGCTGTGCTTGCCCCCTCAGTCAGATCCTTTCTTTCATCTTGGCATAATAAAGCTGCTGTATCCTCATCCTTCAGTGGAAAAGCTCGCCGCTCCCACCGCAAAGGCTGAAAGGGTAAACATTTTCAGTTAAGTTTCACCTAATTTAATTATTTGTTAATTAATCTCTAATGTCAGTTTTTATATAATTATTTTTCTAGTATATAAGTTCAGGTTTTTGTTTTCCTCTCACGTCCAAATGGATATACTGAGAATTTCCTGACTTTAAGAATTACTTCTTGATTTTGCCTTTGCTAGGAAAGAGAACACTCGTCTCTGTTCAGTGTAAGAATACCTGAGCACAGCCCCTATAGCGGTTTCTTATATTCGCTGTACTTCATTTCTACCTCACTGTTATTACAGATACACATTGATTTTTTTTTTCTTCCTGGATTTTAATTTCTATAGTTCCCCTCTATTTTTGATCTAGCTATTTTTCAATACCTGCAAATGGGGAAAGATGCGCGAACTTTGTATAGTGCTAGGATACACTTTTCTAAAGTAGGACTGGATTTGTGTGGAAACAAACCCATTAGAAGCAGAAAAACAGAAACGGTGCTTACTGTGCACTGTGTATGAGTCTCCAATGGAAAGATTTGCTCTTTAAAGCAAGTTTGATGAAATCCCCGTTCCCTAACAGGTAAGTACGTAGATAGATGAAAGTTGTTACTGATATGCTATGCCTCCAAAAAATAAAAAAATATAAAATAAAAAGAAATTGTTAATATAATGGAACTAGAGGGTTTCCTGGACATACTAGACTGAACATCTCACTGAATTTGGTCTGTAATGATGCACTTTACATAAATAATTTCTAACATAAGTGAAATAAAGTTAAAAGGCAATTAAAAGAAAATGCAGTCATATAACGCAGGCTTACCTTGACTTCTTGACCATCATTTAAAGAAAGGGAGTCCTGAGTACACAGACTGTGGCTTTCTGCTGGGAGCTCAAAAGGACTTTCTGCAGCACCCTGCTGAACACTGCCAAGTTCACGTGAGTGTTCCTTCAGAACCAAGTCCTGCCCTTCCACATTTTTACTGTAGGCTCTAGCCGGGAAATAAATGAATGCAGGGCATCACTAGGTCAGTACAGCTTTTTTCTCAACATTTCTACCCAGGTCATCTGGTGATCTTCCCAGTGTTGACTTTAGGAACGGTTTTGTCCAAGGTGTGGGCAGTGCTTCATTGTCGCTAAGCACTCTCTCACCTTTGTTACTTCATTTTTAAAAGACAAAGGCCATGCACCTGACCTTTACAGTTCTGAACTCTCAAGTTATCCTGTAATTATTTTTATATCATATATGAAATCCTCGTCACATTTTTCCTCTGTATTTCTGGGAAGTTGTGTTTCTAGGATGGGCAAAAGAACAGCAATTCTGGAGTCTCATATTAGGAGAACGCTTTCAACAAACATTTACAGGACTTTAATGTTATTTAGCTAATCGAAAAATGTAAGTTAAGAGACAACTACATTTTGCATGAACTTGCTTTTTTAATTGTGGATAAATTTAATATATATTAATATATTTAAAAATATTTATATATTTTAATATATTAAAAGTAATGAAATGTAACTGCAAAAACACTAAAGGTATTCCCCAATAGATAATTACTGTTATATTCTCCCTGAAAGTCTACCTATGGGCTGGTTTCTGGTTTTTAAAACAGGATTTGGTTCTACAGCAAATGCTCTAACTCATTGTCCTCCTGTCTCAGACTCCTGAGTGTGGAACACTGGGCATACGCCTATATCCAATATTTATATTTTTAAAAGTTTCATGAACTATTTGCCTTTTATACTAAAATAAAATTTCTCAAAGACTTTGCATAGTATTATTTTTGAGTGTTTGCTAAAATGAATTACATAAGCTCCCACACTAGTGCTGTTCACCATCTAAAGGGCATGGAGACAGCTGGCTTTGAGGCTTTGGAGAAGAGGTCCGTCCCCACTGTGCAATCTCTGCCATTTATACTGCCCTGTCTGGGAAGCCCCTGCCTGCCTCAGCCTCCTGACTGCTGGCATGTACCATCATTCCTGTATACAATGGCATACTTAGAGAGAAGGTTCCAGTACTTGCTAGGTAAGTAATATAAATGATGATACTGTGGCTAGGAGCATGAAGCTCGTATATAATTTCCCAGATATTTTTAGTGTATGTTTGCATATTCAGATGCCACTTTACACAATAGCTGGCACTGTATCTTCTGTTTTCCTTCTTAGTGGTCTTCCTCAAGCTTTGTGGCTAGCTTCTGTTCATTCTTCATATATTATGGTTTTCATGTTTTAAACTTAAAATACTTGCCTGTTATTTCTTCTGTGCCATTTGCTTTGCTCCCAGAGTGACCACCTAGCTTGCTCTCTCTCTTCGTATTTTCTGTGTCTTAGGGAGAAGACTTCATCAGAAAGATCTTCTATCTGGTAAGATTTGGAAACAGAAGAGGTTCAAATAGTCTCTGTGAGCATGATGCTGTTTAAGCAGCCTGTTCTTGGCCTGTGTTTAATATGTACCTAGATCATAGATGGTTCACAGTGCTCTCCATTTGCCACAGCGTATAGAATTGTTTTGCTTGGGCTGTTGTTGTTTAGGGACAGGAGCTTGCTGTGCAGCTCAAGCTAGCTTTTGAATATGCACTCTTCCTACCGTAACCTCTGGAACACAGAGATTGTAGGCATGTGCTATCTTGCCCAATCTATAAGAAAGCAGTGTTACACTTTATTTATTCCATTGAGTAATTATGGATTATCTTTTATGAAGTACACAGTGTTCTGAGAACATGTTAATGTCAAAAAAAAGTAAAACTGATTAAGGTAAGTCAGTATTCAGTTACTGATTTATCTGGGGTTTTAATTGGGTAACTCTGGGGAATTTCTTTTTCCTGGCAGTGATCATTCTGACTTAGCAAGAGTTCAACGAAAAGCAGTGTTCATGAACAGTAAGATTATACGGTAGCTGAAAAACAAGACCATTGGGCATAGGAGCACTGTTAATTAATAGAAACTATATGTGCTTTCTATCTACTTCTAATTTTCATCTAAAGATAGAATCAGCTGTTATATAGTATTTTCCCTCTAACTGTTCTTTTTCATTAGTTCTTTGAAGTTTTGAGTTTTATGCAGTGGGTTTTGATTCCTGCCATTATTCTTAATGTAATGTAATCTATACAAGTTCAGAATCCTTTACCAATAATTTCAGTATCTAAGAATCTGAAAAAGCAGCTTTTCATGCAGTTCACAGCCTGATCTGAAATGCTGTGACAACATTTATTCTTGACGTTTTGTCTCATTAGCTATATATATTTTACTACAGAAGCATTACTATTTAATTATTGCTAGGTCTACCCTTGACTCTTGGCATTAGCACTATAATTGTACATTGACTCTTGGCATTAGCACTATATTTGTACATTGCCCCTCGTATGGGTTGGTTTAGGAGATACACTAAGCTATATTTCTTCTGTAGTCAATTTACAAAGAAACTGTTTATTAAAAAAAATTACTATCCTTTTTTAAAAAAATTCTTTAAAAAATCATGATTCATTTTTTAAATGTTTAAATGTTAAATGATTAAAGCTTTATAATATAGAAGGTGCAGTTATCCCATTACACATGAGGCAGCTTACCTCTTCTTTGTTTAAGTTATGTTCATCAAGGGGCTGAAGAACAACCATCCTCCAGCTGTTGAAAATACAAAAGCACTTCAAACAGCTGTCATCCAAATACATCCATTTTATTTCCTATATACAGCTAAATGCACTAGGCTTGCATTTCCTCGAGACTTCCATAATTCAAATGGTTGCATTTTAATAGCTTGTCATTTTAAAGAGAAAAAATATTTTTTATAAAAAGGAAATAGAAGATTAATCCTTATACCTTCCAGTGACTAGTCCCTTGTGTATAGCTGCATTTTCTAATTATGTGCTGGCTTTGAATGAACTCAGCGGTAAACTCATAAACTGGCTTTACCAAAAGGAGGAGAAATGTAACCTGATTGATAGTGTTTTCCAGTTTTCTTTGGTAAGGAAGTGTGTGTCATGCCCCCTTTGGAATTAGTTACTAGCTGCTTAACAACTAGCTCACAGAACTTTCCTGTGTAGGTTGAAAAGGTTGCTATGGAACACTATCACTACAACAATAGTCCTCACTGTGGAAAATGCCAGTTCTGTATATATGTAACTCTAGTACCCAATAGAGTACCAGGCTTATTCCTCAGACTAACTGTGAAGTAGGAAATGAACTACAGAAATAAATGGAGATAGATCGATGGCAATGTCTATAGCTGGTACCCAGCTCTGTGTTCATCTCCAACTTTTTCTATTCCCTAGTGCCATATTTATGTCTGTAAGAGACTGCTTTTGTTGTTGCTATAAAACATGGCTGCCTTCATTGTAAATGGATGCGTATCTTCTCTAGCTCAGCTTTCTTGTATATACTATTCCAAACCTCCATGCCTGGCTAGGCCTTCCATACTTGTGTCCGTGTAGACACTTTTACCCTCATGGATTGTTTTTATTACTGAATTATAAAGAAATCAGAAATTAATTTTGTTCACAAACATTACTGTCTTAACAGTGTGAGTACATATGCAAATATAGTTGTTTTAATTCTTTGCAACCAATTATATCTCTTTCATAAAAGGTAAGGACTGTATGTTGTAGTTTTTACACTGCTAAAGTCCATGCTAGTAAATATATACAATAAATGAAATCAACTTTATCTCTACACCATAGATAAAACCTGCTTTAAATGCTAACATCAGTTGGTTTAACATAAAGTCTACTTTAACCATTTTCCTTTTGTGCAAATAGGGAAGGGGGGTTATTTGCTCTTAGTTATAACTTGACTCTGAATTTAACTTTACTAAAGGAAGAAGAAAGGAAACATGTAAGTATACGTACCGTGGAGTAAGTATTTCTTTATACTGGAGTTTCTCTAATTTGGCTGGTGCTACTAATGACATGGGAATCACAATGTTATCTATATCGTAAGAGCTCTCACTTCTTAACCTCCGTCGTGCAGTATTCTGCAACACAGAATTGTACTAATTTACAATAACGCTTTAGTTATTGTGGTGATAATACGTCTGGCATGGATTAGCAAAATAATCCTACAGGCTTTTTACCAGCTTGTTTTCTTTAGAATTCTATAAAGCTATTTTAGAATTTACTGTACACAATTTAAAAGCAACTTACTTGTGAGGATGAATTCTGGGTTCTTGATGTAACATTGGGATTAGAGACAGCAGTAAAATTGCAGTGAGATCCTGGTTCTGAACGTTGGAAAGCAAATTCTTCAAATCTAGTCCTTTCTCCTGCTGTGGAAAGAACCCTTCAGAATGTCACATGTTAAAAATAACCATGTGTATTAGAATTATTTTCCAAAATAAGGGAGAGGTGATTGAACCTTATTTGTTTTTATTTGCTTACTTTTAAAGACATAATCAGAAAACAAAAGAAAATAAAACAAGCATCTTAGCTATATTCTTCTACTAAATATTCCTATATTTTAGGGCCTCAATGTTTTCTGCCTAACGTGTATTATATGATTGTTCCTTGAGCAGTCTTTTCTTCTGTCTTTTCCTTATCCTTGTGTTTAGACATCCTATGGATTAGAGTATCAAGATTGACCTTCAGTTTCTTGTCTTTTTTCCTTATTTTTGACTGTCTTATTTTGTGTGAGATTTGCTCAGGTTGATTATCTGAGTTATTTTTATGAATTTTATTTAATCAATTTTAGTAGTAATTTCAAAAGATTCTGGGGTTTTAGTATTTATTTGATATAGCATCTTATAACTTTCATTAATGAAATTCATTTCTCTCTATTCCTTTGATATCTGCTCTTATTGGTATGTATGTTTCTGTCAAGTTCTGCTTTTGTTCCTACTTGTCAGTATAGTTGTAGTTCACTCATTGAGTGCTCTCATCTGTACTACTCCACTATGAATTGTCGAAAAATATTTTCTTCATAATACAAGATATAATAGGACCACCTCCATATTTACATTTCTTCAGTTGTAAAAAATATTCTCTGTGGTATTTTCTTCACATCAAAATCTACATATAGAAATTAGTAATTGCCTTCCAGTTTTCTTTTGTCCTAGAAGAATTCTTTATCAGAGCAATGTCTTGTTAGGGGGCTGCCTACTCTTATTTTATTCATTTTCTTTTAGTGATCCCCTATCTATTAAATTTGATTATATCATGCATTTTTATTTAGCTAATCTATATTTCACAGTCTGTTATTAAAAGATAATCATTTTCCCCATGTGATCCTTGTCTGCTCTTAAGTGACAAAATCTCTAGATGAATTTGAGAGCTTGTACCTTTTGTGCCTCATATGTTTGATCAGATCGTACTGATTATAGGTCCATTTTGAAAGTGAAACTAGATACTCTAGGATATAAAGATAAATGTTGATTCATTGTATAAAATTACAAATTGGTACATTTTGAATGCAATTATTTTCTAATTTATTAAGTTTGTCCATGTTACTGAAATATTTCACCTGGGAAAGACTTGACTAATGAGTATGATATTATACTCACTAGAACAGTGAGCAGGAACCAAATGTACACAGATTACTTTCTCTTCAAAATATATTTTGCTGTTTTTAATAACTACAGTAACTGTCATCTCCAAAGTCCCTACAACAAATCAACTTAATATTATTAGAACAGCTCTGATTTTCAAGTGTTAGATCTTGTTCATCTTGTAAATGTAAATGGAGAGACTCCTAAGGAGAACTGAAGTTTGTTGGTTGAATCCTGAACACTTTCTCAAAATTTAAGACATTTAGTAATGTTCATAAGTTCCTGTCAGAGAGCCTTATACTATCTTAGTCTGAGCTTACTCTAACCTTGAAGACTCAATTCAGTACAGGTGACAATTCACAGAAGGCAAGTAACCAAAAACTAGGTAAGAAATAATTAGTTGTCATAAAGTGGACAGATACCCAGCTTAAAAATTCCAAATTAAGCCCATGAATATACTCATGGGGACACAGGTGTTTTAGGTAGGTAGTAACTAGTCTGGATTATAAATTCAACAAGACAAGGGTTCTTTGAAGAATATTTTTTCTTTATTTTCAATATTTAAACTAATGGTCACATCTTCAATTTAACCTACCTAATGCTGTTTCACTTAAATGTCTTTTTTTCCTTCCCTGTAATAGTTGGGCAGATGATTGTGACCTTATTTGAGGCTTACATACAGGTGAATATCCATTTCTCCATTGATTCAGAGAAGTACCTTGTACTAAAACAAATGGGGAAAAAAAGAGGCTGTGTGAAGTTTTTGTCCTTTAACAGAGACAGTAAACATGCTAATGTTTCTATTTAAAATGTTGAAATTCTTAATTTATTTGTTCAAAATTACATGGAGTGAAATAAAAACTCAATTAGCAAGAGGGGTGGCTCTTAAAGAAATAATAAATGAAATAGTAGCATTCCCCAAAAGTATTCTCATGAAATGTCCAATTTCCATTTTTATGTTTACTTATTTGTAAGTGGATAAAAAGAAGGTTCTATGTTTTCAATGTCTTCAAAATCATTGAGCATTGGTTCATTCAGCTCTGTGAATCTTGGATGAATACTGAAGTTATCCTTAAATCTGTGAACACTTCAGTACCCAGTGAGCTTCAACATGGTCATGAGATATGGACTCTGAAAGCAAGAACTTTATTTCATCCAACTGTGATGAGTACCACTGTTAATTAACTTTAAAAACCTGAATTTTAAATAATTTTAAATCAATATCTCTGCTTCAGTTTCTTCAATATATTTGTAATAGCAACTCTCTTGAGAATATGAAGATTCAATATATTAATTACTGAAATAGGTGTTTCTCCTGGAAAATGTGCCATAAATGTTAGCTTTGTTATCATGAGTGCTGTGCATCTGAACCTCTAGCTCAATCAAGTATTGGTCTAGTGAGTATATTGGTTCCTTTGGGAAACAGGATAAAGGTTTGCAAATGTTGAATGGAATAGAAAAAGTATAAGACTCAAATGTCAGTGTACGCTAAGGGCAAAAGAGAAGTCACAGCTAACATTTGTCATGAATCCAGTCACAAATGGTCGATCACCCTACAAGAAGCAGTCGGATCCTTTGTACATAGGCATATGCATAGGTGCACATGTTTGTCAGCAAAAGCAGAATACGAATCAGAGTTGATGAAGAATCTGCCAACCGTCCTGTGGACTTCAGCAGAAGTGCAAGGGAAAAGGATTGCCACGCAAATGTGATCTAAAGTGTGTTTTCTTAGACCTACAGGAAAAGAAAAGTGGCCACACAAAGCTGATGGGGAACAGCTGGTGCATTGTGAAAGGCAAGGCAGAGCTCACTCAGCTAGGCCAGCTTCAGAGGTCCTCTGTCACTCGGGTAACAAGATCTAGCTTTCCACAGAGAAATGATAGTTAAGGTAAGGTCCCCATCTTATGGCCCACTTAAAATATTCTGTCTTTCCAACTTCAACCTGAAAACAGAGTTGAATCCAGATCTGCTTTGCTCACTAACTGTAAATAGTAGAACAGTCCTGGCCATAAATACCAACTTCAAATGTGAGTATACAAACTCTTGAATCTTCAGTCCTGACACCATAAATAACAAACTAGACCTGAACAAGCCACCTTAAGAAATAGTTTCTGGTGTGTTCCCTACCTATAGATTAATAATTGGTCTCTTAAAAAACGAGAAAGAAACACGACCTGGAAGCCTCTCCAGAGAAATCTCAGAAATGTAAAATATAATTGTTCAAATTTTAACTTAATGAATTGAGCGATGTAGTGAAATAACCGTAGCTAGAGAATCAAAATTTGGGCTGGAAAAGCTTGTCCAGTTGAAAGAACAGAATGAAGAAAAGAAAATGAAGTATGAAAGAACAGAGTAAATGAAGAAGAACATTTGAAGAAACAACTGTGAATTTTCCCTGAATTGCTTACATTAATTCTTTAGATTTCAAAGAATTCACTTGAATGCTAAACAGCAGATTTTTTTTTAAAAAAAATCTGTTGTAAGTCATGATAGTACAGACAGATAAATATACCCTAAAAGTTACAAGAAAGGAATTTAAAAGAATAGTAAAGGAATAAGGATTAGTGAAACTGGAAATAAGAAAATAATGACCAGGAAAACTATCAAAATTCTAAAGACATTAAAATTTCCTTCCATCCAACAAAAGGAAAGATGTCAGAAGAAAATGTCAAGAATCATCTTCGTGTACCTAGACAGCATGACAGTGGACAGGAAGTTTACGTCAGTGGTATACTTTTACTGGCAGGTGGGTATTTTGAGTGAGTCCCATCTAACTTGCCCTTTAATTATCTTCATTACCTTTTAGGTCATAGTGAGGGGAAAGCGGACAGAATAGCCTGTATAAAGGTTGGGAACAGCTTGGTGAAAACAGCAGGGCCAGTCTCTCTTGTTGTAGCTGAAGGGTCTCCCATTACTCCCCTAACATGACTTGAAAGGATAAAGGTAACAGTTTGGAATCTAAATATCATTGACTATAATGATTGAAGGGAAATACTAACTAGGCTTTCAGTCTAAATAGGTTATAGTGTTGGAGTTAGTGTAGACATAAAGAGATCTCAAAACAAGCTGCATGAAGGAGCCTGAGCTCTATGGTTTTGGATTGCTCGAGGTCATGCTTCTCTTATAGGTTATGTTTTACTTAGGTCACACTTCTCTTACTCCTTGCAGCTATTCACTCTAAACACATAAAGTTAGACAACTCTGACATACTCTTAATTCACAAAAATCCTGAAACAATACAAAAAGTTTCCATATGCCCTTTACTCATGTACTCAGAGCCTCTTCTGCATGATAGTAAGGTCTTTACATATCCACTCAGTTGTCAAGAATCAGGAAATATTACTGGCTAATGTATAGATTGATTCACCAGTTATTCATGTAATCTAATGAGCTTTAATCATGTGATACATTCCTTAGGTCTTCTCCCTTACTCATACCCTGTAACAGTTGGATAAAAAACAGACCTTTCTATTGGCTTTGCTGCCATCTGCTCTTGGTTGGACTAATCATGTATTTACTTAACTTCACATTTTGACTTTGCCCACTTCCTCGTCTGTAGTCAACGTGACTGTGTAATAGGACAGGGAAAAGTGCTTTAGTAAGCCAAAGACCTGTCTGCTTATCTCACACATTTACTCAGAGGAATACTATGCTATTTGTAGAGACTTGGAAGCACCACATTGTCTTATGTCACCACAGTATGTGTTTATTTCAGTTACTTAAAGTCTTGAGTAGCATATGTCAACATGTATATGACAACTTACTAGATGATTGTGCCAGTATCTGAATCACCTGAGATATGGAGTCTGAGATATGGACCCTGAAATACAGTCTTGGGTCCCATACCAAACTTCTTGAATCTGCATTAAATATTGTTAGTCTGCATTCTAACAATATTCCTCAAGTAATGTACTTGCATGTTGAGTTTTAAGAACACTGGTCTGGAACCTTCATCTTTGTGTAAATTCCAGAATGGCCATCAATATCTTTATCTTTCTGGAATTCTCTATTTCTCATCTCCCATAACCTTTCTGCCTTAACACCTATTATAGATTGTTATGTGTCTCTAATTCTGTAAGAGTTATCCTTGTCTTTGCAGTGTGTGTGTGTGTGTGTGTGTGTGTGTGTGTGTGTGTGTGTGTGTGTGTGTGTGTGTGTAATTTCTGGTGCTTTATCTATGATTTTCAGCATTCAATAGTATCTTAGCACAAAGATCTTCCCTATATGGAACTCTACTTTTCTTTTAGGCATAGGAAAATTTCTAATGCTCATTTGAGTTGAGAGTGGTAGGGAATAAGAATAGGGGAAAAGAGACAGATAACACACAAAAGAATATTGCATTGGTTTGCCTAGTAGAATAGCAACATGAAACTCAGGTATTCCAACTCATACGTTTAAATGTGGCATATGGCATATCACTACATTATTGCTAGGTTCAATATCAATTATTGCCTAACATTTTATACTGCATCACCACCATTAGAAGAAACAAAATTGCCTTCTCGAATGTGTGTGTTCATTTGTGCATATTCCCTTTCACTCAAAAATATGTACATTTTATAATTATGCATGTCAAACATGAAATCATAATTTACACTAGGACATGTATAAGTATTGTTATCTCATATCTTCTTCATTATTGTTCAGTGTGATGTAACATTTCTCTGACCATTTAGGTATTCTGTAGCTGCTGCACGTCAGTTGTTACTATCAAAAGCAACTACTATTACAGTCTTCACAATACCATCTTTCTGGATTTTAAAAAAGAATTTATTCTCAATGAGTAGAAGTATGCCCTATATAAGTGCCTGAATATAATCTATATTTTATAATACTACTTCTCTCACCTTAAGCATAGGGAATTTCTCCTTGCTCTAGGCATTTTGAATTTTTTATTAACTTTAAAACACAGAGACTCTTTAATAATGATCTCTCATGAATTCTGCCTGTGTCAATACTTGGTGCTATTTTAAATATTCAAGAGTATTGTTTTTATTGTAGTAATAAAAATTTAAAATATTTCAACTTATCAATAGTTTGACAGTCACAAACTGTAAATGTTATATTTTCATTTTATATAATTATCACCAGCCATACCTAGTTTTTCTGATTCTATACTAGGAGTCACCTCAAATTTGCTTTAATTTGCTAGATGAGAACTAATCTTAGTTGGTTAGTATTGAATTATACAGAGTAGAAATAAAAGGCTGTTGTTACTCAGTGCACAGCCTTTGGCCACTCATTCTGCTCTCCAGCTGTACACTGTGTGATTTGTAATCAAGAATAATACCTGCCTTTTGTTTAAAGGACCTAATATAATTTCAAGTGCCTTTGGATACTGTTGACATATAAGACTACATGTCAAGCATTCGTTTTTCTTGTCATTGGTCTTAAGATTTATATGTATGATTGTTTTGTCTGCATGTATGTATGCCGTCTACATGCCTGGTACATATGGAGGACAGAGAGGGCATAAGGTTCCTCTGGAACTGGACTTAGAAATGGTTGTAATCTACCATGTGGGTGTTGGGAACTGAACTCAGGTCCTCTGCAAGAACACATGCTCTTAACTGCTAAGCCATCTCCAGCCCCTTGTCATTTATGTGTATAGATTGAACCTCCTTTCTGCACTTTTTGTCTGTCTGTGTCTGTGGGCCATGGGCCTTTTGTTTATGTGAACTGAATTCCTTTCATTCAGTACCATCATACTCTAATGATTACAGCTATAAGGCATTCTGGTACATGACACCTTTTGGTCTTTTCAAAATTATATTTGCTGTCTTTCAACATTTTCTCTGATATAAACTTCAGAATGATTTTGTTTAAAGAGAATATTTCAGCCAGGCCTGATAGCACACACCAAGAACCCCAGAATTTAAGAGGCTGACACAAGGTGACCAAGAGGTGAGTGAGGACAGCAGACCTGTCTCACCCTGTCCCACTATGGCCTAGAATAAATAAATATTGTAGTCCAGGCCTCCCTAATTCTAGCAATCCTTCTGTCTGCCTCCTGAGTGCTGGGATTGTACAAAAAAAGTTCTTAATAAATGTAACTTCAAATACTTTCTTGCCAAGGGTCGTACATGCCTTTCATCTTAGTACTGGGAAGGCAGAGGAAGGCAGATCTCTTGAGTTCATTCCAGGACAGCCAGTGCAAACAGGGAAACCCTGTCCCAAAAATCAAAAGAAAAACTACAAAACCCTTTTGTAATTCTAATTAAAATTCTTTGTATACAGTGAAACACAGGAGGCAGACATTTAAGTCAGGAAGTGTCTTCTAACCAGAATAGTTTATTTCCCTCCATATGGAAACATCTTTCTTATCTCTGCAAAACTGCAAATTATTTCAAGTTTTCTTAATGTAAACCCTTCTTCTAGAGACATTGCCATTGAATGAAGACTTTGTTCCTTCACATATTCTGTGTAATTACTACTGCAATTTATAAAAGCTGGTGAGGATTTTTTTGGTGGTTTTCTCCCTTTGCCTTCCAGTGGTCTAAACTGAATAATTCAGGGCCTTCGAACACTGTGCAACCCACAGTCTCCCTCCGCAGCCCTAAAATGGCTGGATTTTATAATAAAACCCACTTAACATCTATTTATTTTCTTCTGGAGTTTTGTAGGTAGATATGTTTTACCTGGAAATAATTTGTTTGCTTTCTTTTGATACTAAATATACAGCTTTGCAGACAGTCAGAATATGCTGATATATGATTTCACATTGCTTCTAAGCATAGACAATGTCTTCATTCCTTTTCAGAGCAGTCATAAACAGTTTAATATAATTTCATTTTTATTTTTTATCTAAAATTATTAAAGCCAACTAAAATTAATTGTGATTTATGTTATGAAATAAGTGTGCAAAATTTTTTACTCAGAAAAAAATATATATTAGAATGGTTCTCAGATTTCTTGATCATTTCATGATTATACTCTTCCTCATATAAGGAAGATAAAATCTATGCTACTGTGTGGTTTTTGACATGTCTCTGTGGTTGAACTACATATTTCAATTATGTTTGTTTTCCCCTCTTCAGTGCTCTTGATGAGCTGTGCAGTATATTAAGATCACCAAGTCTACTACATAACTCTAACTTACATTGCACTGAATATCCGAACTAATAAAAAGCATTGGGATCCTTAATTTTACCATATAAGAAGAATGTTTTCTATGTGTCAATTCTTTATAACTTTCATTCATTCATCGTTATTCATTTCCTTCCTCCCACTTTTTTTCAAATTCTATCCTCTCCTTCCCTGACTCATGTCCTGGGACCAAGAGCCTCAAAGAGTAGGCAATCAAACATACTTCTCTGTGTATATGTGTGACTTATGGAAAAGTATTAAAAATTAGGATTTGCATTTATTCTTTTGTTAAATTTTATTTACTTAGAATGCAAAAAAAATGTAGACAATGTAAAAATATGTACAAATGCACAGTTTGTGAATGGGACATACCAGGTGGTGGTGATATGATACAGTCACCTACAAATTTATTTTCAGCAAGCTCTCCTTTTATGTCAGTCTTCTTGAATAAGGTCTCAAAATGAAGGTGAAGGGGAATTTCTGAAAAAAACAAAGGTAAAAATTATTATTGGTAAATACCACTTTCCATAGTCTAATACTACTAATTTTTTTTTAATAAAAAGCATATACGCTTAGGGGGAAAAAGTTTACACAATAAGGACTTTGAGAAGTAGAAGCATCATAGTACTTTTCCAAGAAGGTTAGTAAACGTGTTTAGAATGTTACTAATTAGATATAGTTAGTAAACAAGAAACTAGCATATGAACAATTCTAAGATCTTCCTTTAGTATGTAAGAGTAATCAGTATAAATGTGACAGTCTTCTGAGAAAAATGACAGAAATCACAAGATTTTTCCAAGAATATTTAAAACTATGAAAATTATTTTTATATGGTGCTAGCTGTTACACAGGAAACACCTCTGTAAGTGGAATGCATGAAATATCAAGTTTCACACTCTTATGAGTATAACTAAAGCTACTTGTATAAACAGTAACTCCACTAAGAAGTTCTCTTCCTTCAGTGACGTATGGAAATTGTGTTGAAAGTGCTGGTGTATTTTATACTCAAAGAAAAGCCAAGGTACAGATAAGGTGTGCTTTATATTCAATTACATAGTTTATTGTGTGAGAGAGGGGTGAGTTTGTACAAGTGACGCACCATCGGCATGTGGGAGTCAGGACACCTCGTGGAAGTTGGTTTTTCCTTCTGCCATGTGGGTCCTGGGATTGAACTAGGGTTGTCAGACTGTGGTAAGTGTCTTTTTTTGCCTTTTGAGCCACCTCACATCAAACTTCTTATGAATGGAGAGGTTTTTTCATTCATCAATGTAAAAGCTAGGCCAATGAGATAGCTTAGTGTGACAGCATGGTGGGTAGAGAGAACTGACTCCAGAAAATTGATCTCTCACTTGTATATGCAACAAGGCATGTGTATACCACATAACATACAAACACATAAAAAATGAATAAAAATTTTATCGAATATGAAGATAAAATCATTTTTAAAAGCATGAATTAACAGACTGCTTTCCCCTGAGAAGCATTTTTTTAGGGAGCTTTTATTAAAACCTATTGAATGTTTTGCCAGCAATATGCAGAATTAGTTATGAACACATATCAGGAGAGACTAAAAACGTGTCTGGATTGTACGCAGTGAGATGAACTGCTTTCTCAACAGTTGTGATTTATTTACTTATTAGTTTTGAGACAATGTCTCACTGTACAACCCTGGCTGGCTTGAAGCTTGCTATTTGCATCAGGTTAGCTTCAAATTCACAGAAATCTGCCTATAATCTGTGTCCCTAGTTCTGAGATTAAAGGGCTGCATCACCTTGCCTTGCTCAGGACTTTAATGACAAGTCCATGTATACGTACAAAAAATACAATCAAAATGTCTAAGTATCATGAATTTGATGCAAAAATGAGAATAGAAGTTAAATACTGTGCTTTAAAACACTGTTTAAGTTTTTGTCTTCTAGTTGCCTCAACATAACCTTGTTTCTCTAAAGACTTACCATACACTAACAGAAATACTTTCTGTTCTACCAGTGTTGGAAACAGAACAGAACTGGAGAAGGCCTGTGTCATTATTCCTATGTACCTTCCTAAAGTACCCTTTGGACTTTTAGCAAAGTATTTTGTTTATATTTGTATATATTTTATATTCATATACAGTATTACAACTAGAATATAAGTACCATGAGGGATTTATTTATACTTCTAGCACCTACTTAGTATCAAATATAGAGTAGGTATTAATTTAAGATTTTTGCCTAATACAAGAAGCTTTAATTTGTAGATATAAAGAAGGAGCTGAGCTTACTAGACTAGGATGCTTTAGAACTGAGGGATATATATATATACATATATATACATATATATATTGATATCATTTCAGAGTTACAATTTAGAATGAGACTATCACATCTCTCAAAGTTAAATCAAGAGAAAAGCAAATTACTTAATAATAAATCAACATAAAGGGTAATAGGCACGTGAGTCTAGTGATCAGTTACCTCAGCTCCTGGCTCCAATGTTCAATAGCTGAGTTATCTTGGATGGAAAAACCTCTCCAAGCTCAGTATGCTCGTGTGTAAGATGAAAAGGACAACATAATGTGCTCTCATGGGGTTATGAGAACTAAACAAAATATCCAGTGTGTTTAGTACACATAAATAGTTCCAGGGCTACAAAGTGGGCCCCATCTCAACAATCTCCCCCTCTGCAAAAATAAACCAAAAACATCTTTCAGACATTGCCTGTTCTTCTAAGATTGGATTTCATTATAGAAAACACTCAAATCTGTATGAGTAGCTTACCTGATGGCAATGACAAAACAGGATGGAAAGAGGGGTCTAGTTTTGAAACATGTTCTCTTGACAGGTGAGACTTGGAACTCTGCTCCCAGTTTTCCCAACTTAAAGGTGATCCCATGTAAGGCATCTGTGTGGTATTTAAAAATGCTTCTTTTGAAGGTAAAGTCTGCAAGAAAAAAAATGTAAGATTTTCATGTAATACTTTAAAAGGACAGTTGAAATTTAATACAGTATATATGAGGAACAGCCTGGCTTAGTAAGTCACCTTGATGTAGAATGAAATGTATCGGCTGCACATCTGGAGTGGTGTGGCTGGAAAAACCTGGGTCTTTCAAACTAAAGAATAATAGTCAAGAAAATAAGTCTTTTCATCATCACAGTGAAACACAGTAAAGAGAAAAGGAGTCCATAAAAATTAATGACTATTCCTTTGTCCATATTCAGTTCCTTCTACAAAAGCTTTACTAATCTTGGGCTGGAGAGGTGGCTCAGCAGTAAAGACCACTTGCTACTTTTCCTGAGGACCCAGGTTAAGTTCCAGCACCCACAGAGGGCAGATCAAGCTCCAAAGGATCTAATACCATTTAGCCTCCTTGAACACCTGCATACACGTTACACACTTACACTTTTTAAAAGCTTCACACATTTTTGTCACAAGTTTTCAGTTAACATTTTTATTATTTCCATTACAAAAGATTTAACCTGTTTTTATTTTAATTTAGATTTTTATTGCATATGAGTGTTTTGCTTGAATGTGAGTGTATAGTGCCTAGGAAGCCCAGAAGAGGGTGATGGATGCTCAAAACTGGTATTATGTGGGATTGTGAGCTGCCATGTCTGTGTTGGGAACTGAACTCAGGTCCTCTGCAAGAACAAGCACTCTTAACTGCTGAGCAATATGTCCATCCCTATTGAAGGTTTTTAAAAATGAAATTAACTGTTATATATTCAGCTTCTGTGCACAACTGTGCCCAGCTTTCTTATTTCACCGGTGTCTTTATAGTTTCCTTTAGTCTTCAGTAGGAGATGAAAATCCAAATGTACTGTCCTCATGTGATTCTAGCTTAGATGTTTCAGTTAATTCTGAACTCTTTGTCACTTGGAAATGTTAGCCATGCTGAATGGGTTCAGTTTCATTAATAAATAGAAAACTGACCAAAGGAGAAACTCTTGTTTTCCAACTGGTTATAACAGGAATAGCATTAATTTATAACAATTTCAAATGATGTATGTGGGGCTGGAGAGATAGTTCAGTAGCTAAAGAAGCTAAGCAAGGATAAGAATCTGATTGTATCCAGTATGCATGTAAAATTCGAGGTATGGCAGGAAACTCAGTGCTGAAAGTAGAGACAGGAAGATTCTGGAGACTTGATAGCCAATCTAACCAATTGATAAAGTCTACTTTCAGTAAGAAACCTTTACTCAAAAGATAAAGTAGAGCTCTTTACTCACTGTGGTCTAAAAGCTTAGTCTACTTCCCACTCTTTGTATGAGACTACTTCTCCTAGATTAGTGTTGCTACCACCCTTTGTCAAAGAAGGCTCTCTGAACAACAAACAGAGACCACCAGAGAAAACCACAACTGTAACCAATGTAAACATCAACACATCATAGGATCTGCAAAGTAGTCAGCCCTGAAACCTCATGCACACAACAAAAATGGGCTCAGCAGCAGGTTTTATATATCTGAAGTTCTAGGAAAAGTAGTTGGGAAGGGTTGAAGTAAAGGGAGGAGAGAAGGTGATATAAAACAATTTGAATTTAAAAAGATAGGAAGACATTGAACATCAACATCTTATCCACCTGTACATGTACATGTGCACACCACATGCACACATACACATACCACCACATATAATAAAACTTGAAAGATGATCTAGTTATAGGAGTTTTTTTGGTTATTTGTTTACCAGGATATATTCTCAGTTTGCCAAAATGTCTTAATTGTGGGGTTGTTTTTTCTGAGCCTTTTGAAATCACTACATTTTCCCAGGTAAATTGTACTAACATATTTATAAAGGTGAAGTCTACCTTGGATTATTTTGAAGAGTCTCAGTAGGGGTTTGGAAAATTGACTTTTTCAGAGACTCAGCAATTGGCTTTTTGAGTTCATATATGTTTGTTTTATATTTCACTGATACTGATCCCTGCCTTACTTTCTTTAGGATTAATCAAGTACCTCCGTTAACTTATTCTTTCATATTTTTCTTTCTGTTATTTGTGTGTGGTATACAAGGATGTGCATGTTCATGTCTGTGTGCATTTGTGAGTGTAGGTGCACTCACCATGTGTACATGGGAAGAGGCCAGAGGTTGAGGTCAAGTTGTCTTCCCCATTGCTCTCCACTTTACTTGTTTATTTTGAGACAGTGTTATTCAACCTGATGCTGACCAGCAAGACCGAAGCTTCTCTTTTCTCCCAGACATACTTGGCTTGTTATGTTGGTGCAGGTTTTCATAGTGTGTGACCGTAGTCTCCCTGAGCTGCTATAAGTAATGCAAGCTAGATGGCCCATAAATAATAGAAAGTTCTAGAGGCAAGAACGTCTTAGTTGACAGTGTTGACAAAGTCTGTCTGTTGATGGCCTCCATTTCTTCTTCATAGATGTATTTTACCTGGAACCTCACATGGCAGATGTGGGGGGCTAGCTCTCTGGAACTGAGACAGTCAGGTCACTAGTGGCCCTGATTCTAAATGTCACATGGAGGGTGAAATTTATATATATCAGTTTGGGGAGATAAATTCTATGGAACTCCCCAATAGCTCTCAAGGAAAAGTTATGTCTTGATCAGTTACAAAATACATTAATTCTTTCTCCCAAAATTTTAACTCATTCCATGTATCAACTCAAAAGTCCAGCATTTCATATAAATATATACATCAAGTACAAGAAAGAGTCAAGATTCAATTCAGCTCAATTAACCCTTCCATAAATCCCTGTCTAGCTATGAACCCAACACATTATATACTTCAAAAATAAACAGAGAGGAACAGGACAGATATTCTCATATATCCACCTAAAAGAAGAAAATACTTGTGCAGAAACAAATCAGCTTCAAAATATAAGAAACAACATTAAGACACCCTGAAAGAATTGAAAAGAAAAACAGATAGTATACAAATTTGTACTTATTGTTAGGAGATCTGAAAAGTAAACTGTGTAAGGATATAAATGTCTTAGTCGGTACTACTAACTCAGTGAAGCTAATCAGAGCACCTAACTTTCATCTGTACATTGAATACTCACATGTATAGTAATTTTACACTGACCCATAAAACAAATCTCAGTAAATTTAAAGGCCTGACTATAGTGCTGGAGAGATGGCTCTTGAGGTTAAGAGCACTTAATTGCTCTTGCAGAGGACCTAGCTCTGGTTTATTTCCTAGCATGGACTTGATAGTTCACAAGCATACGTGAGTTCAGTTTCAGAGGTCAGCACCCTCTTCTGACCTCTACAGGCGCATGTACGTGATACACACACACATGCAGACGAAACACTCAAACACAGAAAGAAAAATAAATCTAAAAGGCCTAACTGAAATCATACAGAATGTTTTTTAATCACAACACAAATTTGAAATAATTTTGTCATATTTGGAAACTAATTATAAATATAGGATCAAAGAAAAATCTTGAGTCAGAAAATACAAAGAAGCTAAAAAAGAAAAGGAATTAAGCCTCAAGTAGGCAATATGAGCCATGCCAATCTGACTCTCCCATTAGATTGCCTAAATTAAACGCACTAACTATTAATGCAGATAGTGGAGTATTTCTGATGGCAATGTAAAATGCTGACCAAAAATCATGCAAAAAGATGTACAATAATACATTTGCAGCTTTTATTAATATAGTGCCAACTCAGCAGGAACCCAAATAACCAACAGCAGATAAATTATAGTCACACAATGTAAAGTAATTGTTTTATGATCTCTGTCCTCTGTAGTCCCTTCCTGTTTCCTCTCATGCCCCTTGAAATCATTTCATTGTATTTTTATCTTGATTTTTATTCTCTTTAATACAACACACTTAAGATTAAAATATTTAAATCTCTATATGGAATTGATCTATTCTCCTTCTAGTTCTATTTGTCTATACTGGAGCCATTGCTGAGGACATATTACTGTAAGCCACAGCATTCATTCACCCTCTTCCCTTTTTAAATGTACACTAAGCTATTCATAAATTTTTGTTATCATATATAAGAATAAGTTACTGAGTTTCCAAAGTGTCTTGCTAAGTTTTACTGAGATTACCTTCAATTTAGGTAATATGTCTGCTATTTAGGATGATGTTTTAAATATTACAAAATACTGCAGATTCCATGCAGGAAATGCTGCTGTGGGCAAATGAGCTCCTGGAGACAGTCTTGTTCTGCTGTAATGGGGGTGCTCTAGTGAAGCCCAAGAGATGTTGTTCCAGGATTGCTTCTTGCTGAAGTGCCTTTTCATGTTTGTCACTGCCACACTCATTTATTTGGCTTGGTATGAGTAGACACCTGGAGACCCTCAATGCCTATAGCCTAGTGTGATTACTTTCTAGGTGACAGCTTATCCTATTAGGCAAATTTCCACAGATCAACATGAAGATGAATGACACATTAATGACTTATAGAATTCATGGTCTGATTCAAATAATTTTTAGGAAGAAAGTGTTAGACTCAAGAGTAGAATGGACTCCTTCCTAAGAATAATTGTAAGGGATACAGTGAGCTTTCATAAATTGTACTAAGAAGAAAAATAAGCTTGGGACAGATTGTGTTCAAGGAAGAACATTCACTGTAGGTCAAGTCCAAGGATATAGACACAGGTGTACATTGTGATTAAAGCAAGGCCATGTGAAACTGCTGCTTTGAACTGATAATGAGCTTATGGGATGAAACACTGCTTTGAACTTGATACTATCAACATCCTTCTGTAGCTTCCTTTTGTATAACATTTTATCTGTGAGGTAATTTTATAAAGAACTTTTGTCTAAGAAGATGCTGTTGGTGCTCTGTGCCATCCACCCAATGGATATATGTCTATCTGTTTGTGTGTACATACATACATATGTAGGTATATGTGTATGTATATAAATATGCATGTATACTTGTGAAATTGATGAAACAGGTAGTCAGTCCTGGCTAGAATGTGTATGTATGTGTATGCATGTCCTTTCTCGCCAACCACCTTAAGAGTTAAAAGAGCTCAGAGTTTCTCACTGGGCATTCCTGCTGCCCCAGATAATTAAGTTTTGTTCTGTCAGTAGTGCTGATCCTGTATATTGCCCACTACTGTAAGCATGTGAAGGGAGCACAGAGGGGGCGTTAGCACCAACCCTAATCACTGACATCATACCTCAACTCTGGTGTCAAAGCTGGTCTTTGTCATAAAACTTTCATGTTTCTATGGAAAGAGTTATGTGATCTTAGAAAATTTACAGTCTCCTTTTAGGGACATAAACTTGCTTTTTAAAATATGTATTTAAATGGTTCTTATATGGTAAACGGTTTTAGTTTTAATAATTTGTTGATGTGATTATACTAATATAGAATTAACATCATAATCATCATAGCTTAGTTTCAGTCCTAAATTCAGGGTAATTGTTCGCTGAGAACATCTACTGTCTTGTAGCACCTGAAGTAATCAGTTTCAGTGGCAGCACCATTCTTATTCATTGTGGGACATATGTTGTTTTGATAACTTTGTGTTCTCTTTAGAAGCCTAAGATCTTGTATTTTTCATAAATTTCATGAGAATCTGTTTAGGTGTAGGTTATTACATATTTTAGTTAATAATACTGAATAGTTGATGGACTTTTTAAAAATATGTGCCTTTTTCCCCAGGTGTCAGAAATATATGTGTTTTGTGTTCTAGGAAATTCCCTTGGCCTTATATTCTAATCCTTAGAAAGACAGATTAATCCCAACAATTTTACTTTTAATTTCTAAAGATTTGATTTTGTTTTATGATTATTTATTACAACAATCTGTTCTGGAAATTGATCTGTTTCCACCAGGGTCATCTTTTAGGTCATTTCTTTCTTTGCTCCAGAACCCTCTATCACCTCTTTTTTCCAAAAAGCAGTATCCATTAACATTTACATTTTGTCTTTTTCCCAACCGAGTGTTGGCTGCATGCAAGTTGGAACCCTTACATCTTCTTCGCTATAGCATCTCCACTGTCTAAGCACTGCAAGGCACGAAGTAGGTAATGTTGCTTACTACAAGAGAGGAGAAGGGAAGGAGGACATATCAAGTACACTATTGCAAAAATCTAAATACTGTACTGACATACATGGAAGCCTGTTTCCCTAATACAAGTCCTTCCTGAAAGACATTTTATGGAAGTTCTTATCTACCAGCTTTAATGAGTTGGAAGGTTGTATTTTGCAAGGCTCATTCATATTAATTAGGGCTGTGCTGCTCTATTATAAAGGGAGAATGGAAACATATTTGTTCTGCAAATTTCTCCAAAACAAGAAATATTGGGCAAAACAAAAATAGTAAAAATAAACCAAGAAGTAGGAGAAGAAAATGTAACATTATACTGGGCAAACATAACAAAGAATGCCATTCCTTACTGGCTTGAAAGAACTAATGCATAACACAAAGACTGAGTCCAAGGTAAACACAAAACTAAGGACTACACTAGGTTAAAAATATGATACAGAATTTGTGTTCTGAAGACAATGGAACACTTTCTGTTCACAGCCCAGCAGAGTGTATACAGCTGTGAATAACATGCGTGAAGGAGAGAGTCAGACTTGGTTCATGTCCTACCATGTCCTAATTCTTGATGCTAGTATGCTGTTCTTAGCTTGTGTGAGACCTTTTATGAAAGGAATTCAGTGTTACCATAATTGGAAGTAACTTTCTATTTCTTCTCTTCCAAAACTTTTATCATACCAAGTTAGCTAAGACAACTCATTCATTCTACAAAATGTTTCTGTTTCAAATTTTTTTCCTCATGATCCAAGTCTCCATTACACCGTTTATTCTGATAGTTCGTTGTTTTTCTAGTCTCTTCGGAGCTATTGCAAACTGACCCTTTCTAAGGCTCTGTAGTAATCGTTGACAAATAGTCCTCATATTTCACTTCCACAAAACAAAGATCATCACTGATTCCCCAATATTACTTGAATTCATTGGCTTTTTATCATCCTCATTCACACTTGAATACTTATGTGGCAGAGATTGGGTTGTATACCATTTTAATATCATTTAGTCTCAACATGATTCTTTATGGTAGCCATACAGTTTCTCCTCTTTGATTTCTTAAATGAGGTCACCTATGTTTTCCAAAGCAGACCTCATTTGGAAGGTTGCTTAGTGGAAATGGACACAAATTCTTTCCATTCTTAAAAGTATAACCTCTTATGAAAAGATTTCTATTTCAACAAGGCTAGAGAGATGGCTGCAGTTAGGAGGACTTTCTACTCTTTCAGAGGATCAGATTTGGGGTTGCAGCATCCATGTAAGGTTAGATTTATATGTATCTGTAACTTCAGGTCTTGTATCTCACCCCTCTGGCTTCCATAGGCACCTGCATTCATTTGTCTATGTACACACTTATAACCTACTTACATTTGAAAAGTCTAAATATCTTCTTTAAAAGATGTTTCTCCATCCTTTTGACTCTGGGATGGACAAGTGATTTACTTTGTCCTTCAAAATGCAGTGGAAATGATATTTGTGGATTGTATCTTCCTTCATGTTGTCTTGTGGGCATTGTTCTTAGGTGTCATGAAAGGAAGCCATTTTAACTCTTGGAATATGAGAAGTCAGAAGGTGAATGAATGGAACTGAAGCAGACAATTTTCAGTATTATCTGCCAGAAGAATGACTGAGGATAGCTTCTTACAGCAGAAAACCAACAATACCCTAGTAAGAAGTACAACAGGCTCAAGGTATAGCTCAGTGGCAGAGTGTTTGGTTAGCATGAGGCAAACCTGGGTTCAATTACCAGTGCTGCCACAAAAAAACAAGTGAACAACTTGGATTTCAGTCCACTGTATTTTACAGAACACATACATGGAGTAACCTAGTAAAATTTGGTACCAGAGAGATTGAACTGCAATTCTATAAGGCATATTTTCTCACAGAAGTAATTGTATGCATGTAATAAATTTAATTTCTTCACAACAATATCAACCAACCAGACAACCTCCTACCCCCATCCAAGAGTACATCCAAACCACCATCCAAAGAGTACACAGGGATGGACCAATGGCTTGAGCCACATATGAAGCAAAGAATGGCCTTGTTGGGCATCAATGGGATAAGAGGTCCTTGGTCTTGCCAAGGCTTGATACCCCAGTGTAGGGAAGCAGGACGGAGTGGGTGGCTAAGAAGGGGAGCACCCTTATAGAGCAGGGGGAAAGGGTAGTAGGTTTCTGGGGGTGGAAACTGGGAAGAGGGAAAACATTTAAATGTAAATTTTTTAAAAATCCAAAAAAAGAAAAAAATGCCATCAAGAAACCTCCAAAAATTGAATTTCTTCAACTCACGAATTCCTTTACCACAATTACTTATTATCTAAAGAAGATGCTCTATGGGGTAAGTAGATGTGACACCCAGGTGAGGAAGAGCTGGTTTGTAAGCAGTAGATTGCTATTACTTAAATATAGTTGTCACCTCCTTTTCTTCATTTAATCGGACACCTAAAACACTCAAATTCACCTATGTCCTATATCAATATAATTCATTATTTGTTTCCTACAGATTATCCTCTCTTCCTCAAGGTACAAGAGATTATCTGAGACACTAGGTTGAAACGTAATTTGTCTATGTGCCTTATTTCTCCAACAGGAATATAAAATATAAAATCATATTACTTTGAACTTTTTCTGACTTTTTAACCAAAGGATGAACATACCTGCATTTATTTTAGATGTTATCCAAAAATATTTTACTTAAATATTTTAATTAAAATATGAAGTACCCTTTAATCATATGAACCAAGTTCATAAACCTAATAATTTTATACCTTAGAAAGGAAATGAAAACATTAAAATAAAAATCTTAGTATATTACTAAACTACTGCTTGTACTTCTGAATTATTTTATTAAACCACCCAGCATATAACTAGATAAGCTGTGAAGTATCAATGATGAGATAGTCTAGTGAATGCCTTAGAAACACTACTTTACCTTTGCAATAAGGTTTATTAAGGAATTTTAGTGAATAAATACAGAGAATGAGAATCGTTTTGTATAATAAATATTTGTATTCATTCTTAATTTTAAGATTTATTCCAATTTTTAAATTTTAGGTCTACTAGAACTGTTTTTGTTTTTATGACTTGGCTTGTGAGTTATATGCTAAAACTTATGATTAATGAAAATTTTTTTCTCAAATGGTTTCTTAGTATCCCATAGTTTTCTTAAGGCTTTTTACTTTTTAGATAAGAGTACCTCCTCAAAGTGCAAATATAATTCTTCATAGCAACACTGCAAGTGATAAACCAACTAAAAGGTTACCTTCTAATAAAAGAAAGTTGGTTACATTTACATAGAAGCAAGAGAAGAAAAGAAAAATAAGAGAATAGTCTAGGCAAGGAGGAACCTTCCATTTGTGTATGCATGTGTGATTATAATACTCAAAGACAATGAGGCCATCAACTCGAGAGTGATGCGGGTACTCATGTTAGAGAAATGAAAGAGAAAAGAAATAAAAGTAATTAAATTTTAATTTAAAATACATTAAATTTAAAATGTCTTTTAAAAATGTAAACGTGTTTTAAAGGGGGTAGAAAATAACACAAGAGATGACAACACAAATCTACAAAGTTTAGGTAAAAATCCTGACCAGGTCACATTCCCTATATCATAGTGTAATGATTTATGACTTGTGCTGTGAATATATAAGAATTTTTAGGGAAAGAGTAATCATTCCTGTCCTTACACCTAGTATGAAAGAAGAGAATATAAACAAACTACAGGAACGTGGCCTTTCTCCAACCTCCTAGCCATATTCTCAGCCGACTGGCTTGACTTTGGCCAATGACACATGATAAAGCTCAGATCTACTGTTTCAATAAGTTCCCTGATTTATTGGTTTCAACATTTAGGTGGATTAAATAAAATCTTAAAATAATCCTGATATCTTAATTTAAATGGAATGTGTTATAATTAGAATATGAGGTAAACTATCTGTAACCTAATCATCTACCTCCTGTTTGTTTTTAATCAACATACAAACAAGATTCTCTTATAACATTTCCATATATGCTTAGTTTGGATGATTCTCCCCTCCCCCACAACTAAATCCTTTACACCCTTCCCATTCCCAGTTTTCTTCCTTCCATGTCCACATCAAATGTTATATTAGCTTCTTACTGTATTCTTGCAAAGCCTTTTTTGTTTTTTTTTCTTTTCATGAACATGCATACACATATATAAACATTTAAAGCCAGTTTCATGTATGAGAGAGATTTAACAAGTGGTATTTTTGTAAAGAATATTGAGAATTTTACCTTAAAGTCTAGAACTTTCTGTTTTTTTCCCCACTGTTACAGAGAACTCCCTTTGCCAGAAATTAGATAGGGTGGTTCCCTGGTACCTACTCCTGAACTGCCAACTATGTAGGACAGAAGGTTGCATGGCAGTAATAAAGTAATACCAAGGATCTAGACAACATTATGGTCAGATAATCATTCTTATTTTGAATAGTAATTGTAATTGGATATTAAGTTAATGTTATTAAATATATTTGTATGTTAAGAATTGTAGTATTTTTCTGGAGAATATTTTTATATCTCACCCATGCCTACCAATGTATTTTCCTAGCTCTAAAGACATATCTGTACTGTAGACATGTCAATAGTTTTTAATTACATTTTACCAAATGTAAAAACAGATTCTCCGGGAGTACACTAATGCATCATCATGAGAAATAAGCAGACAATAGATAATATGATCTACCTAGAGACTCAAGTTTCTAATTTGAAAACTCTATGGAGTTTTAACAATGGTTAACCTGGTCTCTCTCATTACAAAAGAGCAGGCTTCTTAGAGATATCAAAATAAATGCAATAAGATAAAACAAAAACCATCACATATTGGACAAAGCAAACCAAGGAAGGAAAAGAGCCCAGAAGGCACCAGAATCAGACCCACTTTTCACACACTCAGAAATTTCTACCTCAAAATACTAAACTGAAAAGCTATATGCTTAGATGACTTGGTGCAAGATGCTGCTTGTATATTTAAAAAAAGTTCTATCAGTTTTTGTGTATGCACATGAGCACGTGAGTGCATGTATAAACCACACACACTGTCAGAGGATAGAGGACACTGTAAGTACATTTATCCATTGAGTCATAACTGGTCCCTGACTGTTTCTAAGCAGAATGCTCAAAGTACCTAATGGTTTCTTGAAGTGGCATGAAGGTGAACTACAGGTTACTGATAAAACTGTGTGTCCTTAGTGTCAGGACCTGACTTCAGTACCACATACAAGAGCTCATATTCCCAGGACTTGGAAGGCAGATGTGGGACTGTTACAAGTTCAAAAACAAAGAACTACTTTATAGACTTTAATCAACAAACCTGCAATGTGTCTACTTGTACTTCAGAACTTGTCTATGTCATACATTTCTGCAAACTGCAGTTTCTTTTCTGTCTAGCTGTGTCTGTTGGATATTTATAGGGCAAATAAACAATAACTTTATTCATAAAATTAAACTTAATACAGAGGAGCTATACTTGCAAACTGCACACAGAAGTCATACCTAAAGCCTCATTACAGGTTCCTGTACATGTGGCTGCTGAGACCTCATATTGACTCTGACACCATAAATGGCACAATACTAGTTGTCTTGGGGAAAAGGTTAAGTGGTTTAGAAATGTCATTCATTGGGATCCAGAGGATGGAGTGTAGTAGTTTCAAATGATAACCCCTGTGAATCATGTCTCTTAGTATGAGTTATCCTATAAAGTCTCTTGAATCCCACATTCACTTCGTTCACTCAGTAAATTAACTATTTGCATTTTGGAAGACCTGGGCGGTTTAAGAATTTGCCTATTCTAAAGAAATTGTCCTGAGATGAGCTCCTCTCTCACCCCTAATCAGGGAAGCTTCTTGGTGGAGCTAGAAACTAACACAAATGCCCACAACTGGACAATATGCAGAAAATAAAGGACTTTGGAGCTCACTCCCAAATAGGGTGTCTTCATCAAAGCCCCCCTGCCTCGAGGCTCAAGGATCAATTCAAAAAAGGAGGTAGAAAGATTTTAAGAGCCAGAGGTGATGGGTGACTCAAAAGAAATAGTGTCTTGCATACACAGCAGGACTAACACTCATGAATTCGTGTACAAGACCTTCAAGGGCTCATGCCAGGTGTCCAGTACTGAGAGGGGAAGTTGAAACCAGGTTCCAACTTTAACCAAGAAGCTATTTGTAACTGACAGCTGCTGGCAAAGGGAAAAAGTCTCCAATGCACTGTCACTAGGTTTATCTAAGACACCCCAGGGCAGACTGCACACAGGGAGTAATTGGCCACCAAAAACCTAACGCCATGGTTTGTTTGGAGGTTTTATATGGACTTCTTTTGTTGTTTATTTTGGCATTTTTGTCATATTTTTTGTTTTTATTTTCTGTGATAGAAATAGAATGTGATAGAGGAAGAAGAAAGTTGAGTGAGTAGGTTGGTGGGGAAGATCTGTGAGTAGTTAAGGGAAGAGAAAAAACATGATCAAAATATATTCTATGGGAAAAAAAGTTTTAGTTTTAAAAAAGAAAAATGATGTGGAAGGCCGGGGGAGACGGATCAAAGGTTAAGAGTACATAGAGCTCTTCCAGAGGATCTGAGTTCAGTTCCCATCATCTATAACAAATGACTCGCAACCAAGTATACCTCCATCTCCAGAGTAACTAAACGTCCTTTGTCTCCATGGACACCTGCACTCATGTGCACATACCTATGCACAGACACATAGCTACATACAGACACAAACACACAAGAAAGAAAGCAATCCTCTGGAGAACAAGTGGAAAAGCCCCAAAACAACATGGACATGAAAAGAGGCATAGCAACCAGCACAGTTTAGATTTCATGTGATTTATCCAATTATCACTATACTGAGAGACCTTAGGTAAGTAAGCATAAATAATCACCACTCAGGTAATGAAATCAGGTCCAGACTCATGAAGGCTAATAGTAACAGTTTAAATCTCTGTGCTCTTGATTAGTCTGTTAAGTAACAGTTAACAAGAAGGATGAGCCATTCTGAAAGTGTGCCATGGGACATAGATCCATATCTATGAAAAGGTAAATATGACATTTCACCAGTTTATAGACCTGATCACGACGGTCAAGAAGATATGAAGGTGTGACCACAATACTAGATCATCACAGTGCCCTTTTCAGGCAACCAGATCACTCCCTCAATGTTTATTACCACAAATACATTCTGCCAGCACCCTTTCCTGCTTTCTAGCTGTTACATGGTACACCATGTATGCACAAGCCAACTCAAGCTAAATCTCTATATGTTTCTCTGTGTTCTTTTCCCTGCTTTCCTCTTGGTATGTTTTTCTACAGAACTCAAAACCTATGAAAATACCTGAGTCACTTTGTATACATATATATTTATTACTAATTAAGTTTATAAGTCACTGGATCTCAAAAATTAATGTATGCAGTGGTGTCTTTAGTTTTAGTTGTATTTCTTTTGGGAGTAATGGCTTTTCGACTTTATTGGTGACTTACTGGGATATGCTAGCTTTTGAAAGCTATTCAAGTCTCTTACATTTTTACTGACAAATGTTTTATTTGATAAAATAGAACATAATACTAGCCATTTTAACCATTATTGCCTATAATTCTCTTTATGCCAAATTTTCATTAGTTTATTTCTTGGAAAATACATTTATATGTAAAATATAGATTATATATTCATCCTTGATTTGAAACCTTTTGATATATATCCATGTACATTAAATATATATATGCATATAGCCAGGCATGGTGGCACATGCCTTTAATCCCAGCACTTAGTAGAAAGAGGTACATAGACCCGTCTGGTTTACATAGCAAGTTCCAGGACAAGATAAAGGCCATGTGTCAAAAACAAAAAATCCTAGCATGCATACGTGAGTGTGATATGGGTATAATAGTTTTCACTTGGTGTATACGCTCAGACTTAATGCCTTTGTTGAAAATAAAGCATGAAAGGCCAAGTTAACTTAGTGATATATTTATCTTGTTTAAGAAATCACCTAGCAAGCTGGAGAAATGATTTAGCACTAACCACTCTTCCAGAGGTCCTGAGTTCAATTTCCAGCAACATGGTGGCTCATGACCATCTGTAATAGGATCTAATGCTCTCTTCTGGTGTGTCTGAAGACAAGTACAGTATAGTCATATAAATAAAATAAATCTTTGTAAAAAAGAAGGAAATGACTGGAGAGATGGCTCAGAGGTTAAGAGCACTGCTAACTGCTCTTCCAGAGGTCCTGAGTTCAATTCCCAGCAACCACATGGTGGCTCACAACTATCTGTAATGGGATCTGATGCCCTCTTCTGGTGTGTCTGAAGAGAGCAACAGTGTAGTCACATACATTAAATAAATAAATCTTCAAAAAAAAAAGGGGGGGGGAGAGAAATAAAGAAATCGCCTAGCCATGAAGATATTTTCCCTTTTCTTCAAGCATGTTCTTTAACATTAAAACCCATCATTCTCCTTTCTCTGACTTGAAGAATAATTCAAAATATACAACACAATATTATTATCAGTCCATTTCCTGCTTGAAAATTTAGGAGGTCCTAAAATCTTTCATTTTGCATCATCTCTGTCCTTTTCAGTGTGAGCTGGCAATGTTCCTGATGATACACAATTCTTCAAAACACCACGAGCCTCCTATATATTTTATAGAGATTCATGTCCCTAGACCAAAAAGTTCTCTCAAGATTCTGAACTGTTAGCCCTATCTCTTGAGATACATGGCTTCTGCTGGGATGATTTTTGCTCACAGATGACTTTACTCACAAATCTAAAACCCATTATATTTGGCAAATGTTTTTCCATACCTTTGGCTCACACCACAGCATATTGTATAACTTTTCCCCAACTGAACATGAGAATTTTACAGTTATTAAGTTCTAGTTCCTTTTTACCTACAGTTCCTTACTTGGCTACCTTTTTCTCTTGTAGTTTACCAGAAGCAACTAGTAGAAACCAAATCACAACTCTTCCCAACTTGTTTGCAAATTTCTTTTAGTAACTATCCAGCTTCACAGCTCCAGCCTCCATGCTGAAGTGGGCCTGCCAGATGATAGCCTAGCTGAGATGAGGGAGGCTCCAGTATAGTGAGAGACGGTCTCAAGGAAACAAGGTGGGGAGCAATAGAAGATGTATTGTTCTGGCCTCTGTAAGCATGTCTACCCTCATATTCATGTGCACCACACACACACACACACACACACACACACACACACACACACACACACACACACAATCTACATTTTTCTAGTAACATTCTATTAGCAGCACATACTTTCTAAGATGTCAGTACTTTATCCTCTGTACAGATATTATCTGCAAAGGATATCTAGACTTTTATGTATTTGTTAAGGTAGCATATACTCTTAGAGCTGCTATAACAAGATGCTATAAACTAAGGTTGAAAATTCAACCTCCATTTTCTTAAGGTTATAGCATCCCAGCTGTCAGCAGAGCAATACTCTCACCATCCAGGACTTGTGTTGTCCTTGACTTATGGTAGCATAATTCCATAGTGCTTTCTCATTTTCATAATGCCGTCAACCCTTTGTTTTCCAAATTCTAGTTTCTTTTCTCTTATAAGAACACTTACCACTAGATTTAGGGTTCATCTTAAGTCCAAAATGATTTTGGTATTAAGTTCCTTAAATAAATATGCAAAGACCCTATTACTAAATAAATGGATAGCATATGCATGTCATAGTAAAGTAAAACAACTGAATAGCTTAGCTTTAGTATCTGCAGGGTTTTCTTGTTTTGTCTTTTTTTTAAGACCTAAAGAAAGAATAGTTGTGTGTATTCTTCATGGTTACGGCTAGTTTTTAATGATCTTTGACTCTAGATCAGTGGTTCTCAACCTGTGGGGTTGCTACCCCAACAGGGGTTGCATATCAGATATTTACATCAAAAATCATAACAGAACCAAATTATAATTGTGAAGTACAAATGAAATGATTTTATGATTGGGGTCACCACAATGTAAGGAACTTATTAAAAGGCTGCAGTATTCTTTGAACTCACTTTTACGTGCACATGTCATTTATCATATAAGCATTCCTCTGTGTCCAGTTTTACCAGTTTTAAAAAGCACCAGTTGTATTGGATTAGAGCCATCATGATCACCTCTGCAACAAATCTATTTCCAAGTTAGGTCACATCTTGAAGTATTGAAGGATTAGAACATCAACAAAAGTGAATTGTTGGGGTCACAATTTAACTATAGTTTATTCTCTTAGGTACCAGGTATCAGGACATGGGCATCTTTTGGTATAAAAATCTTAATATTAGTTGTTTAAATGTTTTATTCCCATCTCTGCTCCCATAGTTTTTTGTTTAAAGTCAACTATCCTATCCTTGTACTTTTATTCTTATACAGTAAAGATGCTCACCCCCACCCCAGCCTTTTCCAAGATTTGTCTGTGGCGAGAAAGGGAGGGAGAAAAGGAGGGAGGGAGGGGGAGGGGAGACAGAGACAGAAACAGAGAGACAGACACACAGAGAGACAGAAAGACAAAGAGAAAGAGTCAGGCTAATATTTTCCTGCTTTTTTACTTGTTTGATTAGTTGCTATTAATTTTGGAAATTTCTCATTATTTCAAATATTTCTTTCTTTAGTCCCATTTTTTTAGATATCTTAGTACATATCTGAAACACACCATCTAAAATTACCTCAGTTCTGACATGTTCTGTTTCATTTTTAAAATTTTTTTTCTGTTGGAATTGTTCTGGAAGTTTCAATAGTCTCTGCTATGTGTGTTGATCTTTCCTTGGCCATGTCCACTCATCAGTAGCAAACAAACTACAGTGTTTTAAACTTGTAGCGTAAGTCTTTGGTTCCTCATGGATTTTCATCTATTTGCATTGCTTTTTTTTTTTTTTTTTTTGGTTCTTTTTTTTTTCGGAGCTGGGGACCCAACCCAGGGCCTTGTGCTTCCCAGGCAAGCGCCTACCACTGAGCTAAATCCCCAACCCCATTTTTTTACTTATGTACTAAAGACCCTAACATAACACTCTTAATTAAGATTTTCCATATGACAAAATATGACCTTTTCTCATACTTGAGGTTAGGTTTAATAATTGCTCTGTCTCTTCAGTATCTATTTTTAATATGCCTTGGAGATTGTTTTGTAAATATTGAACATGATTTACTATGCAATAGGAGGTAAGTAAACCTTTTATTACTGTATTATATAAATTAAAATAATTGCTATTGCTATAGGTACCAGATAATTCAGAATATCATTTTACTAATATAAATTGGAAAAATATGAGTTTTATTATGACATTCCTATGTAATGAGATGTTCTTTGATCTTATCTGTTCCCTTTACCCTCTCCTGTTCCCATTCCTGTCTCTTACTGATCCCCTTTCTCTTCCCAAATAGTCATAGTTTTTCTCAAGGTATTTTTTAATAAAAAAAATTTAAAAATCTACATTCTAGATATGAGAGAAAACATGAGACAGAATTATTTTTCTGGGCCTATTTGTTTATTTGTGTAGCTTTTACTTAACATGATAATGTCTAGTTCCATCCTTTTTCCTGCAAATGATATAATTTGTTTCATTATGACTGAATAATTCACTCTGTCTGTGTGTGTGTGTGTGTGTGTGTGTGTGTGTGTGTGTGTGTGTGTGTGTGTGCGTGTGTGTTCATTAACACCTGTGGAAAGACAATCACTGGGGTAAGCAGAAATAAAATTAATTTTCTTACCAGTATGCTGACTTCAGATATATGCCTAGGAGTGGTATAGTGGAACGTGAGATTATTCTAATTTTAGTTTTCTGAATAATCTCTTTACTGATTTTCTTGGTGGTGGCATTAATTTATATTCCACTAATGATGTATATAAGCTGCTTATTCAGGAATTTCTATTCCTGGCTATCCTGATAAATGCCATTCTGACTAAGGTGAGATGGGAATCTGTCTAGTTCTGGTTTGCATTATCCTGATGGCTGAGGATGCTGAGCATTTTCCTACATGTTTATTGGCCATTTATACATCTTGTAAGAACTAACCAATTCATTCACCCATTCACTGCTTAGACAGTAGAAGGCTTGATGTTCAGTTTTATGAGTTCTTTATATATATTCAAAATCATTTGTTCTTGTAACAAGGCCTAATCATGGCCACGTGTGAATCACTTTTTACAGTATCATTTGTTGAAATTGTATTTTCCGTAAGTTTTGTTTTGAGCTACTCTTGAAATAAGATAGCTGTAGCTCTATGGGTTTATTTCTTGGTCTTCTCTGCCTTCCCAGTGGTTTAAATTGAGGTTTTGTTCCAATACATAGATGAGTCTTTCTTAGCATAGCTGTAGTTGATGCCTCCAGCATCAGTTCTTTTTGTTTGGAATTGCTTTGGCTACTCAGGATCTGTTTAGTTATAAAATTGTTTTTCCTGTAAAGAATGTTGAGGATTGCATTGGATCTATAAAGAACTTGGGTAGAATACATATTTTCACAGTATTAACCCTGCTGACTTATTGGCATGTTTTCCCATCTTCTCTAGTCTTCCTGGGTTTCTTTCATCAGTTTTTTACACTTTTTTTTTTGTAGATCTCCTTCACTTCTATAGTTAGAGTTGTTCCTTATTATATTTGGAGCTGATTTCCTTTTCAGCATTATTATTAACTGTGTATTAAAAACGAACTACATTTTGATTTTATATCTATGTGCTGGAAATGTTTAGCAGACCTAAAAGTCTTATGGAGGAGATTTAATGAAGGTCTTTTAAGTATAACATCAAACTATTTGCATATAAGATTAATTGAATATTTTTGTTATATGCATATCATTTTCTAATGCTTTACTCTTATCATCTAGACAAGAATTCCCATGATGTATTATATAAGAATGGGGAGAGTGAATCCTTTATCTTGATTTTGATTTTAGGAAAAATGCTTTTACTTTTCCCCATTTTGTATTCTTTAGGCTATACATTTGTTATGCTATGTGTGTGCCATGTGTGTGTCTGTTGTATGCCACAAACAGGCTGTTTTCATTTCAGAAACTTAGGAATGGTTTAACATAAGCAAATTAATAAATACAACACATAGATATACAAAGGGACATAAATCACATGACTGCCTCACTGTTCCAATAGATAAAGAGCCCTTGACCAAGTTCAACATTTTTTAAATAAAATCCTTGCAATTGGGAATAGAAAGAACATAATCATAGATGGATGGATGGATGGATGGATGGATGGATAGGATGGATGGATGGATGGAGATAGATAGCTTAGATGACATCATGCCATGCTTTTCTAGCTTCTCAGGCATTTGTTGAGAGGAAGGTCTACTCTTACTGGGATGGAAATGCCTTTATAAGCACACAGGAGTGCTCTTGTAGTAGCTGTTGTGTTGCATTTGGCCTTCTATTTTCACTTTGACTCTTGCTGTTTTACCCTCCATGTGTTTTCCGTGTGCACTAAAACTCACCAATATTCTTTCTGTGTTCTGTTGTTTGCATTTAACTCTAATGTGACATAGAGAGCTTCTATTCTTGCCATATTTATTAGGGATTCTTAGTGCCTCCAGGGCCTGTTTGACTGTATCATTGGGTTTGAGAAGTTTTCTGTTACTTTGTAATTGATGATGCATTCGTTATAAATATTTTAGGTTCAAACATATATTTTTGTTTTTTTTTTTTTTTTTTGTTCAGAGTCACAGGCATCGGTTTTGTTTTGTTTTTTGTTTTTTAAACTGATCTCTAAATGTACTCTTGACTGTTTTTAATCCCTGGTTTGTTTTTTGTTTCTTCTGCTTTGACCTACTCTCTGTGTGATAGATTCCACTGGTGGTGGTGGTGGAGATGGTGGTGGTGGTGGTGGTGGTGGTGGTGGTGGTGGTGGTGGTGGTGGTGGTGGTGGTGGTGGTTACTGTTATTAATTTGTTTCTTGTTTGGCTTCACTTTAAGCGATTTAAATCCATGTTGGAGACCTTTTATATCTAGGTACTGAATTGAAGTCCACACTTCAGTCACCTGATTTTTCCAACCTTCCTCTCTGAAGTCACTGGTCATTTTACAGTAGGCTTTTGAATTTCTTCTCTTACATTGCAACTATTTCAGCATCTTTGGTTTTGCCTACTGAAAAGTTATGAACTTTTAGCTAAAGAGCCATATTGCTAAATTTGTTCATTTTTGGGGGGTTTTATATTGTGACTTAGACATCTCTTGAGATGTATATGTATTTTTCTTTTATCTATTCATAACTTTTGAGAGGGTAGTTTTCTCTTGGGCTTTTGGTCCACAGTACTCTTTGAAGGAGAGGAAGCAGAGATTAATAACAAAACTATTTGTCCAGAAAACAGTTGTTAAAATGTAAAATGCAAATGCCTACTTAACCTACATCCTTAATAAGGTTATAAACGGTCTTACATTGTAATTGTAAAAGAGGGGAGTTTAAGTTATTAATGCCAAAGCTAGTACTAATAGTAAGTAGAAAAATTGGAGAGTTTGGAAAGGAGTAAGAGAGAAAATGAGGAAAGAGAATAGTAAAATCATCAAGACTATAACAGAGGGAGGAACAAAGCAATCACAAGATCAGGCTGAGCAGAACAAAACCAAGAAAAATAAACAATTAAAAAGAAGAAATAGAAAAGGGTTGGGGATTTAGCTCAGTGGTAGAGCGCTTGGCTAGCAAGCCCAAGGCCCTGGGTTCGGTCCTCAGCTCCAGAAGAAAAAAAAAAAAAAAGAAGAAGAAGAAATAGAAAAGCAATATAACCTTCAATATTTCCTCCCTACTTAGATTTAGATACTTCTGGGTTGTCTTTTTAACAGTCTAAGTTTTCCAATTCCTGGTTCTCTTCTAGATCCCTTCAGATTCCTCCTTGGTCAAAAGCTGTACCTGTTCTTGTACTGGAGTTCTTTCGCTTGGTAGTAAAGTGTGTGAAAAAGGAAGTGTTCTTAATCTTCTGATTGAATTGAATTGCATCTTTTACTGTATCCTTATACTAAAAACTTACATCCTTAAACTATGAATTTAACCAGTGTTTCCTATTTAAACACAAACACATCCACTTCTCTTCAGTGAGAGATTACTCATAATAAAAATAGGAAAGATGTTCTCTTTTCCCTGAAGAATCCTTGTTACAGATAATGCCTAAGCCTAAGCCTTTGACATTGTCTTCCCCCTTACCTGATAGAGCCATTAGCCATCCCCTCTCATCTTGAAGCTTTAAAATGGGCGAGTCCAGGCAGAAATGGAGGTTCACTCAAGACTGGACCATTACTAGTGTACATTATTTGTGGACCATATGGCTTCTGCGTCTGAATTTGGCTGTGACTCTGATTTTCCTGTCTCTCAATAGTTCAGAGTAGCAATTAGCCTGATAATCTCAAATCTCTGATAGATCCATGAAAAGGAACTAGATTTTAATTTTAAGTTGCTTACTGTTTTAATCTAAAGATAGGAGTGATACTGTTTACTATCTTTGTATACTGGAACTGAAACCATAATTCCTGAAAATGTCTTTTAATATCTAGCAATCAAACAGAAGAACTGATGATTACCTAAGTACTTCCTACATCCTGTTGACTAAAGAAGAACTCTTAAGCCCGCTTCATTGCATTGGTCCTCCTCAATGCACTGCCTAGCATCAGCCAGGACAGAAATGTACTTACAGATTGGTACCCTCAGTTCTCCAAAGGGTGACACAGAACTGATACCATTCTAGATCCACAGGAGTTAACTTGTTAGTCACTACCCTTTAGTATTTCAGTGGGTGCTTCCTAGAGTATTTCTTACATAATAAGAAAACAGTTATCACATTCAGAAAATCCAACTCTGGCTTTGTTTATTTGCTGCAATGCTGGGGACAAAGACAGAGTGTAGTTTATGGATGGTAGGCAGATGTTCTACCACTGAGCTATATCCCCAACCTGATAAGTATTTTTATGTAATTTATGAACCAGATTTCAGTTGTCTCATTGTTCCAAGAATACTGTCCCTCTGACAATATTCTGTTCTGGATCACACCTTAATTTTTTGTCATATTTCTCAATATTACAATCAAGAACAATTCTGAATGACATGGCATTAAGAACTTTTAAGTACATCAAGCCAGTTCTTTCTTAGTTTGTCTAAACAATAGTCATGTTTAAGTTGGAATTATACACCCCTGCATACTGTATCTTTCTAATAGGCAACTCTGGCTTTTATAACTTGGGTGAAATATTTTCTGATTGTCTAAAATAATGTATAAACCTCTGACAACAGGCAAGAATGGTTGTTGTATTTTTAAGTCTACACAGATATCCTATTCTACAGTCTCCTCAACTCTGATCCCAGGATTATCAACCTCTCACTATTCTTGCCAGTCATTCTTTGTTTTATCATCCATTCTGTATTAATAACACCCTGCACTATGTACCTGCCAGTCTATATTTTCTATGTGTCATCAATGTGAAATCAAGGTGCATGTCCTTTTGTTTTGTGTTGTCTTGTGCTGTTCTGCTGTGAGACACTGTCTATCTAGGCCATAATGACTTGGAGTTCACTGTGTGACCCAGGATGATGCTGAACTTTTCATCTCTTGCCTCTACTTCCCAAATGTCGAGATTACAGGTATATGTCAATATACCCAGTTTTATGAACTCCTGCCTCAAACCTCGGGGCTTTATGAATGCTTACCAAACACTCTTACATAGCATTCATAAAGCTTGGGTTCAACTTCCAGCAGAGCACTCCAGAGGTGGAAACAGGAGGAGCAGTTCAATCATGCTTAGTTTACTAAACCATACATTAAGGCCAACATACATACGATCCTGTTTCAGAAGGGAAAAGGAGGAAGAAGGGAAGGGAGGAATCTGGGAAGAAAACAACAAAAGCAGAAAGAAAGAAAGAAAGAGAGAGGGAGAGAAGAGAGAAGAGAGAAAGAAAGAAAGGGAAGGGAGAGGAGAGGAGGGAGAGGAGAGGAGAGGAGAGGAGAGGAGAGGAGAAATTATGTATTTTGATACTCAAATATTCCCAGATATGGCCAGAAGCTTATTCAAGCTAGCTCCTGAATACTCGAAGAGGACAGAGGACTCCATATATTTTTCTAATGCCTCTGTGGTTTTGGTAATCCACACTAACCTTATACCTTTTATTCACCTGTGCAAATATTTCTAATACAGATATATAGTACATTTCAGTATTACCCTTACCTGTATATTTTAGAAATCACTTTGACATTTAATTTTCTTAAAAAATTACTTTAATTTACTTACAAAACAGAAGCATACTTTAATTTACTTACAAAACAGCAACATACATTTGTTTGTTTTTAAGTCAGGGGTGCAGTTTATACCTCAGTATAGAATGCAAGTTTAGCATGCAGGGGGCCATGTTAAATCTCCAGCAGCAAAGAAAACAATTATTTTTTTAAAAAATAGAATAAGAGAAACTTCAGAATACTGTTTTGTTTTAAAAAAAAGTAAATCCTAATTTTATTATCAGTATCTGTTATTATCTAATTTATAAACTGTATCGGTCTATGTAATTATTCTAAATATCTATGTATAACTCATATCCAGTTGTACTAAAAAAATACTGGTAGTGAAATCTTTGTTCGTGATTTCCCAAATGCAGCCTTACCTCAGGAGTCCAGTAAAAAGTGGGACTCAATCTGTAGAGTTTTCTTTTATGGAAACTTTGAAGGGGCCTTGTTCGGGCAGCTGTACTCATGATAGCCAAGGATGGAGATTTCAATCTTGTCCTGTCTTTTCTCCTTTTCTTACTGTGCTTCTGATTAAGTAACCAGCTACTGGAGGAAGAGAGCTCATCTAAATTCTCTGAAGCACTGAAATGTACGAAATAATTGGAGATGGGGGTAAAATAAAATGAACAAAACACAGAAAGCTAAATGTAAATTTTATGGTTTATTATGATACAAGAGGGTTCAGTTTTAGCCAATTTTACGATAACAATAGTTAAAATAATTGACATTAATGGATAATTACATAGTAAAAATATAGAAATAATTTGAATTTTCTGCTGCAAAATATACATCTTCAAAACTAAAACTTTGCTTAGTATAAAATCAATGATCCTTATAAATCAATAATTCACATCCAACACAGTTTTAACAATTTATGCCAATTTCTTTTTGCATGTGGGAGAAGTACATCAAAAACAAAGGCTTAAAAGTACCAAGGACTCATCCTTGCTTCTAAATAAGTACGTTTACCACTCAGTGAGTTCACATACAGCTTATCCTATTACAGTTTACATACAGACATAACAACTATAAAGTGAAAGAAGCTATACATGGAAAATAGTTTCATAATTACACTTTATATGAATTTTAACACTATATTTAAGGTTTTGTGAACTGAAGTTTCTGGAGATTTTACAAACTTGACTGACAGGTTACAACTTCATAATTATGTTGGAATGTTAAAGAGCAAGAGAAAATTATGGTGGTGTATCTTTAGTCCCTTAACGGCCATTTGTTACCCATCTCTAAATCTGATCTGGTTTGATTTGAATAGCAGTAAAAAAACCTTCTGAATATATTAATAACTAAGTTTTTGCCAGACTACAGGGTCCACCAATGCAAAAAAAAAAAAAAAGTCAAGGACAGCACCTGAAAACACGCAGCAGGCACCCTTATGTTGCTGTGACTGGCCTACCGGAATCTCCAACCCTGCATATGGTAGAGGTTCTTTGATGTAGGAGTTTCTTTTGTTTATAAAAGTTTTTGAAAGTGTTTCCACAGTGGAATATATCATTCAGGGCAATCTGAATCTGTTTAAAGGTATTAGGAATTTTGGAGTGCAGTTTTATGTTGACACATATAACTTCACTTATATTGCATACTATATATTATAATAATATCGTAATATGGAATATATAGTAATATATTTATGTACTAATATAAAGTAAGCTTTTCACATACAACAGGTTCCAATTTCAATGTATGCAGATCAACACAGGTGACTTAACAGTCTAACATTAACAAGCGAGTTGGAGATGGGCTAGGTAGACTGAATAAAGTGGCGAACTGCCTACTGGGTAAATAAAGGGTGATACAGTTGTAGTGGGTTATGGCAGAGCATTAGCTGACCATTCAACAACTGCTGGGACAACTGCAAACTGTCCTTTGCTTCTTTATAATTGCATCTCCATATCATTAGCCTTGCAGATTGGCTTGCTTCTATCACATATCTGACATAATACTACATCTAAAGAACCACATAAAGGACAGAAAAGCTGGGTTAACCCTACTCCAGGATACACATGCACATACAACTTCCTTGGATTCCTTCCTTTCCTCTACCCTAACTCACTAAGACTCCTCCGTTCATTTTAAGTTTTGGCATAAGAGGAGCTATTGGAGATATGAGATATACTTCTTAAAGATTTATTTATTTTATATATGGGGTACACTGTAGCTGTCTTCAGACACATTGGAAGAGGATATCAGATCCATTACAGATGGTTGTGAGCCACCATGTGGTTGCTGGGAATTGAACTCAGGACCTCTGGAAGAGCAGTCAGTGTTCTTAGCCCCGAGATATACTTTCTGAGTAGCCAGCTATTACTGCTTTACCATACAACTCAGACTTGTAACAAATTTGCTCCAAATTCTTTACTATTTCTTTAATGGTGATAAGCACCTGGAAACATTGAGTACAGGTCTCCATGGTCCTTTTACCTTTGATATATCCATAACCTCCACTTGGAAATAACAATACTATGAAATAACTATATGTGATGTTAGCAATTGATATATAAGTTCTAATAATGCTGTTTGGCATGTGGTTCTTCTGTGAGCTAGAACCTGTTGTGGAAGCACAAGAACCTGAGTTTGGGTCCCTAGTGCCGTTGTAAAACCCAAGCACAGCAGTACTGTGCTACTATGTTTTATGCATAGCCTCAACAGTGAAGCTGGGGACAGGATTAGATGGAACCTAGAACTCAGCAGAATGGATTCACTTCAGGTTCGTGAGAAGTGCTTGAGGAAGACACCCAACACTACATGCAGGAACATAAAACAAGACCGTATATCATACCCCAATACATTCATACTCACACACATACCTACACAAAAGATACTGTTTTCTACAACAGCATTATTGCTTTTGAATCATATTACAGCTACCATAAAAATATTCTTCTAGAGTGAATGAAACAAAAAAATCAAGAAAGCTTGTACAAGTAATCGGAAAACAAAAAGTTACAAAGAAACCTGAATAGTCTATATCAATGGAAACAAAAACAAGAATTAAAAAGGGAAAATGGTAACTAATACAAATATTTCAGTGATATCCATAGCAATTAGTAATAACAGAAAAACTGTCACCTACATTCTTTTGCCAGTCTCAAATGACACAGGTTAGTAATGCTAGGTACTCAAGAAGCCTCGGCAATGAACTGAACTATAAGTTTAGGCCTGCCTGGGATATAGAATAAGCAAAAGACCAGCCTAGACAACTTAATAAGACCCTACATTAAAATATAAAAGGTACAGATAATTATTTTTAAGTATAAAGCCCAATAAGTTAGTGTCAAGACTATCAAACACTTGATCTAGTTCCAGAAGTTTAAAAAGTAAAAAAAAAAAAAAAGTATCCACACTTGGGAGGTAGAGACAGACTCTCTGAGTTCGAGGCCAACCTGGTCTCCAGAGTGAGTTCCAGGATAGCCAGCCAAAACTACACAGAGAAACCCGTCTTAAAAAAATGAAAAGGGGGAAGAGGAAGAGCCTAGGATGTTTATCAGTTACAACACTTGCTTAGAATGTGTAAGACACAGTACAAAATAAATAAACTCTCTCTCTTTTAATTTTGTATTATGGTTTCAAACATTTTTAAACATGGCTACTGAGAAAAAACGACTTAGGAGACTTAACTATCCTGAGAAATTAATCATGAAAAGATTAACTTAATAGTGGCTCCTCACCAGGACTCCTCCCAGTTATACTGCTGTTGCCCAGTGTCGTGGAGATCCTGCCACAACAGTTTACACATGATGTAGACCTTAGGGTGGGCAAACTCAGTCCTAGCCTGGCTGGTAGCTGAGCTGGCCAGTGTCCCTGCTCTCACTTATCTGCAGCAGGCAAGAGCCAGACATCTAGAACTAGACCAGTGTCTCATTACAAACAACATTTGAAAGTGCAGATGTTTAGATAGAGAGAGATTCTGTGGGACACGCTGTAATACTACAGCTTCCACAAGATGTTTTCAATACTTTGTGTTGTTTTGTGTGTGTGGTTTTTACTTGGGGGAGGAGGTTACAAGGGCAGAGGGAAGATATGAGGGGACAGAGATGAATAGCACTGGGGTGCATGATATGAAACTCACAAATCAGTAAAAAGTTATTTAGCTGGAGGAAGCTGACGAGGAGGGCAACCCTATAAGAGGACTAGCACTCTCAATTAACTTGGACCCTGAGATCTCTCAGACACTGGATCACCAACCAGGCACAGCATACGCCAGCTGATATGAGGCCCCCAATACATACTACCGCAAAAGATGCATCTAACCTTCAAGAGACTGGAGGCCCCAGGGAATTTAGAGGTCTGGCAGTGGGGGTGGGGTAGGGATATCCTCAGGGAGATTAGGGGGATCTGAGAAGAGGTATGGAATGTGGAATAGTCAGAGGGTGGACCAGGAAGGAAATAAAATCTTGTGTGTAAAAATAAAAATGAATAAATTTTAAAAAACAAGATTATCTTAAGAATGAAATGTTGAATGTGACTAGGAACTTCATGACAATAATAAAATATGCTGTGTATTTGAGAAGTAGAGTTAGAAGGTTCAGAAACTCAAGAACAAGGTACCAAAATATAAAAAGAGTATCACAGAAATATACAAAACTGTTTAGTGTTAAAATAGCAGTCTCCACTTAAAATATTTCTGGAGTGAACAATCATGTCAGAAATAATTTAGCAGAGTTAGCAAAACATTGAGAAAATTAATTCTAGAAATAGGTGGATTTCTATGTTCCATGGAGAAAAAAAGAAACAGATTATTATAGTTATTTCTCCCTGAATATTACCTTCAAATGAGACCTTTTATTTCTTTTTGTAGTTGTTTGTGAGAAAAGCTTTTACTATATAAACCAAAGCTGGCCTCAAACTTACTATTCCCCATGGTGAGGAACAACAGGCATGCACTACATTGCTTGCCTAAAGAGTATGTCTTAAACCACTTGGACTTGAGCTTTATACACTGAATGTAATAGAAGAGAAAGTAGGAAAGAGCCTTGAATTCATTGGCATGGGGAAGGAGAAATTTCCTAAACAACTCCAATGGCTCAGGGTCTAAGATCAAAAATTGATAAATGGGACCTCATGAAACTGAAAAGCTTCTGTAAGGCAAAGGACATAATAGTCAATAGGACAAATCAGCAACCTACAAATTGAGAAAAATCTTCATGAACCCCACATCTGAAAGAGGGCTAATACCCAAAATATATAAAGAACTCAAGAAGCTAACCTTAAAAAAACCAAAACAACCCAGTCAAAGAAAAATGAGTGTAGAATTCACAACAGAGTACTCTCAAATGGCTGAGAAGCACTTAAAGAAATGTTCAAAGTCCTTAATAATCAGGGAAATGCAATTAAAAAAAAAAAACCCTGAGATTCTACCTTACACCAGTCAGAATGACTAAGATAAAAAATTCAGGTGACAACACATGCTGGTATGTGGAGAAAGAGGAACAATCCTTCATTGCTGGTGGGCTTGCAAACTGGAACAACCACTCTGGAAATCAGTCTTAGGTTCCTCAGAAAATTGGAAAAAGATCTATCCAAACACCCAGATATACTACTCTTGGTCATATACCCAAAAGATACCCCACCATGCCACAGGGGCACGTGCTCCACTATTTCCATAGTAGCCTTATGTGTGATAGCCATATCTGGAAACAACCCAAATGTCCCACAATGGAAGAATGGATACAGAAAATGTGGTTCATTTATACAATGAAATATTACTCAGCTATTAAGAACAAGGACATTGCCTTCTGATTTCTGCCTGTTCCTGGAGCTCGACTAGGCCCACAGCTCTCTGTACCCAAATCCCATGGGGAAGGAAGCTGGACTCTCAGAAGTGTGGACAATCCTGAGAGCTCAGGGGAGACCACCACTGCTGCTCACATCCCTAGCCCAAGAGGAACCCGCCTGGAGACCTCCAGACACAGGAACCAACATGTCTCTGCATGCACCCAAAGCTGAAAGCCAGTCACCAGGACCGCTGACACACCTGAGAGCAGAAGAACCACCTGGAGACCTCTAGACACAGGAACCAACCGAGGAACAGTCTGGAACAGGATCCTTCTGGTTTCTGCCTGTGCCCAAAGCTAACCCTGGTGACACAGCTCTCTGTACCAGATCCTGCTAGAAGAAAGCTGGTCTCCAGGAGTGCTGACACACAGGCTTTACAGGAGGGTAAAGCAACTGTCAGAGACAGCAAGGCCAGCTAACAGCAGAGACAATCAGATGGCGATGGGCAAGGACGAGAAGCTAAGCAACAGAAACCAAGACTCCTTGGCATCATAAGAGCCCAGTTCTCCCAACAAAGAAAATACTGGATATCAAAACACAATGGAAAAGCAACAATTGGATTTAAAATCACATCTCATGATGATGATAGAGGACTTTAAAAAGGAAATAAATAACTCCCTTAAAGAATACAGGACAACATAGGACCCTTAAAGAGGATATACAAAAATCCCTTAAAGAATTACAGGAAAACACAACCAAACAGGTAAAGGATAAAATGGAAATAGAAACAATAAAGAAATCACAAAGGCAGACAACCCTGGAGATAGAAAACTTAGGAAAGAGATCAGGAGTCATAGATGCAAGCACCACCAACAGAATACAAGATGTAGAAGAGAGAATCTCAGGGGCAGAAGATACCATAGAAAACATGGACACAACAATCAAAGAAACTTACAAGACAAAAAGCTCCTAACACAAAATACCCAGGAATCCAGGACACAATGAGAAGATCAAACCTAAGGATAATAGGTATAGATGAGAGGGAAGATTCCCAACTAACAGGGCCAGTAATATCTTTGACAAAATTATAGAAGAAAATATCCCCAACCTAAAGAAAGAGATGCCCATGAACATACAAGAAGCCTAGAGAACTCCAAATAGATTGGACCAGAAAAGAAATTTCTCCCAACACATAATAATCAAAACAACAAATGCACAAAGAAAAAAAAAATTAAAAGCACTAAGGGAAAAAGGTCAAGTAACATATAAAGGCAGACCTCTCAGAATTACACCAGACTTCTCACCAGAGACTATGAAAGCCAGAAGATCCTAGGCAGATGTCATATAGACCCTAAGAGGACACAAATGCCAGCCTAGGTTATTATATCCAGGAAAACTCAATTACCACAGATAGAGAAACCAAGATACTCCATGAAAAAAACAAATTTACACAGTATCTTTCCACAATCCAGCCCTACAAAGGATAATAGCTGGAAATTCCAACACAAGGAGGGAAAAAGCAAGAAAGTAATCTTCTTGGGAGAAAATAAGAGAGCCACACAAACATAATTCTACCTCTAATAACAAAAATAGCAGGAAACAACAATCATTATTCCTTAATATTTCTTGAAATCAATTGGAGACTCAATTCCCCAATAAAAAGACATAGACTAACAGAATGGGTAAGTAAAGAGGACCCAGCATTTTGCTGCATACAGGAAACACACTTCAGGGTCAAAGACAGACACTACCTCAATGTAAAAGGCTGAAAAACAATTTTCCAAGCAAATGGTCCCAAGAAACAAGATAGAGTAGCTATTCTAATATTGAATAAATTTGACTTTCAACCAAAAGTTTTCAGAAAAGATAAGGAAGGACACTTCATATTCATAAATGGAAAAATCCACCAAGATGAACTCTCACTCCTGAATATCTATGTTCCAAATGTAAGGGTACCCACATTCATAAAAGAAACCTTACTTTAATACAGTTTAACTCAATGAGCTTTAACTCAAGCCACAAATTGCAACTCACACAATAATACAAGGACACTTCAACACCCCATTCTCATCAATGGACAAATTAGGGAAACAGAAACAGGGAAACAGAAACACAGAGAAACAAACAAGCTATGAACCAAATAGATTTAACAGATATCTATAAAACATTTCATCCTACAGCAAAAGAATATACCTTCTTCTTAGCAGCTCATGGTACCTTCTCCAAAACTGACCATACAATCTGTCATAAAACAGGCCTCAACAGATACAAGAAGATAGAAATAATCCCATGCATCGTATCAGATCACCATAGACTAAGGCTGGTCTTCAATAACAACAAAAACAACAGAGAGCCCACATACACATGGAAGTTGAACATCACTCAATGATAATTTGGTCAAGGAAGAAATAAAGAAATTAAATACGTTTTAGAATTTAATGAAAATGAAGACACAACATACCCAAATTTATGGGACACAATGAATGCAATACTAAGAGGAAAACTCAAAGCTCTCAGTGGCTCCAAAAAGAAACAAGAGAGACCATATGTTAGCAGCTTGACAGCACACTTAAAAGCTCTAGAAAAAAAGAAGCAAATACACCCAAGAGGAGTAGAAGGCAGGAAATAATCAAACTCAGGCTGAAATCAACCAAATAGAAACAAAAAGAACTATACAAAACCAGGAGCTGGTTCTTTGAGAAAATCAAAAAGATAGATAAACTCTTAGCCAGACTAACAGAGACAGGATCCAAATCAACAAAATCAGAAATGAAAAGGGAGACATAACAACAGAATCTGAAGAAATTAAAAAAATCATAAGATCCTTCTACAAAAGCCTATATTCAACAAAACTGGAAAATATGGAGGAAACGAACAATTTTCTAGACAGATACCAGGTACCAAATTTAAATCAGTAGCTGATACATCTAAATAGTCCCATAACTCCTAAAGAAATAGAAGCAGTTATTGAAAGTTTCCTGACCAAAAAAAGCCCAGGACCAGAGGGTTTAATGCAGAAATCTATCCTACTTTCATAGAAGACCTCATAACCAATACTGTCCAAACCATTCCACAAAATAGAAACAGAAGGAACACTACCCAATTCATCTAGCCACAATTACGCTTATACTTAAACCACATAAAGACCCAACAAAGAAAGAGAACTTGAGACCAATTTCCCTTATGAATATCAATGCAAAAATACTCAGTAAAATTCTCTCAAACCAAATCCAAGAACACATCAAAATGATCATCATGATCAAGTAGGCTTCATCCCAGGGATGCAGGGATGGTTCAATATACAGAAATCTATCAATGTAATCCACTACATAACTAAACTCAAAAAAACCATATGATCATCTCATTAGACACTGAGAAAACATTTGACAAAATTCAGCACCCCTTCATGTTAAAAGTCTAGGAAAGATCAGGAATTCAAGGTCCATTCAAGAAAGCCATCATGGGGGATCAGAGGGAGAGAAGGACCTGGGTGGGAAGGAAAGGGAGAGGGGAAAAGAACAAGATCAAGTATTGGAGGGGGAACAGGAGTGAAGCCCTGAGGGCCATCAGAATGGAAATATGCAACCATGGGAGGTGGGGGACTCTTTAGAATGTATCAGTGACCTGGTAGGTGAGAAACTCTGAGGACTCAAGGGAGGGACCTTAGATGTAATGCCCAACAGTGGGGAGAGGGAACTTGTGGACTCTACCTCCAGTAGAAAGACTGGGCATCAGGTGAAGGGATGGGGTTGCCATCCCACAGTCAAAAACTGTGATCCAGAATTGTTCCTGTCTAAAAGAACTGCAGGGATAAAAATGGAGGACGCTGAGGGAAAGGAGGTCCAATGACTGGCCCAAATTGGGCTCCATCTCAAGAGGAGGCTACAAGGCCTGTCGCTACTGATGCTATGGTGTGCTTACAGACAGGAGCCTAGCACAGCTGCAGAGAAGCCCAATAAGCAGCTGATGGAGACAGAAGCAATAAATTACACCCAATCAATGGACTGAAATCTTAGGGACCCCTGTGGTTGAATTAGGGAAATGCTGGAAGAAGCTGAGGAGGAGGTTAACCCCTTAAGAAGACCAGCAGTCTCAACTAACCAGGACCGCTGGGATATCTCAGACACTGTGTCACCAACCAAGCAGCATATACTAGCTGGTACAAGTTCCCCCGCCTCCCGCCACCCCCCCCCCAACACATATACAGCAGAGGATTGCCTGGTTTGGCCTCATCAAGAAAAGATGCACCTAACCCTAGAGAGACTTGTGGCCCCAGGTAGTAGAGAGACCTGGCTGGGTGGTATAGGGAGTAGGAGAGTGGGGGGTGGGGACATTCTCTTGGAGATGGGGAAGGAAGAATGGGCTGAGGAACTGTAGGAGGACAGACCAGGAGGAGGATAGCAACTGGACTATAAAAAAAGATTAAAGATAATTAAAAAGAAAAACTGCATGCGTAACAATGAATAGCCTAGTAAGAGCACCAGTGGAAGGGGAAGCCCTTGGTCCTGCCAAGACTGAACCCCCAGAGAAAGTGATTCTTGGGGGGAGGGCGGTAATGGGGGGAGGATGGGGAGGGGAACACCCACAGAGAATGGGAGGGAGAGGGGTTAGGGGGATGTTGGCCCGGAAACTGAGAAGGGGAATAAAAATTGAAATGTAAATAATAAATACTCAAGTTAATAAAGATGAAAAAAAAAAGGACATCTTAAAAGCATGACAACAAAACAAATACTCAGAGCAGAAAACCAGTGATTGCCAGACAAACATTATTTCTTATCTCTGTTCAGAAAAAGCTAGGGTTTTCTATCTTAAAGAATATTTGGAAATAATACACACAAAGAAAAGGGGGGGTTAAGGAAATAGGGAGCCAGCTTCACAAGCATTAGATAAGGAGTCTGTATTGCTCAGAAACCTTGTGAGGAGTTTGGTGTAACGTGCTATAAGCCCAGCAATAGCATGACAACAGAACACAGGCCTGTCCTTGCAAACTAGGTCAACCTAGTAAAGATTCCGTTCTCAAAAGGTGGGAGGTACCAGAAAGCCAACCCGAGTTGTCCTCTGACATCTATAGACATCCTGGCCACATGGACACATGGGTACCCACATGTACCACCACAAAAAATAAAAGACACTTCAAACCCTGCCTTCTAAATGAAGTATTGTTTTCATTAACATTTTGCTGTATATTCCTCAAATATTTTTCTAGGAAATCACTGTATAATAATTTTTTATTCTCATTTTGCCAATTAATGGTGTAAAACAAAACTATTCTCATATAATTACATAATTTCTAGACATAATTTTAATAGTATACCAGTAATTTCCCCTGGATAAAGATATATTTTACACTTACATCATTAGAAATGAAAAGGAAAAGAAGCCATTTTATAAATGAAGATAACTCCTACTGGCACTACTCTCTAAGAACACAGCAGGGAAGGGTTATTTCCCCGTTGGCATCATACATCTCACTAATGTGATTACTGTTATCCATCAGCATCCAATGTTCTATAGAAAGCACTGACTCAGGAAACACTACTATCAAACAACACTCTTATAATTGAGAAACAACTACTGAAAACATCCCTATGGTAAAATTATTACTTTATATTGTGATTGTTTTGACAACAAACCTTGGCTTTTAACTTATGACACACAATTAGAAGGAATGGTTGAATTTACATGAGATAATTACCATTAGTGAAAATAAACAGTATGGCAATAATTCACTAGGATTTAATTTCATACCCCATTATGGAACTCATTAAGATTAAAAAATAAACCACAAAATTTGGACCTTATTTCAGATAGAAATTTATGTTCTCAGAGATAATATCCAAGGATCTCTTTAGAGCATCGTATGTTCATTTCAGAATAACAGTTCTAAAAATGTATAACCACCTCACTGACAGAATGTAATGCTCCAATTTTTTTTGGAGACTTAATCATACTTATTTGGTTCTTAGTGCCATGATTAAAGGTAAAAACAATAATTACAATTATGCTACTCTCAGATGATGCCCTTAAATAAATGAGTTAGGAATCAATGAGTAACAAATGTACAGATACCATCCCCAGAAAGCAACAGTGAATTTGAAGACAACATGAGAAAAGGTCATCAAGTACATATAAAAGTGATCTAAAGTGTTTTAAAATATATCATAAATAGTAAGCTTTATTTGACCCCAAAAATTATCCTAAAAGAATGGCTAAACTTTTAAAATTCTTCCATAATATGCAAAATTATGATATGTGCTGTAAAGCTAGAATGAGTAGACTTTTAGGTGACTGGAACACTTTACTTGTGAGATTCCTTATATAACTTCAGCTACAGAGAATGCAGCTAAAACTCACAGAAGTCCTCCATGAACCAAAAGAGGTTTCAAGGTCTGCAGCCCAGCTTGCTTACTCACATTTGAGAAGCATTCTCTCTCTTTAGAATTTCTTACTACGGTATAGATATTTCTTCTGCTTTGAATTTCTCATTTTCTTTGAGATTTTTCTTTTGAAGTATGTATATGTGTGTATACATATGTGTTTGAATGCTTATGGAGAGAAGAAAAGGATCTCAAGTATATGAGTCACAGGCATTTATGAGCTACTCCACATGTGTGTTAAAATCAGGAAACCTAATCCCCATGATAGGCGAGCAAGCTCTGGTAAATGCTAAGCCATCTCTCCAGTACCACTTTTTGTATGCTCTAATCCAGAGGCAAACTAGATGGGAAGCAAAACTGAAGGAGGTAGGCATGAGAGCCACAGGATACTGATGTGACTATTTCAGAATTAAAATAATCTCAATCTCTCTCAATCTCTCAACCTCTCAACCTCTCTCTCTCTCTCTCTCTCTCTCTCTCTCTCTCTCTCTCTCTCTCTCTCTCTCTCTCTTTAAATTTGGATACAAGGTCTACTACATCCCAGAGGAATATCATAACCCTGATCCTCCTGCCCCAACTTGCTCAGTGCTACAATAGCAAATGTGACCTCTACATCCAGTTTATCTCACACTGGGAAAGGAACCTAGAACCTCAAGCAGGCTACATTGTATCAACTGAGGTATATGGATAGCCTACCCCCAACACTTTTCAATTATGTCAATTATCTGTAAGAACGTGCAAAGCGTATTGGCATGGTCTGCATCCTGGGTCTACCCACTGTCTACATGCTGATAAACAGGCTGGCATTGAGGGAGCAGGGGGAGCTAGAACCTCTAATAGTAAGAGGGGTTCTTGAGTCGCAAGAGTTATGGCCTTAAGAAGGGTTCTTGAGAACCCAGACTCTTTGTCTTCCTTTTTGTTTCCTGGTTCCTGATGAGTAGGGTGTTTTGTTCTCCCAAATATGCTTGCCATGGTGTGTTGCCTCATTGCCAGCCTCCAACTGACAGTGAACCTCTAAAACTGCAAGCCAAGATAAGCACACCCTAGGTCAAAGCTTATCATCTCAGGTATTTTTCCTAGACTAAAGATGACCAACAAATGTTTCAAACATTCAGTGTTAATTCCTGTTCATAATATGTCACTTGCTGATCGAGGTGTTCAAACTAAAACAACAAAAGTCGCAATAAGACAAACCAAAGAAACCCTACTATTCTTAAGCTTATATAAAATCCAAAACAGAAGACAAAAAATAAGTATGTAAAAACATTAACAAAACAAATGTCAATTGTTAGCTGATATTCATGATAACTCATGAAATAACTTGACTGTTCTCATGTATTTTCTTCTAGTAGTAGTAACTGTACTTCATGCTAAGCAAATGTGCTACAACTGACCCTTATCTCCAGCTCTTGCCATGCTGGTGAGCTTTGCAGGTGGGTAGGATGAAAGAAGTGCAATCTCATGCTTATTTGACTATGCTCTTCCAGTAATATAAAAAAATATGCAAGGTTATGATGCTACTAGCTAGTTAAACTGGCATTAGCTGAACTTTTTAACTCCAAGTTTTGTGTTTGGTTTCGGTCTTCTCTTTACCGATGTGGATATATGTGACTGTATCTTGGGACAGTATGTGAACATATTAATATTAGTACAGGTGCCTGTGGAGTCCAGAAGAGACTAGCAGAGTCCATGGAGCTGCAATTACAGGATATTGAGAGCCATTCCGTTTAGATGCTGGGGACCAACTTCAGATCCTATGTGAGAGCAGTTTGTGCTCTCGCCCACTGAGCCATCTCAGTCTGTTTTTTAAGACACGGTCTCACTGTATAAGTCATTCCGGCCTTGAACTACAATCCTCTTGCCTCAGCCTCCCAAATGCTAGGATTGGAGGGAGGCTACCATGCCTTTCTGACTCCAAAATAACATTTTTAGGAATCAAAATTTTCTTTAGAACATTTTATCAGCATTTAAAATTATGTATTCATCTGAATGATTAAGGTAGCATCATTTATTTCCTCAACTGCCGTCTACTCTACCACAAGGGCAGAGCCCAGATCCAGTTTTGTTCAAGATTATATACCAGTGCATAGTTACATACTACTGCCATATTAGCATCAAATATTTGTAGATTATATGTGAAACATATATACATATGTATTCAGTAATATAGTCATGGCAATAAGTATAGTTTAGATAAGCAAAATAACATAGAAAATGTACTAGCCTGAAAAAAGATTCATTCATCATTTTATGAGCATCAACTTGTAATTGACTTTCATTGTGAACCCCCAAACCAGGATTCTTGTAAATGAGAATTCTTGCTGTCCTGTACAACCAACAAGTCTTTCATTCCAAGTAAAGCCTCAATGATACAAAGAATGACACTCAAAAAGTAAGTAAAACCAGTGGAAAATTATTTTAATAATAGAGCCAGGGATAAATGACAGCACAAAGAAAACTAGAGAGATATTTTAAAATATACTTTCAAAATAATCAGAAAAATTAAAGAAAATTTTTACTTAAGACCTATTTCACCAATGTCATTTGAGAACAGAGTAGCTACTTAATATGATTTCTATCAGGATAGGCATTTCCCTCTTTGCTATATCAGAAAGCTTTCAATATAACTAATATGATTACTGATATAAAAATCAATGTAAAATTATGGTGATGTGTGCTCACCTAGATCTAGGGTCTTTTTTTTAAAGTTACAATGAACTGGAGATCAAGGGAAAAGATACAAAACAGAAGTAATATCAATAAGGCAGTACATCTGCAGCTAAATACATCACTGATGTGAGTTTTAGAAGCATTAAAATCCTAGAAATACACTTCCTCAAGGAAAGGTTTTATAACTGCATTAATTCTATGAACTTTTTTGTCTAAAACTGTACCTATGAACTACTGATTATACTCTTGTAGTCCTTAAGTAGAAGAAAAATGGCTGTATTAAGTATAGATCAACAAAATCAAAATAAAATAAGCCAAATTCAGAAACGAAACTATTCAAGTAACACCTACCTTCTGGAAATGCCATTAGCCAGACATTTGTGGCTACAGGATTTAGAAGAGAGGGGTGATGAAGTTGGAGACAAGTTGAGAGGGGCAATCAAACTGTTAATGATCTCAGTCAACTGTGCACTCTACAAAGAAACAGTTAACACTTTAGTATGGCTAAGCATCATTAAGACCCTGTGTTGCTGTCCTGAGAGTCCTTATATGCTCTACTATATTGTATTTACTGATTTGCATATACTGAAGCATTCTTGCATACTAAAATGAAGCCTATTTAGCCATAGTGCTTGTTTGGTTTTTTTTGTTTTTTTTTTTTTTGTTTTTTTTTTTTTTGTTTTTTTTTTATGTGTTCCCATTGGTCTACTTTCTCCAAGAAGACCTCACATCTATGGGTTAATCTGCTCAGAATCTAAATGACCCCGATCACCTCTCAAGGGTTGGGATTATGACCTAGAAACTAATGCTGAATACATGTGACTTTTGGAGGAACATTTGATATCTAAACCTTGCCAAACAGTTTAAGGAGCAAAAATGTATCTAAAGTTATTTCATAACGCAGGGACTCTACTTACCTGTTTCTCTATGTTTCGAAGAAGTAGTGTAGGGCTGCTTGGTGACATCTCAAAATCATGTTCTGGTAAAGGCTCTTCACTCCTCTGGGAAACCTGAGAATTCACTGAAGTGTTTAATGAAACTGCTTGGTTTGAAAACTGTATTTGTTTTTTCAAAATGTCTTTTGGAAGCTGACATTCTTCTAAGATCACTATCCCCTAGGGGGTAAAAAACAGTAAAAGTGATCACATCCTACTATCCTCATAGGAAACATAAGATGTAGAACTGAAAATATAGTTTATATGTCTTTAAAAACTGGCTGACTGGGAAGGGAGAGGTGGCTCAGTAGTAAAGAACGTGTACTATTTATTCTTTCAGAGGAACTAGTTTGGATCCCAGCACCTGTGTGTGCAGTCTCCAACTCCACAACTAGCTCCAGGGCATCCAACAGACTCTTCTGGCCTATGTGTGTGGCACACATGTGCACACACACACATACACACAAATGAAAAAAATAAAAACACCTTATTTTATATCCTGTGTGATTAGACTCTAAGGAAAGATGGTAGAATGGAAACTGCCTCTGTGTGTCTATACCATTCCAAGATTTAAAAAAAATAAGTAAAAGTAAGTAGATAACTAAAAGGCCATAATCCAAAGAGAAAAAAGGGGAAAGAGTTTTGGAAATCCACAAAAAAAAAAAAAAAAAAAAAAAGTAGTAACAACACTAAAAATAACAGAGAAACAAGTAATAGTCTGAAACAAAGAAAGACAAACCAAACAGTTTCACCTACCCACCTGCAGAGGGAAGGAAAAAGGAAAAGGGGGCTATATCAAAAGGTACAGCTGGGGACTGAATGTACAGGGGTATTCAAATAACCAGAAAAGATACCCCAAACCAGAAGAGAGATCCAAGCCAATAGTGAACATAGAAAGACAGAATCAAAAACCTAATAACTCCAAAACAATAACAACCACCAAATCTACTAAACTCAAAACTTAAAAGATAAAATTTTAGATTAAGACCTAAAAAATGATCAATGACCTGAAAGAGGCCTCAAACAGATAAACGAAGTAAGGAAATCAACATTACCTACAGAGAAAAGATAGCAACATAAAGACGTCAGGAGAAAATTAATAGAGGAGAGGAGAAAATCAAGGCAATGATTGATATTTTTGAGAAAAGAAAGAAATGTTGGAAATAAAAGCACATAAAAGCAAATACATGAGAATTATAAAAGCAAGCAGTACTACACACAGTAATGGTTTGCGATTCCACCTATGTCTTCTATTGTTATTTAAGAGATCAGTATTTAAAAGAATCATTAATTTTGTTTTGTTGCAAAACAGACATAAACCTTGGATACTGGAAGAAAATTTTTAATCTTGTTGAAGTTGTACTATTATAAACTCAAATTAGAATGCTGAAATTTCGTAAAATTAGAAGCAATCTCAAGAAGTAACCACAAAGAAAATAACTATAGTATATACACAAAATAACTACATTTTAGTGTAAATCCAGGCATGGTGCTGCTACAAATCTTTTAACTCACAATACTTGGGAGACAGATACAAAAGAATGTCTGTAAATTCAAGGCCTACCTGATCTACATATCAACTTCCAGATCAGCCAATAAGGTACAAAATACGATTAAAATAAATAAACAAACAAACAAACAAACAAACAAATACAGTAGTATAAGAAATGAGTTACAAAAAAAGTTTAACAACATTCAGAAAACAAACAGTAAGATGTCCAAAGTAGATACTTATAATTAATTACTTTGATTATAAATGGATTAAATTCACCAACTAGAAGTCAGTAATTAGCACAAATGGATGAAAACATGTATAAATGTGAACCTGTCTAGTCTAAATCCAATGATATGATAAACTGAATTTGATAGAAAAACATATTCCTGGCTAATAGCAACCAAAGCAGACATGCCTAGAACTATCCAACAGCACCATATGCATTGTACATTTTCCACAAAAGGCCATATGTTGAGCCACAGAAGTTAAAGCTCAAAATAAGAATAAAAATTTTTTTGAAAATTCAATACAAATATGGAAAGAAGTAAAACTATCCATTTTGCAGGTGATATATGATACTATATATTAGAGATCCTAAAAAGTCTATCAGCAACTTTCTAGAAACAATAAACTTCAACAACATGTCAGGATACAGATCAACTTGCACAAAATACAAGAACAAACAAACATACAAGGAAGATGACCATGGACACACTCTCATTCACAATAGCCTCAGAGAATTTATAGGAGTAAGCCAAGCCAAGGAAATGAAGAACTTCTATAATTAAAACTTTAAACCTCTGGGGAAAAGAAGAGATAGACATTAGAAAATGGGAAGAACTAACATTGTGAAAATGACAGTTCTGCAAAAATATATTTATAGATTTAGTTTACTCCAAATCAAAATCCCAATTTCATTCCTCACAGAAACAGAAAAGGGCATTCTAAACTTCGTATGGAATCACAAAGATCCCAACTAGCCAAAACAATTCCAAGCAAAAAAGAGCAATGCTACAGGGATTACAACTCCAGGCTTGAGATAAATTACAGAGCCACAGTAAAAACAACATATTGGCATACAAAAAAAAGGGAGGGCCAATGGAACAAAAATTCAAAGACCCAAACATGAGCACATCTAACTTCAGCCACTTAATAGTTGACAAAAAGACCAAAAACACATACTGGAAGAAAGAAAAGAAATCGTCTCTTCAAATAGTTCTGAGGAAATTGGATGACCACAAGCAGAAGAATGAAATTAGACCCATTTTTTTATCACCTTGCATGAAAACTCTAAGTGCATCAAAGACCAAACCTGAAATCCCAAACTCTGAAACTACTAGAAGAAAACATAGGCAGGGCCCTACGTGATTAGGTGTAGGAAAGCACTTCCTGAATAGGGCTCCATTTTCCTCAAGAAGCAAGGCATCAATTGTAAAGTGAGATTTCACGAAAGTAAAAAGCCTCTGCACAGCTAAAGAAACAGCCAGGTGAAGAGGAAGACCACAGAATGGGAGAGAATTTTCACTAGCTATACATCTGACTAGGGTTTAATATCCAGAACATAAAAGAACTTAAAAAAATAGAGAGTCAAGAAAAGTTTACCCATTCAAAAATGGGCCTGGGACATGGAGAGTTTTTAAAAGAAGGAAAAAATTACTAAGAAATATCTCAAAAACTGTTCATCATCCATAGCAATTAGGGAAGTCTAAATAAAAAAAAAAAAAAAACTGGGATTTCATCTGATCCCAATGAAAGAGGCAAGGATCAACAAAAAAACCCACATCAAATGCTGGAAGAGATGAGGGGAAAGGACTCTTATTTACTGCTGAGGGTATTGCAAATGGGTACAGGTACTGTTGAAATCGGTGTAGAGGACTGTCAAAGGGTTAAAAATAAATCTACTGTATGACCAGCTATAGCACCCCTTGGCATATGCCCAAAGGACTCAGCATCCTCCTCCACAGACATTTGTCTGGCTGTGTTCACTGCTGTTCTATTCATGATGGCTAGGAAATGGAAATAAAACATAAACCAAACACTGGAAGATAGACTCCTTGATTCTAAAATGACTAGAATAATCAAAATAGTATAATAGTAGTCTAAATGTACAGACATATAGAGCAATAGAACAAAGAACAGAGAAATAAAATATTTGCATATATGGTCAAATGAGTTTTGAGAATGGTGTCAAAACCTTTCAACAGAGAAAGCAAAGTCTGAATTTTCAACTAATGGGCCAGGGAAAACTGGAGATTTACATGCAAAAGAACTAACTCTAAATACCAAAATTAACTCAAAATAGACCAAATAACTCACTAGAAGACTCTTGAAGAAAACATAACACCAAAGGCACAGATAAAAATAGAATAGATAAAAGAGACTGCATAAAAATAACATAAATAAAGTAAAAAGACAGCAAACAAAAGAGGAAAGATATGAGATATTCCAGAGACTATATACAAATAACCAATAAACTAAAAATATGTTAAATATCATTAATATTAAGGAAATATAAACCAATTGAAAAGAGATTCCATTGACATTCAGTATTATTATCATTTAAAAAAAGGGCAAAAAACCAAAATGTTGGCCACAACTTAGAGATACTGGAACTACCGTATACTATAGTTCATTAACAATTAAAAATAGAATTGTCATACAATCCTATAGTTTCATTTCTGGATGTATAACCAAAAGAATTAAATGAGTGCCTTTTTTTTTTTTTTTTTTTTTTTTGGTTTTGGTTTGTTTTGGGTTTGTTTCTCAAAAAGGGTCACACAGTCATTAAGCCCTGACTGGCTTGGAACTCATTGTGTAGGGAGGGAGACCTTGAACTCAAGTCCATTTGCCTCCCTTTCACATGTGCTGTGACTAAAGGCATACATTCTGTTTCACTGAAAAAAGGACTCTGAAGAGATCAATGTTTCCCTTTATTCCTAGCATGCAGGCAACATACACATCTGTCACTGGATCAATGGATACACAAAGTGTGATAAATACACAACTATTCAGCTTTCAGAAAGGAAATTCAAGAATGCACTTCAATGTCCACAAAATGGAAGGATCAAGGGCTATAAGATAGCCAGTCACAAATAAGCTGGGTATTATTATGTTTCCCCTGTAAACAGACATAGTTATTAAGATTTTTGACATGGAAAACTGGGTAGTCATCGTTTAATGGGTATAGTTTCCAGTCCTAAAGAGACCAGGCAAGCAGTGATGCACGCCTTTAATCCCAGCACTCTGAAGGCAGAGGCAGGCAGAGCTCTATAAATTCAGGCCAGCCTGATCTACAAAGTGACTTCCAAGACAGCCAGGGCTACACAAAGAGGAAAAAGAGGAAAAAAAGAAAAGGAATAGAAAGAAAATGTATGCCTGATATTACTAAAATACTTAATACTATTACCTTGTACACATAAAAATGAATACAATGAAAAATTGTGTTATATATACATTTGACAAAATTTTTTAAATGTATATCATTTCTATTAGTTGAAATTCAATTGTTTAAAAGTATTATCAAATGATCTTTATATATATATGTATATATACGTATATATAATGTATATATATATGCTTAAGAAAAGCAATATTAATTCTAAGAAATTAATGTTTGGCCCATTTATACACAGCCACCCAAACTAGGTAATATTGATGAAGCCAAGAAGTGCATGCTGACAGGAGCCTATATTAATATAGCTGTCTCCTGAGAGGCTCAGGCAGAGCATGTCAAAAACAGAGGTGAATGCTAGCAGCAAACCACTGAACTGAGAACGGGACCCCCATTGGAAGAATTAGAGAAAGGAATGAAGGAGTTGAAGGGGCTTGCAACCCCGTAAGAACAACAATGCCAACCAGCCAGAGCTCCCAGGGACTAAACCATTATCCAAAGACTACACATGGACTGACCCAGGGCTCCAGCTGCATAGGTAGCAGAGAATTGACTTGATGGGGCACCAATGGGAGGAGAAGCCCTTGGTCCTGCCAAGGCTGGACTCCCCAGTGCAGGGGAATGTCAGTGAGGGTGGGGAGGGAGGATGTGGAGGGGAAATACCCTCATAGAAGAAGGGCAGGGGGATGGGATAGGGGGTTATGGCCAGGAAACAGGGAAAGGGAATAACATTTGAAATGTAAATAAAAAATATCCAATAAAAAATAAAAAATAATAAAAATTTTAAAAATAAATTAATGTTTGAAAATCTTAACTAGCTACTTTCATGAAACAATAATTATTTTATGTGAAGACATTATACAGGCAACAATTTTAACAAAAATAAAGCAGCACTGACAATACCTTGGAGGCACGAATCTGCCTGTGAATATCTGTTAGCTGCTGGATTTTGTATTCCAGCTCTGAAATCTGAGCTTGAAGCCAAGTCCATCGGCTGCCAACCTGCGCTCTGTCTATAAGCCACTTCCATTCAGTACTGGAGTTGCTGAGAACAAAACAAACACTGTTAGTCAAAGCACAAAGTCAGTCAGATTTTCAGAATGCTAAATAACTTCCTTGATGAGTTTCATAAAATGTAATTTCTTTTAGAAGACATGTACACTACATCAAGGAAATGGCAGATTGATTTCTTCTCAAAGGAAATTTGATTCCTTACCTTTCTCCTACACAAATGCTTGGCTTTTGTCAATATGATGTACCCAACAGTAGGATAATCCCTCTGTAATTTAATATGCTACTAATGCTAAGGGCTTTCATGGGGAATGAACCAGTTCAGGAAAGAAAGCAAGGATGACAACTCCAACATCCCGTAACATCTGTTCCGTACGCATTTTACATGTAAAAGTGGATGTCAAGAACAAGAGAACCCATGTGAAGTATACCTAAATTCATTTAATGAGCTCTAGTGTGCTTTACTACGTAATGCTTACTTGGTACAATATAAGTATCATATTACTAATTACCTAAAACTCAAAATTAAACACATTGACAATAATTTACAAAAACTTAATCCTCTGCTGCATTTCTTTCTCTTAATGCCCTCCCTCCCTCCCTCTCTTTCTTTCTTTCTTTTAAAAGTATCTCAATGCATACCTTGGCTGGCCTGGACCCAGGCTGAGCCCCAAACTCATAGAACTATACTGCCTCTGACTCCCAAATTCTGGATTAAAGTCCTGTACCACCATGATCAGACTTTACATTTCAAATAATTATTTTGAATGCATGTCTTCAGTTGCTTTTTAAGATAAACATCTTGTTAAAAAACTTAATGACTGTGCTGTGGCAAGGACCTTCCCCTAATGAATAAAGATTTCAGAGGACCAATCACTGGGCAAGGAGTAGGCGAGACAGGTCAGAGGTGGGAAGAGAGGAGAAGAGGAACTTGGGCCTTTTGGGGCAGAGAGAGCTGGCATAGAAGATGTAAGGAATTAGAAGTCCCCCATTAGATTGCCGATCTGCCATCAGAGGATTTAATTAGTTATGGCTTACTAATTAGGATATTAGTAGTTGTGCCCAGAGATTGAGTTACCTGTTGATTCTAAACTAAATTTGAGTGGTGTTTTCCTTCACCCAGGACTCAACTGGGTTCAAGAGAAATGTACAGGACATGTGGAATTTGGATGTGTGGGGCTGGCCTGGTAGCGACCCACCAAGGGAACTTAGAGAGTTGGGTGGAGACACTTTGAGAGCTCTGGGCCAGAGAGTCTGCTGAGTCTGGCTGGGAATGTGAGCAGAGTCCACAACAAGAGAGCGGCGAGATTGGCGGTGTCTACATGGGGCTAGTAACAAAGGCAACGAGACCACTGGGGCCAAAGAGCAACCGGTGCTGGTATGGGATGGTGCATCCCTTTATTATTTTTGTTTCCTGTTCCTCTGTTTCCCGCTACACTATGCTCCACAATACAAAGAACAAAGAATTTATAAAGACCTCTACTTTCATGTATGTTGAAGCCTATTAGTTCTTCTTTTAGCAGAACTCTCTAAGAAGCTGTAGTTTTTGAGACTACAAATGAATTATTTCATGAAAAAAGTATAAATGGATAAGCTAGAAAAATAATTGCAATTATACATGGTATGGCAGGAAAAGAAGAGTGGAGAATAAGGGAAGGAAGGAAATTAACAGACTGCCAAGGGGAAAATATCACCAAAAATTGAAAATATAACTCAACTATGTAATAGAAATATATATGAATATTTTAAAAATATCTGAAAGGTATATTTTCAAGATCATAGAATGTATACCACAATGATCTATAATAATAATCACAGGTGATAACAAATCAATATAGGTTCATAAATGATGGTAATTGGTATGGATGTGAATTTGTGGAGATAGGAATTCTGATATTTACTGTCTTCCTGTGAAGCCAAAAATACTCTAAAAATTTAAAAAATGTATAATGGAAACAAAACAAATCAAACAAAATAGGTCAGGCATGTAGCACATGCCTTTTATCCCAGCAGTTAGGGGACAGAGGCAGGCTGATAACTCTGAGTTCAAGGGCACCCTGGTCTACATAGTGAGTTGCAAAACAACCAGAGCTACATAGGGAAACTCTGTCTTTAAAACAATAATAATAACTTTATGATGGAATGTTCATATAAACTCAGCCAGAACAGATACTGAAGAGACAATTTTCTTTCAGATAAGTAAGGCAATTATTCTAACTTTGCTATATAGAATTTCGTAAATATAATAGGACATTATATCAGTGTTTCTAAAAAGCCATTTCTAAAAGATTTTAATTGTTGTAATATGAATGATGACACCATATGCAGCAGTGTTTCTCTAGACATATTTACATTTTCAGTTTATAGTCAAAATTATAATTTTGTACTTTTAAAAAAAGTAAGAGTACATACATATTTAAAATTCATTTTATAGAGTTAATATTTCTTAGTACTAAATGCCTATCATGAAGTTTAGAGAGTAAAGCAAGAGCCATACCAAACACAACTTTGTACAGGTGAGATTAATAATTTAGTGCACAATGGAAGTGACTAGAAAGTACTAACAAAATTATTTCCTCAAGCAGTGCTGCTACTAAAGCCACGAGACATGACAAGAAACAAGGAAGATATCACTGGTGTACAAATTGTAGCCTCCAAATCCCTCACATGCTACCACTGTTTCACAGAGCCTTCTCTTTACTGAGGTTGGAGCCACGTGACTACTACTGACCAACAGGCTCTGAGGAAAACCATCATTTCATCTACCCGAGGACCTTCAAATCCACTGGTGCAGATAGAAAAGCTATGAAACCACACTAGAGAGTGGGGGACATCCCAAAGCATAAACCACGGTAGATTTCTTCTATGTTAAAGCAGTGAGATTATGAGCTTAACCTATTACTTATTAGTCATAATCTATTTTGACTAAAACAATCTGAAAATAGTTTGGACCGACAAGAGAAGATAAATAAGATGAAGTGGGTAAAGTTCATTTAAAATTTAAAATTAGAGAAGATCATTATGGCAGAGTCCATAAGGGAAGCAAAGGACATTTTTCAACTTCTTTCATTACATGTTGCTTCAGTTAGCAAATTTTCTTGTTAACATTCAATTGACTTGAATATGAAGTTGATGACATACAAAATATAAAAAAAATTCATTTCTTAATATAATACTTATGGGAAAGATACTGTCACTGAAGTTAATACCAAAACTCATTTTTATTTTTACAAATTGTATCAAGTTATAGCAACAGACATTGCAATAATAGATTAAATTTAAATGAACCAAATCATGCTGAAGTTTTGTGATGCATGGAATGAATTTGTTATAATGGATAATTTATCCCACCCTATACTAGGAATAATTAAAAGGCTATTTGCTGAATGTAAAGGGGGTGAACAAGCCTTTTCACCCAAGAGTTCCTTTGCTTAGAAACACGTTTTTCACCTGACTAAGACAGATGCAGATACTCACAGCCAACTACTGGACTGAATCTAGGGACCCCATCACCTGACTAAGACAGATGCAGATACTCACAGCCAACTACTGGACTGAATCTAGGGACCCCAATAGAAGAGTTAGGGGAAGGGCTGAAGGAGCTGAAGGGGATTGAAACCCTACAGAAAGAACAACAATATCAACTAACCAGACCCCACCTCCTAGAGCTCCCAGGGACTAAGCCACCAACCAAAGAGTACACATGGAGGGACCCATGGCTCTAGCTGCAGATGTAGCAGATGATTGCCTTATCTGGCATCAGTGGGAGGGGAGGTGCTTGGTCCTGTGGAGTGGAGGCTTGATGACCCAGCAAAGAGGCATGCTAAAGGGGTGAGGTGGGGGTGGGTAGGTGGGTGGGGGAGCACCCTCTCAGATGCAAAGGAGTGGGGCATGGGTGGGGGGGTTCATGGAAGGGAAATAACAATTGAAATATAAACAAAATGATTAATTAAAAAAAAACATGTTTTCTTAAAAATATTGTTGCAAACATTACAGACCACAGGTAAGTTTATAGTGGACTTTTTTGACAACAGTTGTTGAATTTAAAATCAAAACATGGTCTAATATAAACAACATATATAATCAATGATGTAACTACAGAGTAAACCAATCTGAATATAAATTAGATATGTTAGAGAACCTATACGATTTGAGTCATATGTAATTGTTATGTAAGTTTGGGCTGCTAAACCTCTAAGGACAATGGCTCTCTGCATCTCAGAGGTGTGCAAGACTGAGCAGAGTACCGGCTGCTGGCCCTTGTTGGGATTCCTATCTCTAACAAAGAGCAAGGCAAGGGCATCTGTGCCTGGACGCCACTTGGGCTGTGTAAAAGCAGTACGTCTTCCAAAGGGTGGCCTATGCTTTACATTTCCATCCTGGCTTGCTTGTACTCCACACTTAACTTGTTGGTGGAAATACTACAAGCTTCTTTTATTATGGAGGTATTTGCCTATATGTATGCATGCATATGTATGCATGGATACTGCATCCATACCCAGTGCCATAGGAACCCAGTTCATGAACCTCAGAACTGGACTTACAAAGGTGGATGCTGAGGAAAAAATATGCTCTTAACCCACCATACCAACTCTTCAGTTCTGGCCTTAATACTTGAACTTAGAGTCTAGATTTTGGATTTGAAGTATAGTTTCTGAACAAAGAGCTTTCCAGTATTACCAAAGCTTAAAGAAAGACATATTTAATGTAATCTTTCTTTTAATACAGGTTTTGTTAGCTCATAATACACATAATACAGCAAATTAATGACTAAACATCAAGAGAGAATGTCTATTTGTAAGAAATAACCGTGTTTAAAAAAAAAAAAAAGATTTGCCCTAGAAAAATAAACTGGTCAACCTTCTCAACTGGTATTTGCTCACCTAGGAAAATCTTTCTACCCTAGAATGGGGTTCCTTAGGATCAGAGGTTAGTGAACGTTTTCTGTGAAGACACACATAGATAATAAATGCTTTAGGTTTTGTATCCACAGGATCTCTGTAACTGTTCAACTCTGCCTTTGAAATATGAGAGTAGCTTTGGCCATACACACCCCAAGGTGGCTGTGTTCCAATATAACTATTTTCAAGACAGGAACTGAATCCCATTTGGTCCATGGGTATGTTTGCCAACACCTGCTGAAGATTACTTTCTCATATGCACCTCCTGCTTTCCAAAGGATTATGCGGAGTTCCGTTCATAACATGCCTGTGCAAAAATCATGTCCACATTTAACTGGGCTATCTTACTGGTGTAACTCCTTTATCAAATCTAACTTACTAGAAATATTTCATTACCAGTCTACACATGGCTAAATAGACAAATGACAGATAGCCTAAAGTATGTGTGTCTGTGTAACAGTGCGTTCTAAGTAGGTTTTGTTTTGTTTTGAGGCCCGGCCTATGTAGCTCAGGCTGTTACGTTGTCAGTTACAAGTGGGTTTAATACTCAAATTACTTTTGGTATTTATTTAAATTGAGTGTTAAATTTCTTTCTTTCATAATGTGGGTGCTCATGATTAAAATAGTTGCCAAATTCTATTTGATATTTATTTTGGATTTTTGGTGGCTACAGTGAAAGGAGCTGTATTTCTGCTGCTTCCTTATATTTTTGTCTAGTGTCATAATCAAGTTAATGCTGGCCTCAGAGTGAACTGGGATATATTTTTCTCTTTTACCCTATCAAGGAGTTTTTATAGGATTGCAATTATTTGTACATCCATTTCAAAAATAATCAGTGAAAATATCTAGGCCAGAAATTATACCTGGAAAGATTATCAATTTAATGTTTTCTAAATGATATAACATCTATCATGTTTTCTGTTTCTCCTTTAGCAATATTCAATAAATTTTGTTATAAATCATAAGACTATTTCCGTAGAATACAGTCCTTCTGCTGCCTGTGGAAAAGATTTTCTTGGCTCCTCTAGCATGGCTGCCTAAGCACATAATCACCTCTGACCCTAATTCTTATTTGTCCTTTAAAAAAAAAAAAAAAAAGACTATTTGGTCCAAAGATTTTTTGAATCATCATAATGTTACCTTATTGTTTTAATAATACCTATAATATCTTTATTTCTGGTTTTGGTCTTTTTTTTCTAATAGCCTAGATATATTTATCAACTCTGTCTGAACAAAGACAACTTGTGGCTTGTTAGTCCTTGATTTCTACAGTTTTTTCTCTTTTTATTTTATATTTCATTTGCTATAGGTTTTATACCACAGACCAAAGATTTTTATACCATTCTTTCCTACATATACATTCAGAGCCAAACATATTCCTGTCATGCTGAACAAGGAACTGTATTGAAGACATGACATCTGATCGAGACATATTTTCCAATGTGTTATTAATACATCCAAAGGATGAAAATGTAATTTCCAAGATGCCATTGTTCTATTGAGTGAAAAGAAGATTTCTGGTGTCCAGTCTACTATACCTACTTTTGAAATGTCTTTGGTCATAATCACTGAAGATGTTGGAGAAATTGTAAATATACTACATTTGAATGGGGTAGAAATTGCATTTCAAGTTGTAGCAATCAAAGCTCCTGGGTTACAGACAATAGAAACAGCTTAAAGATGTAGCATAGCCTAAAGATTTGTCCATTCTCCTCTCTGGGCACTAGTTTTTATGGTACCAAAAGGCAACATACTAGCTTCCAAAGGAGAGAGGCAATGAACAATCCTGCCCAGCCGTGACTCTATGGTGCACAATGACTAGCATAATACAATAACCCTAAAGGCGAAGTAGTTACGCACATACTTAGGCATTAACTGACAGCTTTATAATTGTACTTAAGACCCAAGAGGGAGACCAAGCATGCCTGATACTAGAAATCTAGTCAACTACCCAGGCCTAGTGAAACTATGGATCTTAGAGGAGAACCTACAACCACTTTACTGAACCAGCATAATCTGTCACTACATTCTAAATACTTGTCCTCATACCCACAAATGAATGTAATCCTCGCCCCTCAGCAAGGAAACTTTAAAACAGATGGACATTATTACAGAAAACCACAACATATCAAAATGGAATCCCATCCCAATAAATACATCTACAAAACAACTCCTGCCCCTAAGGCTCAGGGAACATTGCAGGAAAAGTTGGAAAAACTGTCAGAACATATCAACAGGGAGTTTGTGGAGGTTGTCTCTCCTAGTCATTTCAGAAGGTAAACCCATGAAATCTCACCAACAGACGGCCTAATATGATCAGAATAAGGACACACTAACTGGTTATTCAATGCAAAATGGTCAGCAAAAACATACGAGGAACGTTATTATACAAACTAAGTGGGTTACATTTAAGAATACATATGTTCATGTAAGAATACATACATTTGGGAGGGGGAGGGGTTAGGGGGATGTTGGCCCAGAAACCAGGAAGGGGAATAACAATCAAAATATAAATAAGAAATACTCAAGTTAATAAAGATGGGGGAAAAATTAAAAAAATATTTTTACAATATAAAAAAAAGAATACATACATTCATGTGACAATAATTATTGAAAAAAGGAGATTGAATTAGAAGAAAAGTGGGAAGGGGTATGTGTTAAGGTTTCAATGGAGGAAAGGGAAGAGGGAAATGATTTAATTATAATCTCAAAAAACTAAAATAATTTAAAAAGAAATTGTAAACATTGCTATTGTTGGTTCAATGTTTGGAGAAGAGGGGTTGAAACTAAATCTTGATCATATGACAAAGTTCAAATCGAAAAGCTAAATGAATAACTGGCTACACTAGCTGATGGAGTGGCTGTGCTGAAGCTTGGAGAACAAGTGATGTTGAAGTGAATGACAAGTTACGGATGCTCCCTATCTTACAAGAGCAGCTGCAGAAGGTGGTCCTGTTTGGGGCTTGGGGAGAGCTCTGCTTGGACTCCTAAAGAGTATTCTAGTAAATATCAGAACATTGGTTGAAATTAAAAGAACAGTTAAAGTTCCTGTAATGACTACTGCTAAGAACACAGGTATTGAAGGATCTTTGGGACTTGAGAAAATTGTGACGTTCCTTAGGCATCAGTTATGACAGTATGCTTGGAGATTTGTGACCACGTAATCATGGCTCTACCAAAGGTTGAGAGAACTGCTTTACTAAATTCTGCTGAGGCAGCTTCTCTGTTAACTACAGCAGGCTGTAGACAGAAATTCCCAAAGAAGGAACAGACACAATGGATAACATGGTTAAAATGGATGTAATAGGTGGGATGCAAGGGGCACATTCCATGCCTGGAATAGGACTCTGCCCTATAAATGAGCTGCGACCTGAAGCTCACGGCAGAGCTGAACAATAACCTCAGACAAGTCTGTTGAAGGAAAGGCTATCTGATGCTTAATCTGTCTAATCACCAATTACTGATTTTAGTCAGCATTACACAATAGTTTATTGTTATCATTGCCCATGCCTATGGATTATTCATTTTTATTTTTGAAGAAAGAACATTTGTAATCCTGGGTACAAAAAAAAATGTTTTAAGTGCATTCATACTGACTTTTGTCAGTTTTTACTTACTGGTAGAGGCCATTCATCTTTGTTAATAAAAAAATCACTTCATTGAGTAGATAACTCATTACTTTGATTTTTTTTCAACATTTCCACTATCATTACATTGGTTTCTGAAATCATACCTTCTAATGAAAAGTAGCAATATTTTATTTAGTGAATTCTAAATAGCCATTCTCTTGCTAAGATAAAAAATAGGTTTCTATTTTGGATACTGAGAGTTCAGTGGTAATTTTATCTTCAATTTCTCATGATTTATGACTTCATTAAATATGTTCAAAACAGATATTTTACTCACATCATCTCTGTCATTTCAAGATCTGTGTCTAGTGTTACTTACCCTTCTGTGTATATGTACATATACATCTATCTAGCAATTGGCCATACAAACATTCAAACACAAACAGCAGATTGTTGAGTGTGCTCCCTCTCTAGAAAATACTTTTGTTTTTGTGAGTTATTTCATTACTGGCTTATTTAACTGCATCAACTTCCTCTTTCCTTAAAGCTTTGTTCAAGCCAAGTATATAGTAAACATGACACTAAGACAATTCATTAAATTGATGATTAAAAAAACAGAAAATTAACAAAGCTTAATTACAAGCAAAGGAGAAGTTCAGCTTTGGTTATTTTCATATGTAACTTATAAGATAGGGAAAAAATGGAACATTGAAAACTCGATTAGCAAAGCTGCCACAAGACTAATAGAAACTAAACCTGGGGTCCACTGTTAAGAATGGAGTGCAACACCCAATAATGGTTTAATATGAAGGCATACAATCATAAAAGATATGAGAATACATTCTCAGACAGCAAAGTGAGATTCTATAGAAAAAAAAAGGAAAAGACTGTTACCTCACAAAGCAAAACTAGGGTTCCTCTAGGACCTTGCTCTACTGCTATAGCAGGTTTTGGTATTGTAAAGGCCAGGAACTATTGTGCACATCCACATTTTTCTTTTTAACCAATTACATATGATGTTGATGGAAGCCAGAGGTAGACATCAGGTCTGTCCTTATTTTTAAAGACAGGGCTTCATACTGGTTGAACTGGAGTTCACCCATTGAATACACTCAGTGCCCAGCTATCCCAGGATCTCCCTCTCTCCATACCCCAGGACTGGTATTATAGGAATACACAGCTACATCCAGCTTTCTACTCATGAGCTGGACATAAAAACTCAGATCTCGGTACTTTCATAGCAAGTATTTTAACCCACTGGCCTTTACCCAGGAGCTCTCCTATAAGTGTTATTGAAGCTCTCTCGTCCTTACTGCATCACCTAAGAAACAGAAGGTCTAAGTATGTTTGCCAATTTGTAGCTCATCCCATTGATGAACCACATCTTAGCACAACAGAGGACTATTCTACTCCATTGTATGATTCTAGCTTGTCATCTTTGAGAGAATGGTATATTTTATATAAGAGAAAGGCAAATAAGGGACAATGGAAGGCCAAAGATAACCAAATAGACTGTGTATCTGTAGTCCCGCTCCCAATGTCTAGTCATTTTTTTCTTTTCTGTGGTTTTTGAAAGAGAGCCATCTATATTGTATAACATCTATAGTATCTTATCAGAATCACTTTATAGCCCAGGTTACCCTCAGGTTTATAATCCCCCTGCCTCAATACGCAGAATGCTTGGATTATAACAGCACTCAGCTCTGAGCCCTGAAAAGAACAGCTGGAGACTGCATTCCCAGTCTAAATTCTACTGAGTCTAAGTTTAAAAGTCTGACGCTAAGAGGTAAGCCAAAATAGTTGGCATCTGCTGGAGCCTGCCTTTAAATCTAATTGAGTGGCTCCTTAAAAAAAATACTTGGGTGTGGAAATAAAGGAAGTGCTAGTGAGTCAGTGCAAGGGAAACAGAGCTAACAGGTCATAGCACGCCTAATTGTTAACTGTTAAGTGAGAAGAAAAGAAGCCCTTCTTATGTGATATGTGGAGGTCCCCCAGCTACGACAGCGTAGTATATCTTAATAAAGCCCTCCTTCAAAGAAGTGTTTACTGTCAGCCAGACATGCTGGCTCATGACCCAACCCTAACACTAGTGATCTGTAGGCAGGATAGTGGGTCCAAGGCCAGCATGGGCTACATGGTGAGATTCTGCCCTAATAACCACAAAAATATAAAAGGTGAAGCTTAAAAACCTTGGCATAATGACAAACAAAATTAAGGCGTGAAGGTATTAAAGAGTTTCAAATAACAAAGAGTGGCACAAATTAAGATATTATTTAAATTTGACAAGGCAGAACTCAGTGCATAAACCGTCTAAACAGAGCTTTCTAGCATGACTTTAAAAGAATTCATCCATTAATAAGAAATTTTAGTTCTACTCTCCTTCTCCCATTCTCAAGTTCTATGAAGAGAGAAAATGGGGTATACATTCATGTACACTGTTGCTACCACCCTTTTTCTCTATGGTAAGTACAATTCTTGTGTGATTTAGAAAATTGACAACTATTAACATAGAGAAACAAAAACATAAATTTTTAAAGCAGACGAAAGCATACTGGCAAAGGAAAATATAATTCAATAAATATCCTGTACATATACACCCATGTATACATATTTCTTTTGTTCAAAAAGTAGACAATCAGGCTGGAGGGAAGGCTCAGCAGTTAAGAGTTCTGACTGTGCTCTTCCAAAGGTCCTGAGATCAATTCCCAGCAACCACATGACAAACCATCTGTAATAAGATCTGATGCCCAATTCTGATGTGTCTAAAGACAGCTACAGTGTACTCATATACATAAAATAAATAATATTTTTAAGTAGACAATTATACAGTTTGAACCCTACCTAAAGGTCTAGTTGAATGGACAGTGGAGTTAAAATCTCAACAAAAAGTTCTCAGTTTCAAATTTAAAACAGAGCTCAGAGGAGGGCTACAGAGATGGCTCAGTGGTTAAGAGCACTGATTTTTCCAAAGGTCCCTGAGTTCAATTCCCAGCAACCACATGGTGGTTTACAACCATCTATAAAGGGATCTGATGCCCTCCTCTGGTGTGTCTGAAAACAGCTACAGTGTACTCATAAATAAATAAATCTTAAAAAAAAAACAAAACAAAACAACTAGCTCAGAGGAAACCTATCTTTTCTAAGGCACTACATATGTAGACTTAATCAGAGTTCTTCTAAACACTACAATGGCTCTGGAAAGAGGGTAAAAGACTATTAAAACTGCATCAGCAGCAAGAAAAACGGACAGAAGCCAAAATAAAACTATCTTTGTTCTTCAAAAAAGAGAACTACAAATTAACCAAAACTAAGTAGAGGCATTTCTGTAATACCACCATACATTATACATTCTCAATAACCTTATATTCTGCAAAATAGAGGAACTTCTTTGAAAATACTTACTGCCAGGCCACAAAAACCCATGGAACTTTAAAATCTGATCCTTAACAGTAATGGTTAGAAGATAGTTTCACTGATGTTTGTGCCTAAAATTAAGCAGGCCATCCTTTAAAGGCATGTTTCTTCTTCTGTTGCCAGTCCTTGAAGACAGCCAGTACTAATACAGCCCAGTTTACTTAATGATATTTAAAATGTCATCTAGAAATAGACTCCATTATTCAATTGATTTTGTAGCAAGGAAAATAGTAGAGTGTATTCAACTGAATCAGCCACCTGAGACCTTTTAATGAAGCAGGAGGGAATTTCTACAGAATTTTCAACATTTTGTTTAGATATTTATATGCTGCTAAGGCTTTCTCTTTATTTGGGACACGGCTTGACCCTAAATATGTTAAAAAGTATTAACATGATTGAAGTGGTTTGGAAATAGTGCAAATTAAACACTGCATTATAGTCACATCATTCTATATAACAAATGTGCATAAAAGCCACACAGTTTAAAAACAACAGCTTTTTAAAGTCATAAATATCAATATTGTAAACAATCTTTAAAGAGTTTACATGTACAAATTCAACTACTGCACTTTCTTGGTGCTAAGACACCACCAATTAAAGATACATAACTAAAATAACAAAAACCTACTTTGGAGAAACATGTTAATTTTCTCATGAATACATCCCAATTTCAGAAACACTGACATGGAGCCAAGCATGGTAGCACACGCCTTAACCCCAGCTCTCAGGAGGCAGAGAAGGAACCCACCTCTGTGAGTCGGTCACACCAGCCTGGTCTACAGAGCTAGCTCCAGGCCAGCCAGAGCTACATGATAAGACCTTGTCTCAGACAAGCCAACAAAAATGTTGGCTATTATCAAAAATACACACTGGAAATCTGAAAAATATTATATTGAAAGTACATATAAATTCCACTAGCTCTGTTTTCTAAGAAAGAAAATTTAATTTTAAAAAAGTTTTAATGATATCATTTTTATTAAAATTTCATTTATCAAAATAGTAACTTCAGGGCTTAGATTTTTCTAAGACAATTTAAAACTATAATGGATATTTTTTAAAAAATTTAATTTACTGAGAGAAAAAATAAAAATTGTACATGATTATTGTATAGTTTTCCTGTATAAATCAATGTGATTTAAATGAAGTTAATTATATATCATTTGACATACTTCTATTTTAATTGAGAACTTTACATCTACCCTTAGCAACTTTCAAGGACACAACATAGTCTATAAAATAGCATATTGACAAAAGAGCTCCAGAACTTACTTCAAGTGGAAACAGTCACTGTTGCCAACATCCACCTCTCTCCCCACCTCATCCTGAGGACTCTGGTAAGCACGAATCTACTGTTATTCTTCCGTGTTATGACTGTATGAGATCAGACATTCATTTTTCAATTATTGACTTCTATGCTCAATTACTTGACAAGTGATGTATTTCACTTTTTTCAAAGGCTGAATAACATTCCATTACATACTTGATTGTGAATGAAGATTACCATGGCAATGCAGTAATGATTCAATTTACTGCCTTTGTTTCTTTAGGAAATATCCAGAGTAGGATTGCTGGAGTATACAAGATAGTTCTGGTTTTAGCTGAAGAAATTTTTTTCTATACAAGCTGTTCTAATTTATATTGTCAACAATATGCAAAGGTTTTCTTTCATCTGTATTCTCTCCAGCACTTGTAAACTTTATGATAACCATACTACTACATGTAAGTATTCTCATTGTAGTTTTAGTTGGTATGTTTCTGATGATTAGTAATGTCTATTTGCATGTTTTTCATTTGAAGGTAGAGAAAAGTCTAGCCAGATCCTTTGATGATTTTTAATTGTTTTCTTGTCACTGTTTGTCTGGCTTGAATATGTTCTTTGATTATTAACATATTAAATGTATGATTGGCAATTTTCCATTCTTTAGGCTGTTTCTTTTTTTGTGCCTCAGTTTTCAATTCAATGCAATCCCATTTGCCTATGTTTGCATTTGTTGTCGGCTTTAAGACCAAATCCAGGAAATCTTTGCCAGAACTATATACCAAGTTTTTTCTCTCCACTTTCTCCTAGTCTTACAACTTTGTTTAGGCCTTTAATACATCTTGAACTATGTGGGAACCTGGACTGGTATAAGGAGTCAGTTCAATCTTCTGCATGTAGATGTGCCGTCTCCCCAGCATTTGAGTGATTGTCTCTTTCCATTTGTGTGCTCTTGGCCGTTTTCTCCAAGATGAATTGAACACAAATGAGTTAAACTCATTCTGGGCTCTCAAGTCCTCTCCTTAGTTATATCTACTTTCATTGCTAGCACCAAACTGTTCAGACAACTTTAATATATTTTGAAATGAAATAGATACTTACTCCAACTCCTCCCACCTTAACCTTCAGAGAGAACAGAATAAGATTACAGGCATTTGCCACAATGCCTATAATTACAGTATTTCCACTTGTCTACTTTGACATCTTCATCGATGTTTTATAGTTTTTAGAATATATGCTTTCCACTGTCTTTATCAAGCTGATCCTAAATCATTTTCATGCTACTGTAAAAAGAATTTTTATTCTTGATTACATTTTCAGTTTTGGTGTATAGAAACAGTTCTGGTTTCTATACATTGATTTTATATCTAGCAAGCTTACTGATTTCATATTCAGCCAATTTTCAGGATACCTGTTTTTCCCATAAGATCGTAACATTTTTTAAACAACCTATTTAACATCTTCCTTTTCCATTTGTATAGCCTTTCTGCTGATTTGGCTGAGAATTCCAGTATTGGAGGAAGCAGATTGAATTTCGATGTCTACTCAGATTTCCTTGAAGCCTGATAGCAATGTTGTGTCCTTTAAGAGGTATTCACTGGGAAGTGACTAGTTCTGTTCCATCTCAGGCTTGATGTCCTTAGTAAGAGTCTGTGGACTTGTTCACTCCCAGTACCTTGTGAGAAACTAGATAGAAGATAATGTCAAGTATGAAGGCATTTCCAAGAATTGAGTGTGCAAGTTCTTCAACCTGAAAACTCCCTATCTTCCAGAACTACAAGTCATGTTTCTGTGATTCATAATTTCTGGTCTGAATAATAAGTATCCTTGTCTTGTTCCCTATACTTAAAAGGAAGACTTTCAAGTTTGCTATTACTAAGAGATTAACTCTGAATCTTGTAAGATACATTCCTTTTATACTAACCTTGTTGGTAATTTTAACCAAGAAAGAATGTTGAACTGAATTTTTTCCATTTATTGAGATGATCGTGTAAACTCTTGTACTGTTTACGTGATCTAATCATTGAGATGCATATTAATTCGTACTTTCAACCAAGGAATAAATTCCACTAGATAATGGTGCAACGTTATTTAAATTCATGAATTAAAACCTTTAACTGAGTTATTTTTGTTGAAGACTGAATTTCTATTCTTTATGGATACTGGCCTATCTGACTCTTTCAGCCTTCCTCTCTGGCTTTGCTAGGATGGTACTATTGGCTTTATAAAGTGAATCAGGAAGCAGTCCATACTATCCAATTCTTAGGAAAGAATCAGAATTGTTATTCGTTCTCTCAATGTTTCACAGAATCCAACAATGAGGCCATCACAGATTCTTACCTTTGTGTGTGTGTTTGTGGTTTTTCAAGACAGTTTTTCTCTGTGCAGCTCTGGCTGTCCAGGAACTCAGTCTATAGACCAGGCTAGCCTTCAACTCAGAGCTGAGATTAAAGGTATGCACCACCACCACCTGAAAGGTTCTTGCTTTTTGCTAACAGATATTTGTTGCTATCTCCTTGTTCAACATTGGCAGGTTTAATTTCTGTTTAATTTTTTTATTATGTTGGTATTGTGTATGTATTATGTATTTTTCTAGATTGTCCAGTTTGTTGGAGTACAAATATTCCTAGTAGAACACTATAATCATCTATATTTGTTTGATTACCTCTATTATCTTATTCCTGATAAGTCTATATTATTATTGAAGTTATTGATTTTGTTTATATTTGCAAAAATTTGGTTTCACTGTTATTTTCATTGCTTTCTTGTTCTCTACTGATTTTTTTTCTATGCCAGTCTCTTTCCACTGAGTGCTTCATTCTTGTCTACTTTCCTTATTCTTAATATGATTTCACATAGTTCTTCTCATTATGTAGGTTTTTCTATTTGCTTCCTTATTAACAACAGCTTTTGCAACATTATGTTGACATGCTGTTTTCCACTTTAACTTCTCTTGAGATATTTTACATTTTCTCTTTAAAGTTACTCATTGATCCATTGGCTTTTCTAGGAAACTTTAATTTCTATATATATTTGTTAATTTCCCCAAACTTTTTACTCACTTCTCGTTTCATTTCATTTTCAAGTGTAAAAGTTTCCTGAAGGAGATTTGTTGCTTGGCTGGCTTTATTCTGTTGTGCTTTAAAGGTGTGACTTCAGGTCTGTGCATGCCATGTGAAGAAGTGGAGACCCAAGACAACGTGCAGAGGCAGGAGTCTGTTCTCTCTCTCACTGTGAGCTCCCAAGACTGAACTCAGGTTGTGAGGCTTCCAAGGCAAGCACTCTTACCCAGTAAAGCCATCTCATTGGCCCCACAGATACAATTTCAATCAGATACAATTTGTTAAGATTTGTGTCCTATCTATAATGTGTTCTAAGGAACGTTACACGAGCAACTCAAAGAGCCTCTACTCTACTGCTCTGGAATGATGTCCTATATGTTCCAAAGTGTAGCCCAAGTCTAGTGTTGGTTTTTAGATAGCCTATTGGATGATTAAACTGTTGCCGAATGTGATTATTAAAACCTATTGTTAATGAGTTACATGTTTTGTCAGATATATTCAAATTTGCTTCATAAGGACAGGTATGGGAGTGCACACCAGGACTTGGGAGATAAATGCAGGATACTGAATTCAAGGCCAGTTATATGCTAAATTCCACACCAGCTTGTGCTACATAGGGAGATCTGGTCTCATTTTTTTCCCTCTAAATTACTTACCACAATGTTGGGTTATTTATAATCTCATATCATCTGATAAACTACTTACCAATTTAAAATAACCTTTGTTTTACAGTGTTTCATTTGTTTTTTTTTCTTCTATAAGTATACCTTACTCCTGTTCTCTTCTTGTTTCTATATGCATAGGCTGTCTTTTTTTATTTAACTTCCTGAACTCTATGTCTCCTTTTAAAGCTGAGATATCCTACTAGAGAGCATATAGTTGGGCCTTTGTTTTTCTCCAATCCATTCAGCAATTCAAAAAACTGGACATAGTACTACCTTAGGACCCAGCTATACCACTTCTGGGAATACACCCAAAAGCTCCAACCTATAACAAGGACACATGCTCCATTATATTCATAGAAGCCTTATTTATAATAGCCAGAAGTTGGAAAGAACCCAGATGCCCTTCAACAGAGGAATGGATACAGAAAATGTGGTGCATCTACACAATGGAGTACTACTCGGCTATCAAAAACAATGACTTCATGAAATGCTTAGGCAAATGGGTGGAACTAGAAAATATCATCCTGAGTGAGGTAACCCAATCACAGAAAAACACACATGGTTTGCACTCACTGATAAGTGGATATTAGCCCAAAAGCTTGAAATATGTAAGAAAAAATTCACAGATCACATGAAGCTCAAGAAGAAGGAAGACCAAAACGTGGATGTTTCGTTCCTTCTTAGAAGGGAAAACGAAATACTTACAGGAGGAAATACAGGGACAAGAGTGGAGCAGGGACTCAAGAAAAGGTCATCCAAAGACTGTCCCACCTGGGGATCCATCCCATATGTGGCCACCAAACCCAATCACTATTACTGATGCCAAGAAGTGCTTGCTGACAAGAACCAGAAATGGGTGTCTCCTGAGAGGCTCTGCCAGAACCTTACTGATACAGATAACCATTGGACTGAACAAGGGAACCCCAATGGAGGAGTTAGAGAAAAGACTGAAGGAGCTGAAGGGGATTGCAACACCATAGGAAAAACAACCGTATCAACCAACCAGACCCCACTAGAGCTCCCAGGGACTACATCACCAACCAATGAATATACCTGGAGGGACCATGACTCCAGCCACATATGAGAATGGCATTGTCCAGCATCAATAGGAGGAAAAGCCTTTGGTCCTGTGAAGGCTCATTTCCCCAATGTAGGGGAATGCCAGGGTGTTGAGGGAGTAGGCAGATGGGAGTAGGAGCATCCTCATAGAAGCAAGGGGAGGGGAAAGGGGTATGAGAGAGGGGAGAATGGGGATAACATTTGAAATGTAAATACATAAAATATCCAAAAAAAATAAATTATAAAAAGAATTTTATCTTTTCATTCAAAATACTGAATTAACTATTAATAGGTGAGGATTTCTTAGTGCCACTTTTATTATTGCTATTTTTAAGATGTTTGTTCCTTTCTTCTTCAGGATCTAGTGATTTTCTGTTATTCTTTGACTCCTTAATCCTTTCTGTAGTCAATATATGGTATTATATATTGGTATAATAAATAATATGTGGTAGCCTTGAGACATGAAAACGATTCAGCTATGAGTCTTCTTTAAGCTGGCAGCAAATATACTAAAGTGAAGTAGCTGACACTCAGTACCCTGTAAAGAAAAGAGGTCCATTTAGCTGATGGTTTGGATGGAAGTCAGAGACTGACAACCCCTTCAGTTTGGCTTCTGGTGAAGAATTCCTGGCTATAATATGCCAAATGGCGTCATTATGGAAGTGAAGTCAGGTATCATATGGTGAGATTCAAAGCCAGAGAAACAAGTGAGGGGCTACACTTAAAGCAATCCGCCTAGGAACCACCTTAGGGCATCATTATGATGACCTCCTAGTAAGATCCCCTCTCAAAGCTCACACATTCTCTCAACATTGCTATACTAGGAACATATGTCTTCTTTGGGGAACATACTCAAATCCCATGTAAACCTCAAATTGCATACAAAAACTTTTACTCCTCTCCCATTTCATGACTTGCTGTAACTATTACACTTTTACATTCTGTAACCACTATAAACTCATATTACTATTACTTCAAGAAATCTTTTAGCCTTCACAATAAAGATTTAAGTTATTTATACATCACTATTACAAGAACATTCAAGTAAATCAGTCTTCTGACTTGACTACTTACTTTTACCACCAACTTTATTTTCCTGTTTGGTTATTAACTTCCTTTCAGCTTGAAAATTCCATTTGTGATTTCATATATATACATATATACATATATGTATATATATGTATGTATATATATACACACACACACACACACACACACATATGGTCTACCTGTGGTAAACTTCTCAGCTTGTTATTCTGCCTTCATTTCCGAAGAATAGCTTTGCTGGGGTAAAGTATTCTTGGCTATAAGTTTATTTTTCTTTGAATAGTTTGTCATTTCATACTTCTCAGCTTTGAAAAGCTTTGTGGACTTGGATGACAGCCTCCTGGGAGTTCTCTTCTACATGCAGATCTTTGGCCGCGTGACCCTGCCAGTGATTTTTTAAATTAAATGTTTTTCATTCATTTAGTATGTATCATGTCTGGGTGTTCTCATGCCACAAGATAAGTATGGTGGTCAGTTCTTTCTAGAACAAACACTCCATGAACCAGTGTGGTCCTTTTTACCTGCAAAGCTGTCTTGTCAGCCTGCCGGCAGTAGCTTCTATCTTGATGTAGTGCTTTTACAAGTGGAAACTCTTGGTTCTCCTGTACTTGACATACGTTTTCTAAGATACAATTAGTTTTCAGTCATTATTTCCTTAAAAACTTTCCCTACCTTTTCTTTAATTACTGACTACAGACTAGCGCTACTGGGAAAACCCATCAAGTATTCTAGGCTTTCTTCTTTAAAGTTTCTTCTCTAACTGGATTTTTCCAGGCAATCTTTCAAGGTCTCTTCTGTTTGAGCACATTGCCTGACGCCCTCTGTTGCACTTTTCATTTCTTTCACTGTGTTTCTCAGTTCAAAACTGTTCCGTTCTTTAATTCAGTCTCTCCCTCCTGTACTGAAATATCATTTGTCTGATTTTATTGTCCATATTCTCTCATAGATTGCTAAGCTTCCCTAAAGCAATTCTTTTCGAGGCAGTTAATTCATATTCGGTGAGGCCAGTTACTGAAAAACTATTGTGCCTCTTTGATGGTATACATATACTATTTCTAGAATTGTTTTTATGCTTCTTGTTTTGCATACACATTCAGTAGATGTGTTCTTCTCTTTAAGACTCGGCATCCATGGGGGCAACACTGTCTGCAGCAAGGTGAAGTGCAGCAGCGCTGCTTCAGTCAGGGCAGGCAGGATATTCAGGTTACCTGAGGCCAGAGTGGCAAAGACTACACAAGTTCTCAACATCTCAAGTTGGGTGTCCCTGAAGTAGCAAAGGCTGCTGTGCTCTTCAATAGGAAGATGGACAGGGGTCTTCTTTATGGTCTCTTTTCGACCTGAAAGTCCTGGTTGATCTCTCTTTTGGAACTGGATCTGCCATACAGATGTATTTTCAGGAATGGTGTCCAGGATGTGTGAAGCATGACATCTATAAAGTAGCCACAGATTGGAGGTATGATCATGGCCATATGTTGGAGTGATGGTTTAAGCGAAATGGGACAGCAACAACTACCTCCCATGGTTATTGACAGAACTAAATGAGATGTCACATATAATTAACTAGCAAAAAAGCAGCCTGAAAGATAAATCCTGCATAGTTACTGCCCTAGTTGCCACATCCAAGCAAATTTCAGTTATAGTGACATCATAACACCAAGAGACAGGGATGATCACTTTGCTTCCCATTTTACTCATTATAAAAACAAATGTACTACTTCTATATTGAGTAATAAAAACAACTTTGTTTCTAATTCTATAATAATGATCCATTTTGGGGAATTTGAAAAAATGGCAGACTATTTTTAAGCAAAATGTCACGGTTATAGTCAGGAAGTTGTATCAATTAAGGAACATTATTAAACCCTAAGAAATGTCAAACTATGTTTCATGTGACTATTTAAATTCAAGTCAAATTAAATTGAAAACTCAGTTCTTTTTAGCAGATCATCAGATACTGCAGATGAAATAATCCATGTTTTCTATTTACTTTGTTATAGTTCCATGTGAATAGAGATTATGCATTGAAGTACTATTATATTCTCTCATTAAACAAAACCCTAGCCCTTCAAAGGCATGCTTATAATCCCAGCAGTTAGGAAGCACAAGCAAGATTATAAAGAGTTCAAGGCCATCTTTGGCTACACAATGAGTTCAAATCAGGCCTGGGCTGTCTAAGACCAGACTCTACCTTCTATGAAGTAACATAACACTTTACATGTACTCACAAATTCACAAAGCCAGTGAGGATCGTCCCATGAAATTTCTTAAGGGTTCAGGCTTTAATCACATTCAAGAATAGGAAAAAATGCTTACTTATGCCTAATTAGTATTACTATTCCCATGTATAAATTTTCCACAAATTGTAAAGTAACTTACGTTTAAATAGTATGTGCAGTATTCCATATCCATAGATACCGTAACATCTGCAGATTCAACCAATCACAAATTATAACCACTGAGACCTCAATAGATATATGATACCTATCATATACCAAACATACAGAACATTTCTATCATCTCTGATACTGCTTCCATATGAACAGGTAGAGGGTTTTTCCCTTGCTATTCCTGATACAATGCAGTCTAACAATTATTTGCACGGCATTTACATCGTTTTAAGTATAATTAATCATAGATGGTCTGAAGTACACAAGAGAATGTCATAGGTCCACATACTATGCCATCTTATAAAATAGAATAAAACAAAGTCTGTGAATTGAAGTATTTACAGAAGATCCTGAGGCTGACACTTGGCATAGCTGAGTCACACATAAGACTTAAGAAATAAAACATTTTACGGTACCATTATCTCAGATTTCAAGTCCTTTTATAGAGCTATTGCAATAAAAACATTATAGGACTGTCATAAACAGATACATTGAGCCAAGTGTAATGCACACCTTTACTGCCAGCATTGAGAGGGAGAGGAAGGTAGATCTGTGTGAATTAGAGGGCAGTATGGTCTACATAGTGAGCTCAGAAAACTAGTCTGTCTGTCTCTCTCTCTCTCTTTCTCTCTCTCTCTCTCTCTCTCTCTCTCTCACACACACACACACACACACACACACACACACACACACACACACACATTGGTGAACAGAACTGAAAAGCCAGCTATAATTCCACATACAGACATCTGATTTTTGACAAAGAAACCAAAAATATACACTGAAGAAAGGACATCTTCAAGAAATGGTGTTGGCCAAACTGGATAGCTGCATTTACAAGAATAAAAATGGATCATACTATCATCCTGCACAAAACTCAACTCTAAATGGATCTAAGACCTCAAAGTAAGACCAGATACCCTGAACCTGACAAAAAGAGAAACATTACAGAAGAGGAAGTGGGCAACAGTCTTGGACTAAAATTGGCACAGATTTTCTGAACAGGCTGCCAATGGCACAGGCCTTAAGAACAACAATGGGACCTCATAAAGCTAAAAAGCTTCAGTACTGAGCAATGGACACCATCATTCAAGAAAAGTAGCAGCCTACGGAAGGGGGAGAGAATCTTTAACCAATTATAATCTGCTAAATGATTAGTTTCACACACACACACACACACACACACACACACACACACACACACACACACACACACATATATATATATATATATATATATATATATATATATATATATAGAGAGAGAGAGAGAGAGAGAGAGAGAGAGAGAAACACTGAACATCAGAAAAATAACCCAATGAAAAACTGGGGTTCATACCAAAGAGTTCTCACAAGAGGAACTATAATGACTGAAAAAAACACTATTAAAAATGTTCAACATCCTTAGCCATCAAGGAAGTACAAATTAAAACTACTTATCCCAGTCAGAATGGCCATGATCAATAACAAACGGCAGCATGTGCTGGCAAGAATGTAGGGAAAAGGGCACATTTAATCCCTGCTGATAGAGATGCAAATTGATATAGCCATTACAAAAATCAGAGTGGTAGTTCCTCCAGAAGCTAGAAATAGATCTTCCACAAGATCTAGGCACACCACTCTTGGGAATGTGCTCATCCACGCTCTTTATAGCAGAAACTGGAAATAGTCTAGATATTCAGCAAGTGATGAATGGGTAATAATTTGTGTGGTAATAAATTTATTCAGTTTTTAAGGAAAAAGTGGTGAAATTTTCAGATAAATTGATGCAGCTAACAGCCACCACTGGGGTAATCTAGGCCAAAAAGACAAATATTCCATGTTTTCTCTTATATCTAGATGTCAGCTTTTGTGTTTTAGATATGTTTCAATATGAATAACCACAGAGCCAAACCCCAAGATATGTTTCAGTGAAGAAGAGGGTTGGGAAGCTTAAGCTCAGTGGTAGAGCGAGCCGCTTGCCTAGCAAGCACAAGGCCCTGGGTTCGGGTCCCCAGCTCAAAAAAAAAAAAAAAAAAAAAAAAGAAAAGAAACTAGTGAAGAACCAGGGAAGAGGAGGAGATCTTCAAACTAAGGACTAACTAGAGTCTAGTGTTATAAAGGGCCAAAATAGGAGGATTAAATTGAGGAAGAAAGGCAGGGTAAAGGTGGGAATATGGAGAAAGACAACACTGAAGGCCTTTTAAAAAGCCACATAGAAACATTGTAGAGGTTTCCAAACATACATATATGAGAGGAATTTAAACAAAGTCAACATATAATGGAAGAGAATGCCCCAACCAGGCATAACACCAAGTAAAACCTCCAATGCCAGGAATGGGTTACACCTTTTAAATCATTGGCCAAAGGAGCCTCACAGATAGGTCCCCTCCCCAGTAAAACATTACAGGCTGTTGCCAACGCTATTGGTTACTCTCCATTAACATGATGGTTTAAGGCATTACTGCTGAAGATACATGTATATCATCAAACTTGTAGGAATCAAGCTGGCATACAACGAGAAGCTTCACCCCTACTTACTGACTCATGGTGCAGGAAGGGACTTTGCATGCTACTGGAGGAGAAAAGTTATGATCAATCGCATCTGGCTACAAACTTTGCTTCATACAACAAACCTGAAAGACATCCTGGTGCAGTGGTGGCATAACATGGAACCCAAACATGACACTGCTAAAGTGGCCAAGAACCTGAGACTAGATAGGTGACAGGTCTAGGTGAAAACCTATTATTCCGTTAAAAGAACATAGCGATGAAATGACTCCTATAATCTGCTATACCTAGGGCAGATCATCACTCAGTCCTCCATAGGAAAGCTTCCTCTTACAGTCAATGGTAGCCAATAAATAGATGCACAACTGGACAATGTGGACACAGTGAGATACTTTCGAGCACTCAGCCCTAAGTGGGATGTCTTTGTCAGAACACTTCCCTTAAGGCTCAGAGATCTATGTGGAAGCCGAGACAGATTATGGTGGATGATTCTAAAGAAAACGGTTCTTCCTAGAGACACACCTCACAGAGACTGTGACGGTACACACAAGACTCCACAGATCAGACAAAGTCCCAGCACTGAGGACAAGATACAACGTCCCACTCTAACCAAGAACCTATCTGCAAGGGATTAATAGTTTCTGGAAAGCAGGACACCATGGTGTTGACGTGTGTGTGTGTGTGTGTGTGTGTGTGTGTGTGTGTGTGTGTGTGTGTGTGTGTGTGCACGCAAGTGTGTGCGCGGCCCCCCATGCTTTTTGGGTTGTTTTGATAAATTTTTGTCTTCTTTTTTTCAGGCTTTTTTTTGTTTTTGGTTTAATTGTTGTTTCTTCTGTTTTCTTTATTTTTTTTGAGAGAAAGACAGACCATGAAGTTGGGTGATAAAGAGTGGGGAAGATCTGGGAAGGTCCTGAGGGAAGAAAAATGTTAAAATATATTGTATGGAAAAAAGAAGGAAAACATTTTTAAAATTCACTAGTGTTTTGTAACTTAAAGATAATGGCAGTATAATTTTAGAAAACATACTTTCTTATGACATATCTTGAAACCAATAGAATTGCTACGTATGGAGAATAGGAGAAAATCCAGTAATTGTACACTTACACTGCCACATTTTTTCTAATGGTATATTCATCCAACTCGTCATCTGAGCTGCTATCGGTGGCATCAGAATCCAGACCCTCTTCAACATGAGACAACAGCCCTGTAGCAGACAGTGCAAATCTTTGGATTTCTGCAGCTGTACATTGAGAAAAGCCATTGTTTGTGTCATCCCAGAACTTATTCTCTGAAGCCAAGATGTTGAGTTCTGGCTTAATTTCAGTGTGTTCAAGTAAACTATTACTCAAGACTGTTGTGGGTTCATGAAAGATCTTCATTGTGGGCAGCTGATGTTTCATAGAAAATTTCATCTGTTGACCATAGTGCTTAACAACATGCTTCGCCAGGAGCATCTGCAAGTGTTTCTGAGTTCTTCTAGCCTGGCTAAGTAAACTTTTCTGTTTACTCACACAGTGAAGTAAACGAGCATTCACTTCTTCCTCTTTCTCAGCAGCGGAGGAACTAGCAGGCACATCTGAGTGACTAGGTCCAATTTTCTTTTGAGTACATTGCAATAAACCCTTTTTAATCTTAGTATCAGTGAATTTATCCAAAAGTGCATTCTTTTGGTACCATTTACAGTTTTGCAGATGTATTTTATCTACATTAGCGTCTTTGGTGAGATTTGAATCCAAAACAATTTGTATATCTTTCATGCACTGGCTTGTGGTATCTGAGAGTTCCTTTTTGATGACCTCATTCTCAGAATGAGAATGGCAGATCTTACTGAGCTGAACGCTGCTGCCATTACACAGGGCGTTTTTCAGCTTGCAGCAGTTGGACTCCATTACTTTCTTTTGGTTATAATTCTCATTATACTTATTTAGTGTTGAATTAGAACTCATTAAAAGAACTGTCTGAAAATGTTTTGAAGCCTGAGGGGAGGTAAAATGTTTTAAATTCACAAAATTAGTATTTAGCGTCGGTTCAGGAGTCGGAAATCCCAGCATCTGAGAGAAGGCGTCTCCTCCCTTAAGCTTTTCATCTACAGTTCTCGGACTTTCCATGCACAGCATCTTGTCAGATTCCATGGTATTTGGCAAAGATGAAAAGCAGATACCCTTTGTTGTTGCCTCCTTCAGAGCTGGGGTCATGGCGAATCCTGGAGATAATTACTGGAAGCCTAAAATTACATAAAAAATACATGATCAAACGTCTAGGAACCAAAAGCCTAATGCTTACACTTTTGCCAAGGGCAACTTTTATGTTTGATGTTTCTGATTAAAATGAGCAAGGCCCCAAAGAGTTCCTTTATCTCTCCACTTCCCACATTATCTCAATAATAAGCTGTTATTCTCCACTCTGGTGGTGAGCCTAATAGTCATAATTCCAATTAAAGTTGCACAGTACTACACCAGAGAAATACTCAGTGGGATAGCACTTTTACAGAGAGCCCATGTAAGATCCGGGTTTTATCTACAGCAGCACCAAAAAAGAAAAAATGCTCTTGGACACTGTCCTAGTAAGGGTTGATAACAAATACATGTGCAAGGACATCTCACAACCACATCGTCGACAGTGTTTAGTGACAGTCAAGGAGAAAACTCACAACTTTGAATCTCCTAATCAAACTTGAAGATGTGATTCAATCTCACAATTACAGGAGATTCTTTATAAAACAACAGCACTTTCTAAAATGAAGTTCCACCTGGAATGTTTTTCAACTTGAACAGTAATAACTACAGTAACATATGCTCAACAGACTGTTGATATGTACACCTAAGTGAATGCAAAACATGAGTTCAGAGTCGTTAAAAGTAATGGGGCAGTCAGAAACTGCATGATCTAAGGCATGTTCCTAAAAATCTATCTACAATATTTCTCCACTCTCACAAACACACGCTTATTAATTATCACTGTGGAATGTATTCCTCCTACCTAATAAGTAGGGAAAACCACGTCAGATAACCAGTAAAGATCACTTCAAACTTCAAAAGAATGAAGCCCTGACAACATATGTGCTGACAATACTGAAAAAGGCAATCCAGTACCACTAAGTCTTTCCATCAGCAAACTTAACGGAAAACTTTACAGAAATAACTAATTTAAATTTGTAATGATACTTAAGACACTGGAACTATTACACTCCATAACTTTTTCAACACACATGGCACATTGTTAATATTATGTGCACCGAGATGTTGGCTATAACTGAATGTTTTTCATTTTTATTTTCCCCAAAACTTTCAGAAAGAAGACTTTTCACAACGAAGAAAAAGTATAAAAATTTATTTGTTAGAAAAGAAAAAAAAAAAAAAAACGCACAGAGGATTAACAGCAAACACCCAAGTAGACAGTATCTACAACACATAAAAGAGGTCTGAATACATAGGATAAAGTTTTTAAAGCTACAAATATGTAAAGGACACAGTAATAGCACATGTAGATAATAATGTCTAAATGGCCATTTACATCTCCTTGATCACAGTGGTAAGAAATGTCTATCAACAAAGCAAAAGTCCAAGTGTCCATACACCAAACTGACAAAATGATTCAACTCTGAAATAGCACTTATGGTGAAAAAATAAGCAAGCAAAATTCCTCACATCTACTGAGGCCACAAACTGGTTGAATAATTTGTACATAATGTAGAAAATATACTTATCACAGCTATATGAGAAATGGTTCTAATAGCAAAACACTAATCCAAAACAATTCAGACATAAAACAAAAGAGGAAAGATTAATAAAACACATTGGAATAATCTATTGAAGAGTATCAATATGGGAAGACTTTTAAAACTAATGGAAAGAAGAAAAATGAACAGTGTAGGTATGCACATGCATGCACACACACGCACACGCGCACACACACACACACACACGTTAGTTTTATATCATAAAAATATAGCACAAACATAAAAGCATATCATCTATACGAATGTAAGTGCTTATATACTTAATAAAAAGTGAACTAGAAAAATACCTACCATACCCATAACAGTAGTTACATCAAGTTCCATGAAAGAGAAGTAAGAGTAATGGTTTAAGAGGCTTTTCATTTTCATTATAAATTTTATGACTTGGGAAAAAAGGAGCAAATGTAAACTGACCAAATGTTAGTTAATGGTTAACTAGGTGATAAAATGCAGATGTTTGTGTATATACACATTGTGTGTTTATAGACACACACACATTTTATAATCTCTCAATATCAAATGTGTTTAGAGTCTGCCTTCAAACTTGAATTATCCCAAAATACACTTCTGTGTAACTAAGCAATGATTTCTAGTATGATAGACTCGTGTTCATACTAAATATTAAAAGAGAAATTAAAATAACAAGACTTTTGTTTGAAATTCACTCCGCTTTTAATGGAAATAGAAAAATAATTACAGAACATCAGGGACATAATGTAGAGCTGGCTCAGTGGTTAAGAGCACTTGCTCTCGACAGGAACTGTTTTCTGTTCCCAGCACCCACGCTGGCCAATTCACTGGCCTTGAATTCCAGCTCCAGGGGATCTAAAGCCCTTCTTCTGGCGTCTGACAGTGCCCCCACACATCTCTCTCTCTCTCTCTCTCTCTCTCTCTCTCTCTCTCTCTCTCTCACACACACACACACACACACACACACACACACACAAACACATGAATATATGTATATGAATATTCATGTGTGTGAAGATTAAAAAAACATTGGGGCAGAAAATCTAAATCCTTCAAGATTTAAATGATAATTTGATCAAGTAATTTACATCTACCTTCCTATGTAGTAATCAAGAAAGACCTACAATAACATTTCTATCTCTTACCCCAGTCACATTTCTCGCAAACGTTTAAACAAGATGTTAAGGATATAATCAGAGTGGTTTGCAGCAGAGACCGTAAAGTAAAGTATCCTGAGGCAAGAGTCCTGGGTGAAGATGAGGGAGAGCTCCAAGGAAGCCGAGTAGGGCCGTTAAGGAATAGAACAGAGAGAAGGAAATGCAAAGATTAAAGTGGCTAAGGACCATCTGTGGTACAAAATGATAGACAACCTTGTGACAGCTCTGCACTCTACTACCAAAACGGCCCTAATACAGAATCAAACAAAAACAACAACAAAAGCAAACACACCCAAATGGTCCTAAGAATCATCTATTGCTATCTATAAGGGCAAAATCTTGCTTCCTGAGTATAGACTGAGTGGTACACTCCAGGTGACTAAATCTAGCAGAAATAATAGACTATGACTTCTTAGATTAAGATAATGATGAGACTGAAACTCCCCTCTTACTGCCCTTTCCCCCTTAGTAAAGAAGCTCACTGCTCGTCTGGGAGCTGGCTGACCATATGGCAAAGAGATGACACCCACAGGTGGCTTGTGAGTAATCAGATTCTTCCCCAGTCAAGCCGGAGAGGACCGAGGCACCTGCTAACCTGATTAAAGCTGATGAGAGACCTCAAGAGAGCCAAGACAAAGAAGCTGCAAAATAAGGTTTTAGAAAACTAGAGAGCTTCTGTTACCCAGGAACAGATAACTACCTTTTTAAGTCATTTTTATATTTGAGATTATAACATGACTGTATCTTATAGTGTCATAAAGACTTTTAGATTATAGTCTTCTAGCTAAAATACAACCCCTATTTAAAATGCCCATGAGGTTCTTCTGTGCACTATTCCCAAATGTATCCTTATTTGAAAACAAAAAACCAAAGCAGAAATAAGTCTCTGTAATGTATAACTAAAAGAAACTCATGAAAATATTTGTATCTCTCTTAAATAGAAAGGCATTCACTTGTATGCATTATGGTTTTAGTATAACATGTAAGTGATTTACTTTAATTCTTTAAATTTTATACACATACATGATATAATTGTCTGAATATTTTCCAATTGACAATAATTCCAAAATACCACTTTTGCCTATTTGCATAGTTTCATAAAGTATTGTCATAACTTATTTAATTATTAGCTCTTACAAACTCTAGTAATGCTTAGCCTGCTACTTTCCTATTATATGAAAAAACAATGTGACCAGCAGACACACTATAAATATCTGCTGACTAAATGAGCAGTCAGCTCTGTATTTACAATGAAATCTAAAATTACCATTTTCATGGCCTACAGAGTTCTACATTATCAGGTCTCTTGCCTGTTTCATCTTCTACAGTTTTCTCCATGGATTAAGACACTCCAGGAACACTGGGCTTCGTGTTAACCAACTGAGAGTACTTGTTATTTTCTAAGTATGAAAACAGCTCTGATTAGATGAATCACCGCCTTCATTCACCTTGCTGAGCTAAGGTCTCCATTAAAGCCCGACCCTGGCCAATGGATTTAAAACAGCTCTGCTCCTCCTATGACTGCCTTACTGTTCTCCACATGGCACTACACCCTCAGACGCTCTTTACACTCTGGGAAGGAATACAGTTTAGGGCAGGGTTTTGTTTTTTCAATTTTATTTTATGTTATGTGTGCTTTACTTGCATGTATGCCTGTGTACCATGTGTGTGTAGCGCCTGTGGACGCCAGAAGAGGGTGTCTGATCCCTGTCAGCTGCCATGCAGACACTAGGAAATGAGCGTGGGTCCTTTGGAAGATCAGTGAACATTATTAACCACTAGGCCATCACTCTATCCTCTAAAGGCAAGTTTAGCCTATGTGCTAAACTCCCACACTAAAATACTGCTTGGCTAATGTACCTGTACTGTATTTGTTACACAAGTTCATGAACTAGTGGTTCAACTCTATGCAGTAGAACCTTGCCTTGACTTCCTGACAAGCCTGTCTGTCTCTGATTGATCATTCTGTCTCTCCAGCCTAAACCCAGGGATTACACAGACACACTACCATAACCATCGCAGGTCATCAAATACATTTGAAGCACATTTTCAAATGTGTTTCAGGACTGATATAGTGATAACCAGTAAAAATATCTATTACTATTTTAACAGTGACTGCACAATTACAGCACTATACAAACAGGATAATGTGACCCAATCAAGTATGGCATATTTCATGAACTCAAGGCAGGTTCAACATTTTTTTAACCAATCACTGAAATTCCCCAAATTAAAGTTTAAAAAAAAACAAACAGGATCTCATATAGTAAAAGCATTTCACAGAATGTAAAATCACTTATAAAGAAAAAAAACTGAAATTTAGGATAAAGGAAAGAAATTCCTTAACCCAGCAAAAATCATGAAAGTCTACAGTTTATATCTTGATAGTGTCTTTCCCCAAGACTGAGAATGAAGAAAATATTCTCATCATCCATTTTTAGTGTCATTCTAGAAGAGCTATTATGTACCTATGTCAAGAAAGGAAGGGCAAACATTAAAAAATAAACCTCGCCATCAACACATCATTATTTCTACATAGAAAATCTCAAGGAATCTACAAAAAACCAAAAAAGTTCTAGAACATTCATCCTAACAAGCATTGAGTCAGGCTACAGACACAGTCAAAATATTAAACCATTTGTACTTCCTAACCACAGATGTGAAAAGCCAGACCAGACATAGAAAAATTGAAAACAGTAATAACTCCAATGTTTCCTGGATGGCTAATCTTGGTTGTCACCCTAACTACATCTGAGGGCAATTAAAACCTAAGACGGGCACACCTGTGAAGGATTTTCTTGATTCTATCATTTGAGGTGGGAAGACCCACCCTAAATCAGGGCATGCTTCTGGTTGCAGCCTACATAAAAGGACCTGGAAGAAGCTTTGGCATTTTGCTTGCTTTGCCCTCATTCTGGCGGAAAGCTCATCTTCCCTGCTGTTGCTGAGTAATTCTTTTGCTGGTACTAGAACGGACTTTGTCCTGATTCCAACACAGCCAGGACACAACACCAGCTGAGACGTCCAACCTTATGGACTGAAAAGCTAATGCATTCTTGGCCGGTCCATTGGGAGACCACTGTTCACATAGCTAGAACACAACCTGTAAGTCACTCTGATAAGTTCCTTTTCTTTTCAGTCTATTGGCTCTGTTCATGTAGAGAACTCTAATGCACCTCCCAAAAGAACAATTCTAATAACGCCTCCAAACGTACTTAGATAAATTAGCACATCTCCACGATAAAGATTGGTATGCACCAGGGCCCTGAGTTCCACTTCTAGTCATAACAAAACAAATTTGACAAAATGTGCATGATCCATACACTGAGAAATCACTGATATAAAACACAAACAATACCCAGATGACTTCCATAAATACATTGCACTCATGGGAGCTACTCCCCAACATTGCTATGATCTTACTCTCTTCGAAATGACTTGTGAAATTAAACATAATTTCAACCAAATTTTGGAAGAATTTCTATTGACACGGACAAACTGACAAAAATGATTTACAGTCAAAAGAACTAAAATAGCCAAAAATAATTCTGAAAAAGAACAAATTTGAAGAACTCACACTGTGTACTGACATTTGGTTAAGGACAATGCTTTACCAGCTAAGGATAAGCAAACAGAAAACAGGAAAGAAAACAGATCAGAAATATGCCACTACACACATGCGATATTTTGGGAAGCTCACAATTTGCTGTAGAGAAAAAAATGAATCTCAACACATACCTCATACCATTTATGAAAATGGTTAGACCCATGTAAAAGCTAGAACTCTTAAAAACATCTAAGGGAAAAGAGAAAGAAAATTTTTGAAATATTTTATTACTCGATTTTTTTAAGATATGAAACCAAAAGAAAAAAATTAACCAAACTTTCTCAAAGCTAAGTAAGCACTAAATACAACAACCTTTTGATTATCTGCCTATCTACTGCTCTATCAATCTATTTATTTGCTTATTCATTTTGAAGATATAGTCTCACTATGTATCTATGGTTAGCCAGGAACTCTGTAAGTAGACCAGGCTAGCCTCGAATTTACAGAGAAATGCCTGCCTCTGCCTTTTAAGTTCTAGGATTAAAAACATGTGAAACCAAACCCAGCCAATTAAATATTTAAAACAGTAGTTGTAAATAAGTGAGTTGTCATTAATTCATGTTAACTCTGAATGATGGCTCCAATCATTATACAAACTTTAATTTATTCTTAGTTGAATATACTTCATTAACATACAAAATAGATAATTGAGTAAAGGCAAAAATACACAAAGCCTTGTCACTTTAAAAGCACACAATAATGAACAATTCTGTAAATTTACCTCATGTTCACTCTTCAGTTCAATACAATCACGATTACCTTGTAGAACTTAAATGTGTATCCTGTGCTTTGGAAGTCAACTTTAGAAAGGCAGTAAGACACTAACTACAAATTAAACCATCTGCTCTTCACTAAGAATATTACAATTAGCTACACCACACACCTTTTTCATAATGGTTATGAAAGATAGCTAGAAAACTATCATTTAAAAATGAAAATTAAATGTACAAATCACAGACTTTAGTCAAATTGCTTTATTAAAAGCAGAAAAAAAAATAAAACAGTCACTAAGTCATAAAATAATTGTCTGCCTTAGGTAGAAGCTTGAGTCTTTATCTCCATGTAATATATATATTCATTCTAAAATTCAACAATTCATTTGAAACTTTCATAGGTAAACATGTCTGATACTATCCTAAATACTAGAAAGATGCAGCAAACAAGGCAGGAGTTCTACCCTCACATAGTGTATAGAGGAACATGCTAGAGAGAGAAGGGAGGGAGAGTGAGAGAATTTATTTTAAGTATAAAGATATTTTGTATTTAAAATATATTTTTAAAAAAGCTACATTCATGTGAAAAATGGCTATAAAATGTGTTGATTTCAATTCTGTTTGAATAACTGGTCACCCATTAGTGGAACTGTTTGGGAAGGATTAGGAAGTGTGCCATTGGGAACAAGTTTTAAGGTTTCAAAAGCCTTTGCTATCCCAAGTGGGATCTGTCTATATTTTGCTTGTGGACAGAGATGTGAGCTCCTAGCAACCGCTCAGTTTCTGCTTCTTGCTGCCATGCTCCCACTGCGGAACACCAAGGAGGTCAGAAACTCAAATACTCTGGAACCAGGAGCTCCAAATTAAATTCTTTTATAACTTGCCTACGTCATGGTGTCTTATCACAGCAACAGAAAAGTAACTAAGACAATGAGTAGATCAAATATCTAGTAAATAAAGGTTTTATAAGTGTTTATCACATCTGAAGTCTAGAGCATGTTTATCCTGGCACAGCAAAAATTTGGATGTGTGGTTGAAGGTAGACTTCTCAAGGCTTCCCGGTGACATCCGCTCTAAGATCTCCAACAATGACAAGCCAAGAAGCACCTAGGATGGATGCCTTCCCTCAAAATATAAGTACAGGAAGTTTAGTGCAAGAATAAGCTTGGTGCACTTATGGGGAAGACATAGTAAACTATGCCTATGACTGCACAAAGAATAGAAAAATCAAGGCCAGAGTAGTAGATATAGCCAGACCACTGACTTTATACTTAGGCTGAAGCAGAGTTATTAGAAATTTATATGAGGAAATAACTTGATTTGATTGATTTGGAAGGAAGGAAGGGGAGGGAGAGTGGGAGGAAGGAGGAGGAGAAAGAAGCAGGCACGCACGTTCACTCACTCTGGCTGTCCTATAGAAAAGACTGTGAATGCAGAGGAACCAGTTACTGAATCAATGCGAGCCAAACTGGTTGCTTGGAGGTATTAATAAGAATGAGGAAAAGTCGATTTAAATATATTCCAAAGTAGAGTCAACAAAACTTTTGATGACCAATGTTTTGCTGGGCTTAAGAGGAAAAAAGAAACCAAAAAATAACCCTTGGCTTCAGCTTAAGTATAAAGTCAGTGGTCTGGCTATATCTACTACTCTGGCCTTGATTTTTCTATTCTTTCTGCAGCCATCATGTTCTAGGCAGTTTACTTTTTTTTTTTTCTCAGCAAATGCATGGTCAGTGGTGATATTTTTGAAACAGACTTGGGAACCTTCTTTTTTTTAAGTACTGGGGCATTTTATGTTTGAAGTATGCATCAGCCACCCAAGTGGAGTCAGACAAACAAGTGTAGAGTTCACGTGAGAGGTCATAATTAGAGACAGGACTTGGAGAAGTCATGCATATAAATAGTATTTAAAGCCAAGGACCAGGAGTTTACCTAGGCAGAGGGTAGAAACAAGGGAAAGGAGCCAGAACCAAGACTAGGGAGTGTAGTAGTGTTTATATGAAAGGGAGGACAGGCCCCAAAGGACAATGAAAATATCTTTAGTAAGAAACATCAAAATTTAGCAGTACAATCAAGACAACCAACTACTCAAAAGTATACAATACAAGGGCAAGCAAGCACAGGAAAAGTTACCAGGTATATTACCTTCTAAGAAAGCTGTTGAAAAGCTTCCTGGGTCTTGTTTTCGGTTGTGTACAGTTAACTCTAAATTAAAGACCATCAAGCTCCAGTCTGCTCTAGCTTTCCGCCGCCACATGCTTCTCTCATGGTTTATGTGCAAGCATGGTTTATGTAATAAACTTAATGTGTCTGAACAAAGCTCTCAATAAAAAAGACATAGCAAAAGAAAAGTCCAAATTGAAAAAAACAAAAGGAGACTGAAGAAAAAAATTAAAAGCAAAAAAGCCAGCATAACAAAAATGTGAAATGCTGAACACTATGGGATAGTTATAGAAAGGGAAAATGTATGTAATGGAAACAATAAAAGAAAAGAAACCACAGAAGTAATAAATATGACTAATAATTTCCCCAATTTATGTGAGACACCAAACCCCATATTTAGAGAAAATCCAGCAGAACGAACATCAAATCAATTCATATAATTTATGTTCCTTAATAAATTAAACACTGTGTTCAAGTATTACATGAAATTGTTACTGTGTAATAGTATGTTCATAACAAGTAATATATTTAAAATTATATACTAAAATTTCTTATCACATTTGCATGTATGTGTGGTGCAGTTATCAAACCTGATCTCACGAGTACTAGGAAAGCTCTCTATGACTTATAGCTATACCAACAAGCCTTAGTTTTAGAGACAGGTTCTTACATGTAGCACTGAATGGCCTCAAATTCATGGTTTTCCTGCATCAACCTGCATAGTTTACCTAGTTGGCCTCCAACTCACAGAGAGCCTCCTACCCTCACTCTCTAGTGCTGGGATTAAAGGCACGCACCACCACCTGACTTTTTTTTAATAGAATTTTCTGAATAAGGCTGTATGTAATCTTTATATGTAGAAAATCTTCAAAAGTCCAGTTTCTTTACCACAGTCTTAATGTAGCAAGAGCCTCATTTCAAATGCTCAAGTGTGTGTGATGAGGGTAAATCATAGTTGCATAAATAACCAGGAATCAACCATTATCCGCAAATTTTCAATCCACAAATTTATCTTACCAAATATATGTAGGCACCTGCAGTAGTGGCAACATAGAGAAAACAAATTCCAACAATTATCTAAAAAGTACGCTGATCACTTTCTAACTACAGGCATAATAGGGTGGAGAGATTTAATCCTAGGTAAATCTAAAAATGTCTAATACAAAAAAACTGCATTCTATAATTCCAGATATGACTACTATTGGTAAGGAATATTTATTTTGAGTACACCCTAGATACTCAAGTATAATGTCACACTTTCCTAAAAAGTTTAGTCTAATGACCTCAAAGAGGGAAAACTGTTTTGGAAAAATAAAACTTTCTCTTGTGAAAGACACACACTAAGGTATCAAACTAATAGGATTTTTAAAGTAAATACTATAAGCTTTGAAAGAAGTGTTTGAAAGAGAGCAACTACACAGTCTTGATTCTCTGCTAGGGAAAGAGTATTTGATAATCCAAAATCCAATTCTATTTCATTTCACAAGTTTTTCAGCTTCTATTTCAGTTTAAATTCTTTTAAAAAAAATTTATTAATACCTTGGCAGACAGAAATTTTATGGTTCTGTGAATGACATTACAAAAACTTATCACAAAACCATTATAAACACTCTGTCAAGTAAATAACCTTTCAACAAACAACCCGGATCCAAATAACTGCTCTTTGAAAACCCAGAAGTCACAGAAGACTTCTACAGATGAGAAAAAACTCATAACTTACATAAGAAACACGTCACAGCCATGCTTTACTTCTTTTAGTGCATCCTAACTTCATCGTTATAGAACCAAATCCATCCATGAAAAAGAGCGAACTGGATTGCACTTAGTCTACATCATAAATCCTAAAATTTTAGTCTACAATGTAATCCAAAGAACATTCACTGAGATTGAGTTTAATGATTCGAAAATTGTACTATTACAAATGCAAGGCTTTGCCTTGTCTCCAGGATGTTTTTATTAGTTGCTTAAGCTGTACTTTTAAGATTCATAGCATATTTATATCTAGGAGTCTAGCATGAACTAAATGTAATCCAACCTCTGGAGATCATGAAACATAGCAAAAGCACTTATCCTTCAAAACCTGCATTTCCATAGTGAGATAACTTTCAAGGCAATTACTATTGAGTTGGTTCACTCAGTCAGGAATCAAACCTTTACAGCTAATAAGTAACTTATATTTTTTTTTCTTTTTTTCGGAGCTGGGGACCGAACCCAGGGCCTTGCGCTTGCTAGGCAAGTGCTCTACCGCTGAGCTAAATCCCCAACCCCAGTAACTTATATTTCAAATGATTCTGGACGTTTCCTGAAAGAAAATTACAATCTAGCCCTTTAAATACTACCCAGTCCTAATACCTTCAAACTTGAATCTGATAATCCAGATAAGAACCACTGTTCCTCCTATAAAATGAATATTAAAATCTGACTTCCTACCCCTTATATTGCTTCAAATTTTTGTTATGCTCTATATTCTAGAATGCATGCAAACATTCCATATTGTCTTTGGAAAATATTCTCTCCAGCTTTACTCCCAAACATTAAATTTACTTTTAACTGTAATTTTAATTTTGATAAATCCTATTCTCTTACATACAGAGTATAAGGTGCACATTCACCTATTTAAAAAACAAAAACAAACAACCAAAAAAAAAAAAAAAACAAAACCCTACCAAAAGTACTTGAAAGCGCCAAAGCTTATTTCCACATATATGACGTAACTATTTCATGAAGTTGGCCCAAGCTAATAAAGAAAAGTAACTAACCAAATGGAGCTTTGTTTTGTTTTGTTTTGTTTTTTTGTTTTTGTCTTTACATTTAGTTAGCATGTGGCGGGGTGATCAGAGGACAATTAGTGGAAGTGGGCGGTTCTCTCCTTCCACTACTTATGTTGCAGGGATCCAGCCCAGTCAGACTGGCAAACACCAATACTAAATGAGCCATCTCACTGGGCCAAGTTGGGCTTTTAAACATTGCTAAAAATGTAAGAGAATTCAATTTTTCTAACTTGTTCATATAAAAGCAAAGATGCAATGTAAAACACTAAGGAGCATGAGTTCATAGCGGCTGAATTTTTATCTCACAGAACTATGAGAACGGGGCTGAAGGGACGGCTCACGCATTAATAGTACATATCGACCCCAACACCCAGTAGGTCAGCCAGTCACCTGTACCTCTATCCCCAGGAGACCCCACACCCTCTTCAGCTTACCAGACACTGCACTCACACAAACCCACACACTCAGATAGTCGCACCATTTTTTTAAAAAATGTTTTAAAGTAACAAAGAAATAGGAATTAATGAAAGCCCAAATGCAAAATATAGCGTATTTCCAGATTTCTTTATGTGCTTCTTTTAGAGGAATTCTCTGTCACAGAAAACTCTGCAGTACTTTGGCACGGGCTGAATATAGCTAGCTCAACACTCTGTAGTCTATGATGTTTATAAGAGCTTCTTCCACTTTGAAAACTATGCCTAAAAAGGAACTCTCTTTGAAGACTAAAGGAATTTAATTAAAGATAAAGCCACTTGGGTGGCCACATAACAGATCAAACAGCTCATACTTGAAGCAGAATTATTACTATTCTGCTGTAAGTGCATGACTCATAAGAATGTAAATGAAGTTTTCCCTATGTACATCAATTTGAATGCAGAAATTTACATTTAAAAGTGCATTATCACACATTTGCTCATGCTATTCATTTGGGGAATTTAACGTCACACAGCTCAACACTGATTAAAGATCTACTACCAAGTACGGTTTTCAGTTTTGTTTTTTTAAACTTCTAAAGACATACCTAAGAATTCTGGGTCTTATAGAGCTTAAAAGAGAACTTGAAACATTGCAAAATTCATGAATGATCTACAATATTAACAAATTTTAAATGTTACAAATAGCTGAACTTTTGTATCAATATAGAAATGAGTGGTTTTGAAGAAATAAAAATAACATTTAGTATGCAAATTTTCCTTTGTGGCCAAGTAAAATCCCAACATGAAAGAGAAACTAAAAGATAAGTTACAGGGTAGGTAGTGTTGACTACATTGACTTCCAAGCTGACCCAGGTCAAATAGGAACATTCTGTCTTCAAAAGAAAAAGAATCCATTATGAATTATCCTCAAGTTTCATTATACATTGTCAACTGGCAAGTATGGTATCATTTTTACTAACATGTTTGCGTTTTTATCTTTCATGACTAGGCAAGAAAAAAAATCTGTGAAATGTTCATTTAGTGCAACATTTCAGAGAAAATGGAGAAAAATTTAGAAAATTATATAGCTTTTCTCTTTCTAAGATACTGCATAAAGTATGAAAGATAATATTCTAGTTATTTTGTATGAGTTTTCTATTATAGTACTGTAATGAAGTAAAGGTTTTAAGAACAGATAGAACACACACACATTAGTTATAAACTGGTTGCTAATTTCCCACTGTCATTTGCACTACAAAGCGGCATCATTCTTTGCTGTAACAGTTTGATAAACTCTGCCAACACCAACCTTAAAGACAGTCCTAAACCTAAAGGAAGCAACTTTCTACTCCTTCAACTGACACCTAATATAGTAAAGACAGTCATAAAGGTAAAGGAACAAGACATGTCTAAACCCAAGAAAGACATCATGAAAGCAAGAATGGCTTGCTGCATGTAGCGTTTCTAAGATAAAGGAACGCCATAGGCAGTAACAAGTGGGCTGTTAAGAACAGTCAGGGACAATTCACAGAACTGTAAACACCATCCCCTTCTTATTTGTCTAAAACAGAGTCTACAAGATAAATTACAATGACCAGGATTTGAAATGTTCACAGTAGCTCCTTGGAAGAGTGATAAGTGAGTAAAGAGGACCCAAGTGGATAAGCGACGATACAAGCAAAAAAAGTAGATGGGACATTTTGGGTGTGCCATGCTAAGACAATGGGAAGTTACTTACTGGAACATTTAATAGAAAACTATTAAGACCAGTGAGGCCTGAAGGAACAAGTACTCAAACAGCTCAATCAGTTACTACATTAACAACTATGTACCCCTAAAAAAAAAAAAAAAAAAAAAAAAAAAAAAAGACAAGACAGATAAGACAATTTCCTAACTGCTCATCGTTTTTAAAAAAAAAAAAAAAAAAAGAAAGTTAAAATATTAGCACCCAATTGGCAAGTCTGTATTGTACATCCACTATGAAGCCATTTTCTCTCAAGTACCTAACAGTAAGTTAGGAAATGCACTAAGATACCACATACATGCCCACGGAGAAGTGGTAGTGGGGAAGCAGAATGCGAATTAAAACAAGATTTTCCCCATCAAGCCAAACCTGGGTGATAAACACGGATATGATAGGAGATACATTCATACCTCTATGAGTATGATAACACATGCTCAAAATTGAGGTGTCATAAGAGCATAAAAACTTTTAAAAGCGGCTCAGAATCAGTAACTCCTCTCCTACAAATCTAAGGGGGAAGGGGAGTATACTATTTCAAAGATTTATGTAATAACTTACACAAAATATTAGAAAAACCCAAACATCTACCAATAGGAAAAACTTAAAATATACTTAAACGATGAAACGTTAGTTATTAAAACAGTTATCATTTTCAAAGAATATTAATGTTTTTTAATAATATTTAATGTTTCTGCTTTTAAATTAACTGAAAACGTCTGACCTCCGGTTTTAGGTTAAATTACACATAGATGATAGAAAAAGAGAAATACAAAGCTTTCCAGGCAATTTTATAATAACGTGTAAGAAAAGTAGCAGCTGTTATTTGGAAAGATACCTATTACCAAGATCTTGTAAAAGTGTGCTATTACTGGCCAAGATTACAAGTTTCACCTTTAAGAAAATTATTCTAGAAAGGTTGAGAAATGGGGGGAGTAACAATTTCTGTAGATCAAAACTATAAAGAAGTGATGGCAGACCTTGACAGTGAGTGATCTTTAAAAACGTGAAGAGAAACTTAATCATAAAGTTAGGCACTGGCTCCTATGTCAGTTCTAAAGGGTCCTGGACTACACAGCAAGTCCAGAGGCCAACCTGGTTAAATGGCCAGAAACTAAACAAAAAGTGCAACAGATCTGACGAAAATCAAATATATCTTATTTCACGGCTTATTCTTAAAATTCCGAAAATATGCTGGCTTTGTTTAAAACTGAAGTTTTGTTATACCACCACATTACGTGGTGATTTTCGCTCACTAACACAAAGCACGTGATCTTCATTACGCTTTTTTAAGGCAGGGACTGTATTACGAAATGGTTTTCCAGAGGAAACAGATGTATCAGCAAGGCTGTGACTTGCCCAAGGAAACAGCTAGTTAACTTTCTGGAAACCGCAGAAATCAACCACCGGCATTATTAAACAATCTGCGTTCCACACCTGCGCTTTTTTTCTTCCTCCACTGTCGAATTATTTTTAGAGCTACTTCTACCCTCAAATCCTGCCTGTTTTGCTAGCTGTGCTCAGTAACAGTTTCGGGAAAGTTATGTTACTAACTTGCCCGGTCCAATCAGGATCTAAAAACCTTTCTACAGACACAAAGTTAAACTATTAAAGGCGGTGACCGCCAATCTTTTTTAGTCTCTCCAGCAGTTAGTGCGTCCAAGTTGGAGGGAATCAAAGCCAGAAGGCGACTCCCACAACTCCAATCTCCCGGGAACCCGCGAAGGGAACACCAGGGACAGGGAACCGCGACCGCGCCTTCTGCGGGTGCACCGAGGACGCCCGCGCAGCGCTTGCCCCTTGCAAGGTCCAGCCCAACAACTCCTTCCCCGATTCCAGACCACACAACACCGTCGTCCTGCATTTATTTCTTCCTACCAAACACTACTTTTCTTTTGCAAAGCCAGTCCTCTCCTCTCTTGGGCACGAGCTGCAACATGAACCTGTTACCTTTCAGTAAACCACAACAACCCCTTCCCCACCCCAAACAATTCTAAAGGTCAAACCCATAACGGCCCAAAATAAGAAGAAATAAATGTCGCCGCTAGCCAGTCAAGCTCCGAGTTATGGAAAGCTCCCCACCGAGCTCCCCACACCCGCCGGAGAGGCGCGGCAGCTCCAGGATTGGGGGCGGGGGAGGCAGGGGGCGTGCCCAAGAAAAACCACGTGTTCCGACTTCTGCGCACGCGCCGGCCAAAACAAAAGGGAGGCCTACCAAGCCCCGCCCCTCCCCACGTGACTCGCGTCCAGGCCCGCCCCCTGCCCCGCCCTCCCCTCCCCGCCGTATCTGCCAAGGCTGTTAGGTTTAGCCGTTTAAATTTGGCTGCGGTCCGACCCTGCCCCAAAGCACGGTCCTGTGCCGGGGCCCGCAGTCCAACGGCCAGCAGGATTCGGGGTGCAAAGGGGACTGCCCGGCGGACGCCGAGCCCGCGAGTCCACCCGGCGGTCTTCTCCGCTCTTCCCGCCCCGCGCCGCCGCCGTGCCCCGCCGAGGAGACCCACCCCCCTCAGCCCGCCGCAGCGACGCCGGCCACTCGCCTGCTGGGGCGCCCTGGCTGCCCTCCGCCGCCGCACCTTCGGTCCGGCCGTGGTGGGGGCCGCCGAGGCGATCTCTAGCTGTCCGCCCGCCTCCCCCCACCCGGGGCGCCGCCGACTCGTCTCCAGAGCGCGCCCCGCTCCCGCCCCGGCTGACGCCGCCGCCGCGGTTTAACAGTCCGCCCGCTGCCCGCAGCTCTGGGCGCTCGGGGGACGGAACCCTAGGGCGGAGGGAGGGGAGTGGGGGAGGGCGGGGCCCGGCGCCGGCCAATGGCAGCGGGGGAGGGGCGCGCCATGCAAATGAGACGGGCGGCGGGGAAACCCCGGCGGGGGCGGGGCCCGCGGAAGCGGCTGGGAGCGTTCTGAAAGCGGCCTGAGCGCGATGGCCGAACTCTGCTGGCTCCGAGTGCGTTCCGCCCCGCCGCTGCCCCGCGCTCTCTCCACCCCGGTGCCAGCCCGCAAAAGTCACTCCGCCGGCCGTGCTGCGGGGCGCTGCGGTTTCTCTAAGTCTGTGACAGAAAAATAAGACCCGGAAACTCCGGGCTCGCAGGGCCGTCCGGGCCAGGTCGAGGGCTGCTAACCCTCGACCCTCCAAGCTTTTGCTTGTATTGGTTCCAGAAGCTCGGATCCCAAGTCACACACCCTGTCGGACCTCTGCAGGACCTTAAAAATAGGTGGCAGACCTGCCTTGGATACATTTGAGTTAGTTTAGGATTAAGGAGCGCTGCAGTTAACTCTCGTCTGCGGTAGCGCAGACCAGCGGGATTTTATATAGAAACAGTTGACTAGAGACAAAAACATCTCTGCGAGTCTTGCACCTGGCCCAGCTCGCAGCTCACCACCCTTAAGCGCACGCGGGCATTTCCCCAGGCTAGAACTTGATGCTTAAGAAAAAAAAAAAAAGATAACCTAAATATAGCTCCTTAGATAATAGATTAGACGCTTTGCTAAGCAGATTTTCACTAGAATGCTTTAGGAAGTGGCAAGGCACTAGAAATTTTAGATCGATATATCATTTCTACCTTATGTATTTGGAAGGGCTTACAGTGTAGGGCTATAGCAGACGTGTATAGAATTGAAGTCATAAAGAAGCAATACTTAAGACATTACCAGAATTGAAAGTCAACTGCTCTTTCTTTTTCTAGTACATGAATACATAGCTGAAATAACTTTTATGAACTTGCCTTCAGTGGGAAAAAGTTATAAAAATTACTCAGAACCATAATTGCTCAATAGGGGTCAAGGATGGCATTCCAGAAAATAGATTTGCCTTGATTCAATTAAAAATCATGGACTAACAATGAGTTGGAGGAAAAAAAATTAGACATCTACTGGGTATTTGTCATATTCAAAGGGATGAGTAAAACACTTAAAAAATGTAGTAGGGTCTGGAGTGATGGTACAAACCTTTAATCCCAGGCAGGGGTGGACTAGCCTAGTCTACATGGTTAGTTCGAGGATAGCCAGAGCGACATACTGAGACCCCTGTCTAAAACCAAAAACAAAATAGCCATTTGAGAAGTCAAAAATGATCCAGCAGTTCTAAGATCCTGTATTCACCTGGGCATTCAGTTTAAAGGCTTCACACACACACACACACACACACACACACACACACACACACACACACACACATACACACACACACAAAGGAGGAAAGCACCAATAACTCAGAAAACAGTACCCTTAAGTGGAGGTGATATGCACCCACTATTGGAGTAGAAAACAACACTGTCTCCTACATTGTTAAATCATAGACAAGAGAGGACCTTTGCCTAGCATGCATGAGGGAAGCCTGGGAGGCCCTGCATTCTTTCTATATCTAGCATAGTAATGAGTGATGAGGAATTCAAATTTAAAGCTGAGGTAATTATAGAGCCTAAAGGTTACTTTGTTCCTGTGCAGTAATTGTTTATTACCAAAGCAAAATTCAAATGTGTAAGTTAGCCAAATGTGTACTAAAAAACATATCTGTGATATTCATACTCATAAACGAGATAAAGCATCAGAGTGCCTGTATTTGCAAAGTATAGTAAGCTTTGCAAAATACATAGAAATCCACAACAAGCTTTTAATTATGCTATCTGATTTGTTCACCAAACAGGGTAGGAAATAGGTCGTTTTACAACACTCGGGATAATTCTTGGGTCTTGTAGCTAGCCTCAGTCTGCCAGACTGTGTAGACCTTACATAGATATTCCAAGCTATAAAACCATCATATATGTAACAGTTTCCTCTTCCTTTAATATTCAATTTCATGATACTTCAAAAGTAATAAGAAGAGAATGTTTAATGCGATGGCCTGGAAATGGATTTTAAAAAAAAAAAAAAAAAAAAAAAAAAGCACAAAGAAGAAATCTCTGATTTCTGTAGCCTGCAGTTTGTATTTATGAAATGGCACTGCACAGAGGATATTTTAGCTCAATTACTCACTAAGCACATTGTTCCTTAACACTGAACACTATTCTAAAGCATGTTTTCTGCTCCATGTAATATTAAGTGTGCCACTTTTCCAGAGACCTTGGAATACCTTAAGTTCTAAAAATTGATATTCTAAGTCATTTGTCAAATATTTTCCCATTTTACTTAGCAAAATCCTGAAAGAATTCGTGTACTCTTAAAAATCAAGTATCTATTATTTTAAAGGTACATTAAAAGAAATCTGGTTTCTAAGAAAAAAATAGATTATTGGTTAATAAAAGGGGGCAGAGAGGGCAGAGAGAGACAGAGACAGAGAGACAGAGGCAGAGAGAGGTAAAAATCCAGCAACATCAAGGAGAAGAGAAGGGCACAGTTCTTGCTGACATAATTATGGCCTGACCGGAAGCCCGCGAAAGCACCCAGGTAAGCAGTATTGCCACGATTTCATGAGATAAAGCCGGCACTGGCATCCACTCAGTCACTTCTTCCACTCAGGAAACACTGCTGCAGCACTTAAGATCCAGCTGACACCATGATAAATGCTAGAGATAGAGATCAACGCAGGCTTCAAGCAACTCTCGGCCAAGAGTGGATTACAAACACAGCCTTTGGTGTCACCCTTCCTTCTCCGCTCCCCATTTCTTCCCAGCACTTCAGCATCCAGCATAACACAGATTTTATTTTCCTCTCCCTGGCCTAGAATATAAATAAGGCCCATGAGTTCAGGCCATTTTGCTCAATGCTGAATCCAAGCACAATCCCCAGAGCTTAGGACATGGCTCAGAACAAAGGTTGAATGGAAGAACATTTAATTCTTACATTCTGCACTTCTCTATTCATTTCCTGGGGGTTTTGTTTTGCCTTTTTATAAATTAAGCTCAGTGGCATTCAAGGATGGAATACTGACTGTATTTAAACACAGTCTTGACGGGATCCAAAGCCAGTCTTCTTGCTCAACTCAGAAAGCATCTGGAAGTTTATACTGTTCTGTATATTTCTGTACCAGAAATGACAGTCTTCCACTGTCCCCGTGTACATCTGTATATTCATGATTAAATCAGAAGGTGTAGGACCTAGGGCAGTGCAGTTAACAGTAGAAGGAAATAGTAAGTTTTAACTAACCTCTAACTATAGACCAAAGGATTGGGGATCTGCAACAAACGACATGAAATGCTGCCGAGTACAAGGAAGGCAAAACCAGCCTGCAAAAGCAGGAAAATAAAAAATGGCGCCTTTTGATTATTAACTACATCACCTTTATAACAGACTCTAAACTGGAAGCAACCCTAAGGTGTACTATCTGTAAAAGGATAAACAACTGTGGCATGTCCACATACTCTATTATGGACGCTACTGTGAAATAACCATAAGTTCGCTGTGAAGATTTGTTCGTACTTTTGATCTTATGCCCCCTCCAACCAGATCCTTGGAGTCTATTTTTTTAATTTAAATGAGGTTACAAAATAATTGGTTCCATTACAACATTTTCAGCCATGGGTGAATCTTAAACAGAATACTGAATGAAAGAAACCAGACACAAAAGAGAGTAAATATTGCATGATCCCATTTATGTAAGGCTCTAGGAAAACACGTCTGACTTGTGGTGACAGAAAGCAGATCGACAGTTGCTGAGCAGAGCTGAGGAGAACCAACTGGGGTCAGTAAGACTGGGTATGGGAAATATCAATCATGTTAGAAATCAAGTGAGTGCAAAATTCATCCAGTTGAATATGGCAACACATTAATAAATTGTCCTTCAGTAGACAGGGACTCCTTGATGAAGGCAGGCATGAAGGGGTTTCTGGCCCATATAAATTGAAAGCCACTCTGTATTAGGAAATGATAGATTGTGTACATCAGAAATCCCGACAAGATAATGGATGCAGCTAAGTGGTAGAGCACGTGCTTGGTGTGTACCAACCCTGTGTGCAGTGCTTAGAATCAAAACCAACGGTTTAAAACCAAGAGTCTTCTTGCTTGATGGGTAGCAGTACTGGGGATTAAACCAAGAACGCCAAGCATTCTAGGTAAGTGTTCTGCTACTTGAGCTCCCTCTCACCCCCTTTCCTCTCATCCCCTTTTCTTTCAGTGTTGTCTTTTTTAAAGATTTATTTATTAGATATAAGTACACTGTAGCTGTCTTCAGACACACCAGAAGAGAGCATCAGATCCCATTACAGATGGTTGTGAGCCACCATGTGGTTGCTGGGATTTGAACTCAGGACCCCTGGAAGAGCAGTCAGTGTGCTTAACCATTGAGTCATCTTTCCAGCCCTCAGTGTTGTTTTATTATTGTATTTTATTTGAGATGGGCTCTAAGTTTCCCAGGATGGTCTTGAACTCACAGTGTCCCCCAGGCAGACTAAGTTAAGCTGCACAAACATCTTTGAATCTGCTCTCTTTCTTCCTCCCCTTCTCAAGGTTTGGGAGCCCACCCTTCATGATTTAAGCTAAATTTGTTCTGGGCTTTGGTTCTGGCAAGAGGTAATATCCTATGTAAATATGCTACTGTAAAATGGAAATAACTTACCTTGCAACATGGTTAACTAAATTTGCAGTGGGTTTAGCTTAAAGGGAAATACTTAGGAAAGAGTATAATTTTTTTTGAATAATAATACAGTTTCCAGAGGGATTCCATGAAATAAAAGGGGAAAAAAAAGCTGATAGCATCTTCTGGCTGGAAAGCATGCACTGAGGAGATAGGGTGGATTGGGGAATGAGATGCAGCCCCAGTGCAGGGACTCCAGGATGTAGGGGGATGCTGTCATGCCACACAGAACAGGGATATCATTAGTGAGTCATGACAATATCCCTCAGAACTACCCGACATCTGGTATTTATTCTTAAATAAATATACAATTTACATATAGAATATACAATTGGTTCAGCTGATAACTGTCAACGATTGATGATGCATGCGGTCCATTAAACACTGCCCTGTACTTCTTAATGTGTCTGACATGTTCCATAATGGATAAGAAAACAGGAACAATTTTGCAAGGGCTTCCCCATCCCCTTTAACTGTTTTAAGACAGGCCTTTATGTCTTCCAGGCTGGCCTTGAACTAGCTATGCGCCCAGCCTAGCCCTTAACTCCTGTCCTTCCTACCCACAGCTTCCAAGTAGGCTGAGCCTTAAAACTGCTATTATTGATTCAAGAATAAACTACCTATACATTAAAAATGACTACAGTTAACTCAAGTCCATTCTAATTTCCAAAATTCAGCCAGGTATGATAGTGTATGCCTTTAATCACAGGACCTGAGAGGCAGAGGCACACATGTTTGTGAGTTTGAGTGTTCTACATAGCCAGTTACAGGACAGCCAAGTCTATACAGGAAAAAAAAAATACACCTTTAAATAAATTCCAAAACTCCTATGCTCTTAATAATTCTAAAATGAATCATTACCATTAGAAGTTGCTACAACACACATTATCTTCAAAAGGAATAAAAGAATCAAGATTGTATTGTGCCTCTTACTTATAAATTATAACTCAAGATGTAGCATCTGTGTACATACAACTTGTACATAGCCCTTCAAAAAACAACTTGGCATTTTATAAGAACTGTATTTAACTGTCAGGAATGATGGCAAACACATGTAATCCCAGCGCACAGGAGGCCGAGGGAGGATTGTGGCCTCGATGCCTGCATGGGCAGCACAGCTGTCTATTGTGATCTCATAACAACTGCATCAAAGTAGGGATTAAAAACATCTGGGCCAGGTGTGGTAGGATATGTCTATAATCCTAGCCCTCTGCAGGCTGAGACAGGAGGACCACAAGTTCAAAGTCTGCTTGGGTTACACAGTAAGACTGTTTACAAACAAACGGATAAACAAAAACCCTAAGGAGCTACCAGCAATTAATGGCAGCTGGAGGAGGAGTCATTTTCCTTTAGGGATATAGCGGCTGCTCAGGTTGCCCATGCTCTGATGGATGGCCCTGCACCCATGCTATGCAGATAGCTCTAATTGGACCCAGTGGTAATGAAGAAGGTAAGTGGTGGAGGAGGGGCAGTATTTGGGAGAAGGGACATCTGGATTAGACACAAAGATACATTGTATACCAATTGAAAAAGTCAAGAGTAGATACTAAATATTCAGAGAGAGAGTAAAAGGGAGCCAACTTAATCAGCTCACAGCACCTGAGGGATCCGTGTCAACTTTTCGACTTTTTTCTTCTTTTAAAGACCAGGTCTCACACCAGTCCAGTTAACTGAAACTTGCTATGTAAACCAGGCTGGCTCTGCCTCCCTCGGTGCTCAGACTACAGGCCTGCCCCACCACACCCAGCTACACAACTTTTAAGACTACGTCTCTCTAGGACAACGGCTGAGCAAGGATGGTAGCCAGGGTGATTGGGTTATTTCTGTCCAGTTCCAGAACACCTTAATAGGCAGTCAACTCTATAGCTTCCTTTTGGAAGCCAGGCAAGATTTGTTCAGTACACTTCCTGGTTACAGGCTGTGTTCACCCTGCTCGGTACGAATCTCTCTCTCTTCCAAGCATCACCCTTGCTGCTTCTCAGTAGCTCTCTTGCAGGCCTGTATGAAGCTCAATAGATCCACAGAGCAACCAAAAATGCTATGGAAATTCTTGTCTAGCACTTGATCAATACAAAGAGAGTGGAAACAATTAGAAAAGCAGTTTTAATTACCAATAAAATAACAAATCACTGGTTGATGTTAAGGCATTCCGTAAAAGGATATTTTATGCACGTGTCACAATATGTGAATTCCTTGATCATCTCCAGGATCACTGGAAGAAACAACATGTGTGTCTCATGAGCTGCTACAGGAAGACGTGTGTTGCCTTGCTTGTTAAGTTATCTGGGAAAAAATATTGTGCCCAAATCTAACTAATCCTCTACATCTTTCAGTTTACAGAAACTAGGGAAGTTGGAAGAATCAATAGAAACCATTTTCAAAGATTAATGAGGAAAATCAATAATGGTAGGTGGTCTGCAAAATAAATGAATAAATTTTGTTTCCTAACAAATCAACTTTATAAAGGAGTGAAAAAAAATGAAGCCTAACTCATTTTGTTATCAATATTGTCCTGTTAAAACAACAACAAAAAATGTAACAGACATACTGAAAAGAAGGTACTGTACAAAAATTACAAAACCAAGAAAAAAAATCACTTCCCTTGTGAACTGGCACAACAATTCTCAAGTTATCAAAGAATATGTAAAAAGAATAAACCTGTATAGCCTAGTACAGTCAAACTCAAGAACATAAGGATGGCTCAATACTTAGAATTCAGTGCACCCCAGAAGTATAGTTCGTGCCCCCAAACCCACGCTGACATTCTGCTGTCAATCCAACAATATGGTGAGATGAAACCAGGACATGCTGGGCTGCTGTTCTTATAAAGGGCTTGAGAGGTCCGGTTAGTTTGTTAGTTCACTCTTATACCTTCTGCTATATGAGAATGCAGTGTTAATCCCCATCTGAGGTCATGGTGTTCAAGGTACCATTTGAAAGCAAAGACCAGACATGGATATCTTAATCTTGGACCTCCCAGCCAACAGTGTCAACTATGAGAATTTAACTTCTACGACCCCACACCTTGTTCCTGTTCACTGTTGTCGGGAGAAGTCCTATCATTTAAAAAAAAAAAATGGTGATGGAGGAATCAAGAGCTGGAAGATAATACAAATTAGAAAAAGAAGAGCAACTATTGGTTCCTCGATAACACTGTTTTTAGTAAAAATAAAAGTCGGTGAGCCACCAGGGTAAGTGCGGGAACTGGTTCTGACCAATTTTTATTTTTACCACAACATAACATTATATAGGAAATTCAAAGAAATTACAAAGTAACTCCTAAGACTTAAGTTCAACAAGCTATAGGATACAAGATAGACAATTCTGTTGGTAATAACTATAAACCAGAATTAAACAGCAATGCAATTTGCCATTGCTCCAAGGAGTTTACCATGCAAGCATAACTGAACAAGTACGTGACACTAAAGTCCAAAGGCAGCTGACCAAAGAAGGTCTGAATGAACACACCCCTTATTCATGTCCTGGAAGATCCCAGCAGATGACACTTCCCTTCACCCTGATGTGGAGACCTAACTCAGCCCAAACAAAAGCACCACGAGACTATGTGTACAGATATAGATAAAATCATTTAAAAATGAATATGGAGTTTAAAAAGAGTTAAGAGGAGTCAAAGCCTAAGAGGAGTCAAAGCGATTTTGAAAAAGAACAAAGCTAGGGAAATTCCACCATCTAATTTTAAAACTTTCTAAAAGCTACTAAACTCAGGATAGCAGCGAAGGAACTGCAGTCATAGATCAATGCAACAGGACAGGGCCCAGAAACAGACCCAGATAAACACGGTCTCCTGGTTTCTAACCAAGGCACAAAAAGCAGTTTGTGATTAAAGGTGCTCTTTCAACAGCTAACACTAGAACACTTAGACGCAGTGTTCTAAAGATAAAGCTCATACCTTATATAAAGTCATGACATGAGCATTGATCGAAATGAATAAAACAAAATATATAATTCTAAGGAAAAAAATGTAACGGCCTAGGTCTTCAGTAAAGAATTCGTTGACAAGATAGCAAATATAGACAGCATGAAAGGAAAAGAATGATCAGAATTCAAACATTAAGAACTTCAATGCGAATAAATGAGACAGCTAGCAGCAAGTCACACATCTGATAGAGGTTCATCTCCAGGGAACAGCCTGAGCCCATGCTCGGAAACCCTGCCTGTTCCCACACGAGCCACATACGCCAGGCTTGAGCGGCAGCTGGATCAGCACAAAGTCCTGTGATTCCCCGGGAATTGAACAAGGGAGGCTTGTGAGGTGCGACTGGGCGAGTTCTCCAGGGCTTGCCTCTGTACCAAGGAGACCATTGAAACAGTTTCTCGTTGTCCCATTAGTGCTTGTAGGATAGGAGGCTTCCCTACACAAGTGCTTAGCTCAACAGGGAATGTTCTTCAGCCACCCGGTCATCTGGTCCCATGTGGTTCAGTTCACTCTGCATTCTGGACACTTGAAAGCTGGTGCTTTTAGCTTTTACACCGGCAACCATCTGAATCCAAAAATACCCACAAAACAAAAAATGGGCAGACTTGAGACAACTCATCAAAAGAAACAGGTGGAAGGTAAGCATAAGAAAATCTGTTCTGAGCTTGAAGGGGCTCGAGACCCCTTATGAACAACAATGCCAAGCAACCGGAGCTTCCAGGGACTAAGCCACTACCCAAAGACTATACATGGACTGACCCTGGGCTCCAACCTCATAGGTAGCAATGAATAGCCTAGTAAGGGCACCAGTGGAAGGGGAAGCCCTTGGTCCTGCCAAGACTGAACCCCCAGTGAACAGGATTGTTGGAGGAAGGGCGGTAATGGGGGAAGATGAGGAGGGGAACACCAATAGAGAAGGGGGGGGAGGGTTAGGGATGTTGGCCCGAAACCAGGAAAGGGAATAACAATCAAAATGGTAATAAGAAATACCCAAATTAATAAAGATGGAGGAAAAAAGCTTTAAAAAATGAAAAAAAAAAAAAAGAAAAAGAAAAAAATCTGTTCTGACATTAGTAGGACATTAAGGAAATGCTAAATTAAAACCATGAGACATCAAGGGTTTGGCAAGATGGTTCAGTGATTAGCAACACCTGTTTCTCTTGCAGAGAAACCAGGTTTGGTTCCTGGTACCCAAATGGCAGCTGCAAACCACACCGTCTGTAACTCCAGTTCTAGGAAACTGAATACTCTCTTCTGGTCTCCATGCCTACCAGGCACATATATGGTAGACAGACATATACGCAGACAAAACACCCACGTACATAATATAAAAATTAATAAAAAATTTCAATGAGACATCAGTATATGCCTTTTCTAACAGCTAATATAAAAAGGTTATTATTAAAAGCAATTGGAACTTTTTTGTTGTTGTTGTTTGTTTGTTTGTTTGTTTGTTTTTTCCGGAGCTGGGGATCGAACCCAGGGCCTTGCGCTTCCTAGGCAAGCGCTCTACCACTGAGTTAAATCCCCAACCCCACAATTGGAACTCTTATGTGGATAGTTGGAAGGTAAATGGTACAGCTATCTAGAAAAACAGTTTGTAGTGTTCTTTAAAGCTAAACATACACGTAATTCAGCAAATCCCTGCTGGGAATTTAACCACAGCAAGAAGCTAGATTTAACTTTAACCTAAACCAAGATCTCCTCGCAAAGGGGAATGAATAATACATAAACTGTGGTAACCCACATGGAGATATGGCTTGGCACCAGAGAGGGAAAAGCTATTGATTCATGCAAAATGGATGAATCTTAAACTCGGTTTTCTAAGACAAAAAAAGACAATCTTAAAAGGTTGCATGCTGTATAATTCCCACTTATATGACTGTCTCAAAATGACAGAACTGCAGTGACAAAGAGCAGATCAGTGGGTGCCAGGGTTTAAAGGGGTGGGTAGCTATGACTATAAAGACCACTCGGACATTTAGGGGGATGTGAATCTGTTCTGTACCCTGGTTGGAGTTACAGCTGCATGAACCTGCAAGAAATGAAACCATAAATCTTTATATGCTAAAATTCTGGGGCTGCAAAGGGCAACTTTAAAGTATATACACCAAAAAAGAAAAGGATGTGTGTGTGTGTGTGTGTACACATATACATATTGAGATAAGGGGAGAAATTAGATAAGGCCTAATACAACTCTAATACAAGAACTTTAAGGGCCAATACATCCATATGGAATCTTTGTTTTTCTTGGTGTGTGTATGTGTGCGCACGTGTGTGCACATGCCTGGGTGTGTTACATGCATGGATGTGCCAGTACAGACCAGAGAACATGTTGAATCCCCTGAAGCTGGAGTACAGGCGGTTGTGAACCGTATGACTTGGATGCCGGGAATGTAACTCTAGTCTCTAGAGAGCAATACGTGTTCTTAACCACCAAGCCATTTCTTCAGTTCCCAAATAGAACTTGGAGGTCTTGCTTGGATCCTAATTTAAACAACCAAACCAAAAAGGTATTTTTTTGGTATAATCAGGGGAAATTTATATGACCCAAGGATCATATTTTAAGTTTCTGCAGAATGGTAATGGAATTCTGGCTAGACGCAGAAACAAAATGTTTTCATCTGTTACATATGAAATACATACGTATTCTGGAGCATGTGTATGTATGACATAACATTAAATGTAGGACTTGCCTCGAAAGATGTTGAGGGGAAAATGTCTGTGACAACCAGCTATACTGTGCTCCACGTTTAGTTTATTTGTAGCTCTCCATAATTCTGTCTTGAAAGCAACAGCTTTAAAAAGAATAGTATTTTTCAGCATTTGTTATAAAGCAGTACACAGGCCCGCAGTTGGTTTCAACCTCAATGTCAGATCTTTCCAATGACTCCAAATAAATAAACACTGGGTGTGCCAAAAATAACACTGACATGGAAAAAAAAAATCTAGAAATCCTACACTTTCAGCAATAAACTCCTCAGATTACTAGGTTAGTAAAGATTTGCAGTTAGATTTTAAAATTGCGAGTCAAAGCAGTTTCCAATGGCACCGTCCGGAAATAAGGGGAAAAGGAATTTTAAAGCAGTAATTTTGATCCTAAAAATCTTAGCGTCAAAGCAATTTCAAGCCTTTAAATTCTCATTAGTATTTACATAGTGATGCTTTCTTCTGCCTGCCCAGCTCGCTCTTTTGAGCACTGTTACTATTTATCATTTCTCCAACACTCCACTGCATGAGATTCGCATGATAAATTCTCTCCCCGGGGAGCTCTACCCGAGGCCACCCAAACAAAGCACAAAGAATAGCTGATGCAAAGCTGCAGAGCACATTCTCAGTTCTTCTTAAAATTAGGTTCTAAATTCTAAATGCTAAATGAAACATAACCATTCAAAGCCCAGGTCTGTCAACCTCTACACTCAAGACTTAAATAGACCGAAGGGGAAAGCAGAGCTCTAGCAAATCCTTTTAAAGTTCCTGTTGGTCTGAGGGAGGTGCAAACTGCAAATGTAATATTTAATAAGAATTTACTCTAGGGACTGCAAAGATGGCTCAGTGGCTGAGTGTTTGCTGTTCTGGAGGAGAGCCTGAGTTCAGTTCCAGCACCTGTCTTGGGCAACTCAGAGGAGCTAGCCTTTGAGTTAGCTCCAGGGGATCTAATACTCTATTCTGGTCTCTGTTGGCACCCGCAGGGACATGAACATATTCACAGGCATATAGACATAGTTAGAAATACATTATTTTTTAAAATGAGTTTGAGCCTGGCATACTGGCACAGGCCTTCAATCCCCGCATGAAGGGGAGGGGAGGCAGAGGCAGGCGGGTGGCTATGAGTTCTAGGCCAACCTGATCCACATAGCTTTTCTAGAGCAGCCAAGGCTACACAAGGCAAGCTTTCTCAAAGGATAAATAACAGTTCTGAACCCTTTTTATGCTGATAAATGTAATTAAAAGGAGTTAATCCAGCCAGCCACTATGTCAAGCTCTAGAACCCAAAGTGGTACGTTATGAGGAAAGGAATATCAAAAAGGTCCCATCTCCCGTCTGCTATACACATTTGTAGGAAAACAGAAATGTTTAACATTTTGAAGTTAAGCAAGAATGCATTTTCATTTTAAAATTTTACCCCTATGGGCCAGAAAAATCAAACTACTGGAATGTCCATTAATAAACTATTGATTTTATTTTTCATAAAAATTACTGAAGTCTTAGATATGATTTCCCCCTACTCTTATTTTAAATGTTTGTTTCTCTGTTTAGATGGAATTTTCAACTCTATATACTGGTTTGTAATCAAGCTATTCCAAGCTTGCTTTCCAACATTTTTATCAGCTTAGTTTACAGAAGATGCACAGTATTTATTAAACATAAATACGGCACACTGGTGAAAAAATAAAAGCCTTGGCTTCGATATCTAATTTAAAGATGACAGACTACTGAGTTCTATTCAAATTGAGCTGGAATGGGATCTGCTGAAAGTCCACGTGTCTTCCTGAGAACCTATGCGGTCCCCACCAGAACACGTTCTCCTTCTTCAGTGCCTTACACGTGCTACACATTTTGTTTTAAGTTGTACTTTATTTTTAATTGATACACAATTGCCTATATGGGCATTAATACAGTACAGTTTTTTTTAAAGGGTTTTATTCATTAATTAAAAACATGGGGTTGTTGGTAACATGGTAGAAACCAATGTTCTGGGGGAATATGGGGCAAAAAGTAGCTGAAATGGCCTTATATAAGTTACAATTATTTTTCCTTTCCAAAGTCTTATAAGTATTTTTAATGTTATAAGATTATAAAATTATTCCTGCCCTATTAAGAATGAAAACAATTTATGCTCTTCAGGATTTGAAAGACAAGTAAGACATTAAAAGGCTCCCCAGTTAGAAAATTAATATTCACCGTAGATGCATAAAAAAGGTCACACCTTTCATGGCGTAACTTTAGACTCTTCACTCAAAAACTTCTCTTTCCCTGTGTCAATCTTTATAATTCTTTTATTTCTTTCTCTGTAACAATCATACATAAAACCAGCTTTACTATCCCCCCCGCTTCCAGGTTCCACTTTATCTCAAGTATATTTGAATCCGGATTAGCTGTATGTAGTAGGATTTCAGGACATAGGCAGATGTCTAGCTGTCACTGACGATCTGTCTTGCGATCAGCTCTTTCATGATTTCGTTGGTACCACCGTAGATCGGCTGAACTCGAGCATCCACGTAGGCTCTAGATAAATTAGGAGATGGTTTAAGTCACATAACAATGGTAGAAATTTCAAATCCTTTCTTTGCAGATAACTGTTATTTAAAGAACTCTAAATAGGAGACTCTTATTAATAACAGATTTTCGTGTACAGCATTCATGCTAGGTTGATACATTAGAAGCCGCTGAGACAGTACAATTCAAACCCACACGCACTGACATAGCTTTGTAAAGCTGACCATATATAACAAGCGGCAACTGAAAACGTCTGCATTCAGGAATGCATGGAGCGTCTTAGTGTATTCTCTTTTAGTCTCCCCAGAAAATTGAAATCCACTGACCTTAGAGGGGAAGAATAATAAATTACTTATTTCCAGACATTCCTTTTTATTTCATCACTACCAACACTACCTAATGTTTTAAAAAGTTACTCCCCACCCCCCAAAAAAAGTTAACAAGTAGCTCATTCTGGGGGAAATGATTAATAACCACTCTGGCCTCGGCTAGGATTCAAATCCTCCGGGGCTGAGCCCTCAGTGACACACAGACATTAACACTTAGCCAGGGCTTCACTCTTCTGTCTTCTGGAGCTGGGAGAGAAGTCTGACTAACACAGGAACTGAGCTCAGGGTCTTGATAGGGGAGAGCTCCCCTACTGGGCGTGCCCAGCCCAAGGACTCGCTTTGACAGCTATGGGAGTAGCCACGCAACCATGTATCCGTTTTCACCCTTTCCTTTTTCCCTTTACCTCTCTAGAACCCAGAGGGTAAATATGACTGCTCTGTAAGTTAAAAAAGAAAAAACAGAGAGAGGTTGATGCAGTTGCTAATTAATGATCACCATTTGCTGGTGACATAACAGATAACCACCAGGCTGGAACAAGAATGTAGGTGTCTCGCCTCTTTGGCAAGCAAACTTTTATTAGGTCACAATACTCTCATTGTCCCAGTCCTGGGCAGCCAGTTATAGAGCTCCAGACTCTTCATGGAAGGAAACTCTACAGGCCTTTCTCAAATATAAAAGTGGGGCTTAATTACTTAATTTCTAAGATAAAATGTGTTAGTTTCCCAGAATATGACTACCTTTGAGCGTACATGTCTCCATATTAATCAGGGTACCGTGCAGATAAGTGGGCCCTCACTGAATATTTAACTATTCGATGAGCTGCATCATATAGGGGATGAGGACTCTCAGTAATTTTTGAAATATATAAACCCTACTCCCAGGCCCAGGAAGATTTTGCTCCTCTGTACTCGCACCTTTTGAGGACTTTCCTGGCATTCCAGCCTACCGGGACAATCCCAATGCTTCAGACATTTTTGAGCTGGGCTGGGCATTTATTTTTCACATTAAAGGAGTTCTACCAGGGTATGTAATGACAGACCAGCAGAGCTTTCATAAGTTACTAATTAAATTTACTCTACCAACATTAACAGAGGAAAGCAGCAGGGAAATATTTAACTGCAGTGACGTTCTCTGTCTCGGCCTCTCCGCCTAGAATGGCTGAGAGATCTCCAGGGGTCTAAAGCTAAAACTAACGAATACAACTAAGATCAGCTCACATGCCAAGAGTTAACGATCTAAAAGTGTAATGCCGTTTCAAACCCTCTAAAGCTCCAGACTGAATCGATTCTCTATCGCTTCCCTCCCCTGTCCCATCCCCACACTAATGACGTAGCTAAATCTGGAGCGGGTAAAAGAATCAAAAGTTGGATGATTTCTTTAAATCAAAGTCTGTACACTATAGCCACATCCTGTCTAAGAGTAACTGGCTTTTGTGATAGCAGGATTTCCTATATCTTTGGGGACAGAAAGAGCTGTCTAGATAAAGGTTCACATACTCTTTGAACTGGCAACCCAGCCAAAAAAGGCAATTATAACTTAAAAGAGTTCAAGTCTCCTGAGCTGGAAGCAGAATAATTATCAATCCACAAGTTTCCTTGCTACTGATTTAAAAGCAAGGGACTCTGAGAAAACAAACACCCCTGTTTATGCTACACTCTAACCTGATCCCCAGGGTAGTGGCCCCTGCTCCAGTCAGCCTGCCTTCCTTAGAACATAAACTAAGCCCTGCATGCCTACATTCTCAGCAGCAGTTGTTACAAGAGCTTACACACACAGAGATATAAACATCCATTATCATTACGCTTCCAAAGCCCTCTTATAAGATGGATGAGTACTTCAAAAAAAAAAATATGTGCAGGAAAAATTCCACTGACGGTAACCTTTGAGCTAGCATAATTCAAAACTCAAATCTGTACTTCAGGACTACACAGGCTTTTAAAAGGAAGTCTGCTTGTGAGCAAGTGAGGGCTGCAGGAGGGAGCTCTGGAAGTCTAAGTCAAATGAGTTATTTGAAAAAAAAATCAATTTCACGCTTACATTCTCTCAAAAGGAGAAAAACCCTTGATTGACGTTGAGTTTTATGAAACTGTAAATTATAGACACCCAGTGGGTAAAGCTCTCATGTTGTGTGGTACATATAGTGTTAGCAGGTTGTACCCACACAGGAGCTTCTGGTCTTAATGAGACGGCAGGAAAGAAAAAAAACAAACAAACAAAAAAAACCAGCTCATGTTCCTCAAAAAGGATCAGGAGTGCACGGAATGGCCCTAGCGAGGCTTGTTGGCATGAGGAATTCAAACGTGTCGGGCTAACAGTGTTTATGTCCTTGACACTTTTTCTAAGTACACAAAGCACCCAGGTAACAGGCAAGTCTTTGGAAGCATTCCTCCTCGCACATTATAAGTGTTTGTCGAAAACTTCCTTCGGCAATTTTCATGAGCTGAATGTACTGTTAAGTAAGAGGAATAGATTTTCTAAGGTTATAAGAAACACGTGAGGTGGACGCAAGAGTCTGAGAAGGGACGATGAAGAAGGGAGACGTATGAAGACACTCCAGCTGTAGCGGCCACTGTTTGATCTGAGGATGTCTAACTCCATAAAAGGAAGCATCATAAAAATTCCATTCAGAAAAAAAAAAAACCCTTATTTTTCAAGCAAAATAAATAATTAAAGCGTGATATGTTAACTCTTCTACTATGCAAGTGGATCACTCAGTATTGCTATCTCTGTTTCTTTTGAGAAGCGAGGGATAGTGGTCAGTGGCAAATGCTTGCCTAACATGTGCACAGCCATAAATTCAATTCCGACGATGGCCAGTTCTGATTATCAACTTGACAACATCTGCAAACATCCGAGGCACAAGCTTCCAGGTGTAATAACAGAGTTACCTAGAGTAGCTTAGCCTGGGGGCACGCCTGTAAGATTCTAGTGTGGGTTAACTGAGGTAGGAGACTCACTCCAAAGTTAGATGGCACTGTTCCTCAGGCTTGGGTCCTGGGCTGCATAAAAAGGCAGCTGCATCCTTCATGCTCTGCTTCGGAACTGCAGGGCTAACCTACAAGCTCCTGCAGCCAGAACATCCCCACCGTGATGGGCTTGACCCTCCAACAGCCAAAGGAAACCCGCTTCTCACTTCAGTCGCTTTTGTCACACAGTACAAACAAAGTAATGCAGTGTGTGTGTGTGTGTGTGTGTGTGTGTGTGTGTGTGTGTGTGTGTGCGTGTGTGTGTGTGTGTGTGTGGGGGGGGTTATGAAAAAATTAAGGAATTAATTTTTAAAAATGGTTTTTTTCAAGCAAAACATATTTAACAGTATGTTGAACTCTCTATTTTCTTTAAAAATAAAATCATGAGAAGCTTATAAAATAAAGTCGCTTCTATTTGCATAATATATTAATTGAAAATTCAGATTTTTTAGATCTACTTTGCTTGTAGATCTGACATATAAATTACAGTAAAGAAATTTCCCTTTCTCCATATATCCTGAAGAAAAGCATCAACGTAAGGAGATGGAAGAGGAGAAAGAAAGGCTTGTGGATTTGGGTGGGTGAGGAGGTGGGGAGGACCTAGGAAGAGTCAGGACAGAGAAAACCATAATCAGAGCATAGTGTATGAAAAAAATCCATTTTTAATTTAAAAAAATCACATAAAATATAATTAAGAAAGGAAGGAGGAAGAAAGAAACAAAGAAAGAGAAAGACAGAAAGACAGACAGACTGATCAAGCATCACAGGCTGGATATGGTGGCGCACGCACACACACACATCATTAACCCCTGTATTGAAGCAGAGGCAGGTAGATCTTTGTGAGTCTTAGGCAGCCTGGTCAGACAGGGTTATATAGTAAAACCCCAAACTCAAGTGACAGCACATGCTGGCGAGGATGTAGAGCTAGGGGAACACTCCTCTGTTGCTGGTGGCAGTGCAAACTAGCATAACCACTTTGTAAATCAATTGGGCATTTTCTTAGAAATTTAGGAATAGTTCTACCTGAAGACCCAGCTATACCACTCCTGGACATATACAAAAAGGGCCCCACTATACAACGAGGACACATGCTCCACTATGTTCATAGCAGCTTTATTCATAGTAGCCAGAAGCTAGAAAGAAACCTAGATGTCCCTCAAGAGAAGAAAGGATAAAGAAAATGTGGTACATCTACACAATGGACCACTACTCAACCATTAAAATAAAGTCATCGTGAAATCTGCAGGCAAATAGATGGAACTAGAAAATATCATCCTGAGTGTGGTAATACAGACCCAGAAAGACAGGAGCCTAGCATAAGTGTCTCCTGAGAGGGTTCATCCAGCATCGAATAGAAACAGGTGCAGAGGCCCACAGCCAAACATTAGGCAGAGCTTAAGAAGTCATGTGCAAGAGTCAGGGACAGGATTAAGCAAGCTGGAGGGGTCAAGAACACCACAAGAAGAATCAAGTAACCTGGGCCCATGGGTGCTCACAGAGCCTGAACCACCAACCAAAGCGCATGCATGGGCTGGACCTAGGCCTACACATTTGTAGCAGACATGAAGCTTGATCTTTATGTGGATCCCCTAACACTGAAGGGGGGCTGTCTCTGACTCTGTTGCCTGCCATTGGATCCCCTTCCCCTGGCTGGACTACCTGCTTGGACCTCAGGGGGAGAGAATATGGTTAATCCTACTGCAACCTGATGTCCCAGGGTGGAGTACCTAGGGGTGTGGAGGGGTCTGCCCCTTCTCCTCAGAGAGTAGGTGTTAATGGGGGGAGGGATTTCTCAGGGTGGGACTGGGAGAAAAGGAAGGGGGGGGCCGTAACTGGAATGTAAAATAAATAAATAAATAAATAAATGGAAAAAAGATCCCATCTCAAAAAAAAAAAAAAGAAAGAAAGAAAGGGGGGGAGGGAGGGGGGGGGAAGGGAAGAAAAGGGAAGGGAAGGGAAGGGAAGGGAAGGGAAGGGAAGGGAAGGGAAAGAAAAGGAAAGGGAAGGAAAGGAAAGGAAAGGAAAGGAAAGGAAAGGAAAGGAAAGGAAAGGAAAGGAAAGGAAAGAAAGGAAAGGAAAGGAAAGGAAAGAAAAGAGGAAAGAGAAGGTTTATAGATGCGCCATACTTACTTTGCAATCGGGTACTCCCACATGTAGCCCCAGCCTCCATGGAGTTGAACACATTGATAAGCTACAGTGTTTTGTAATTCAGATGCCCTAAATGATCAAAACAATAAGCAGAGAAAGAAAGGCAGTTCAGTTGGTGGATTACTTACAAATCCTTAGGTTCAAACCTCTCACAGAACTGAGGTGGCAATGCATGCAGATAGCCCAACACTTAGGAGACAGCGGCAGAAGGAAGAGGAGTTCAAGGCCAGTCTCTGCTACACAGTGACTAGGAGGCCAGCCTTGACACCTGAAACCTGGCCGTAAAAAAGCTTTCTCTGGCTGAAGACATGGCTCAGCGGTTAAGAGCACTGACTGTTCTTCCAGAGGGCCTGAGTTCAATTCCCAGCAACCACATGGTGGCTCACAACCATCTGTAATGGGATCTGATTCCCTCCTCTGGTGTGTCTGAAGACAGCTACAGTGTGCTCACATACATAAATATTTTAAAAAACGCTTTCTCACCACTCAACAATTTAAACTATCTTTTAATATTCAGCACCATTATATCCATAGCCTGGTATGTTTAAGAACATAAGCTATGTAAAATGTTCTTCCTAAAACACCTTTTTCTGTAAGCCAAAGAACTTTCATGAATGTAAAACGCACCTCCTCCGTGCACCAAAGTGCAGGTTCCTGTTAATTTAACATTCCTTTTTAATCTCCTCATCTGATCATTATAACATCATTACACAAAGCACCCTTCTGTGTATTCCCTTGTATAGTCATGACTGAGCTGAACTGGAGTTAATAAATAACAATGGGAATTTTTCTAGGCTGCTTCTGGGCTAGTGAGATGAGTGGTTTTTTTCTTTTTTAAGGAAAACCAATCCCATTCCACGTCTGATTTGAAGCATACTTGCATCTTAAAACACTTAAAGCCTTTACAGGGGTCCTGTGCTCTCCAGGTCATCTTTAACCCATTGTTAATCACCCTTAATTCAATCGTAAATCCGTCTAAACCCAATAGGACTTGATTGACAGTCAATACTTCAGAGTTCCTCTTAGATCTGCAAAACACCTCACATTCTATCCAATGTAGACACTTCACGGATAACATAAAGTTGCCGTTAGAGAATTAATTCAGTTGGACTTACTGATTGGACCGGAACTCGCTGCAAGCCTCCCAACTTTCATCCTTCTATTCTTTCTGCCTCACTTTGCTGCCACTCTTCAGATAATTTAAAATTAAACTCTTTACTGAGTGAGGTATTCACTGATCCTACTTCGGGCTCTTAATATTTTACTCTTAATAACAAGTTAAGAGTTACATACCAACTCGAGTCATTTTTAGGATATTATAAACAGACCCAGTGGGACTTTCCAAAAAAAATTTTTTTTAATTTTTACTGCTATTTGTCCCTTACAGACTGCTTGCTTTAATGCCTTCGAGGTGGAGTTTAAAGGTTGGTGGAATTCCACAGTAATCTGAACCAACACCACACTTTAATTATAATAACGGGCATACCAATATTTCGCCATGGAAGCGGAGGCGGAGTCCAGACGTTTGGTTTCATGCAGCTGTAGGCAGCTGTCCACAAAAGCTCTGGTGACACATATGTTCGTCTTCAATTCTGCTAGTTTGTGCTGCACCGTCTTGAGATGAAGGGGGGGAAAGCACGTTAAAAAGTTCAGGTTTCCACTCGGCACCTCAACTGGTTACATACGAAGAAGATTTTAAAGCAAAACCAAAGTGAAACTGTGGGGGGTTTCACATGAACTGAAATGAAAAACCCAAAACCCAACCCCCTGAATCTTAGCAAATGATATAAAAGCAGGTAAATACCTGTTGTGGTTTAAGGACACTGCTTAAAGAACATCATGATTTAATGTGTGAGCACCATCTCGTGGTAGGAGCTGTCAAAACAGCAAGTTTTCTCTGGAGGTTAAACAGGGTTTACTCTGCATCAATGAAAGTAAGGCTATGCATTTCCCTACTGTGTCTCTGCCTTAAAGTAACAGAACAGGATAGAGGGACGAGATGGATTTATCTAAGCACATACACATCATCAAATATTCATTATGCTAATGATCACAGTACTATGACTAGGCAGAGATCCTACTCCAGTAACCTCTAACCTCGCCCATCCCTCAGAAGAGTGTCTCACGTAGCTCCAGCTAGCTCAAAGTGGTCCTATTCGTTAAGTGCTAATAACCACGTATCTGTCCTCTCCTGCTGCAGCCAACAGTGAGCTTGGACATCGTTCCATTTACACCATTCTCTATTACTCCTGATTGGCCTCCCTCTGTCAAGTTCTATTTCACTGATTGGTGGCTCTCACACCCTGAGCTTTGAGTGTGCGTCTGTTTGCTGGCATCAGCTCTTGGACCCTCCTTCAGGAAACAGGCATGGACTTGAGTAGAGTCTCCAAATGCAAATAGGGCTATTCTAACTGAGGTCTGCGACCCATCCATGGCCAGCTGCCACTAACTTCCTTAAGAAAATTACAACAGAGACAATTTCCATCATTCGTCTATGGGGCGCACAAGACACCCATTTTGGCCCACAGCGGGCACACATGTGGAGCCCGGTCACCCTAGGACTGCACTATACACACAGCCATGAACTTATGCACTTCTGCTGGGTCCACAGGAGGGCTTGAGTTCTTAAAGGAGGTTGTGGAAATAGTTTCTCAGGGAATGCTAGATCGTCTTTTATACTCGTGGCTATGGCTCAAAGCATAAAACTGAAGTTTCAATGTGACTGGTGCAAGGCTGGGAACAATTTTGGCTTTTTCCACTGCCAGAAAATCAAAGAATGGGAATAGACAAGTGGTGGGCCCGAGTGGGAGTAAGGTGTGTCTGATGGAGTAGTAACTTTGAAGGACAGATACCTCGTGGGCACAGTAACTACTGTGCTGATGAAAGCCCAAGTATCAAGCTGGGTGATGCACACTTTAATCCCAGCACTGAGGAGGCGAAGGCAGGCAGACCTTGTGAGCTCCAGGCAAGCCTTGTCTACAAAGCCAGTTCCGGCAAAGCCAAGGCTACACAAAGAAACCCTGTCTGTGGGGGAGGGGGGAATGTCTTGTGGTTTTGCTCCACTCTCTTCCAGAAAGTGTAACTGGCATCTAATGATCCCAACACCAAGCAGTGGTGAGACTGGAAACACCCAAGATCCACCTGAGCGTCCTGGTCTCTGATTTGGAGGATGCTGGCACGTCCATTTTTTTTTTTCTATATCCTTTTCTACTGGATCTATATTTCCTTTGGCCAAATCTCTACCTCTTCATCAGTATAAAGTTCCTCACTCCACCTTACACATTCAAGTTTACAAAGAGAAAACTATGAAGGAGATTGGTTAACTAATTTTTCTATAGACATAGAAAACCCTGGACTCTGACTTCTAAGTCTTAATTCCAGGACTTAACATTTCATGAGGGGAAAAATCTCAGGATAGGGCAAGGATATCAGACAATTCTCAAGAATTGTTGCCCGTATGATATTACATGACCTGTGAGGATTTATGCACTATTAGAATATGAAAAGATCAAGATCTCTCTCATAGGAAAGCTATTCTATACAAATATTTGGTGCTTCTAGAAGCTGAAGTTAAAAGCTAAAATTCAGGCCAGGATGGGCTCACTTAAAATTCTTACTTCAGCACATCCAGTAGGTCCAGAGGTCTAAAAATAACCAATGCAGTCATGATTTACTGTCTGGAGATAAAGAGATTAAATATTTACATATTCTTGGCACTGGACTGGGGACCAGGGAACAGAACTGGCCTTTGTGCTTCACCAGAGACAGCGCCATGCTTTCTGAAACCATCACCCGACACTGGTAGCATGCTTTTCGTGAATGAGCGACATGCTCACAAAAGCATCTTTAATGGTTACCAGTATTTGCGAGCAGTAAAAACTGCAGTTCAAATTTAGAGAGAATCTTAGCCATCCACAGTGTCACTGGAGAAGCAGAGGTAGGGAGTCAGGAGTTCAAGGCCAGTCTGTACTCTATGAGCCCTTCTCTGTCTGTCTCTGTTTCTGTCTCTCTCTCATACACACACACACACACACACACACACACACACACACAGAGAGAGAGAGAGAGAGAGAGAGAGAGAGAGAGAGAGCGAGCGATATCTTTGTAAGTGACTAAGTAAACTTTCTAAAATCTCTCTCAACGTTGTGAATGAGGGCTGGGTAGATGCTGAGCAGGTAAAGGTACTTTCTGACAAGCCTGATGACTTGAAGTTCATAAGACCTATGAGTGGATGGAGAACCAACTCTCATAAGTGTTGCCATGGGTGTGCATACCCCCCACACACACACATCCATAGAGGGGTGGAGAGAGAAAGGAATGACACTTAACTTAAAACTTTAGCACTTGCATGCCTTGGAATGGTTAGCAAGCCAAGTAGTCATTAAAGCAAATCCATGAATTGTTATTAGCATATGTTATGATTTAGCTATATAAAAAAAAACCCACCCTCCATCTACTCTACCTAATCTTACTGTTAATTAATATTGTACTCAAGGTCTTAGGAACTACACAGTTTCTGTTTGAACACATTGAAGGAAAAGACATTCTTTTCCTTCTCCTATTTCTTTCCGAAACAGCTTGTGTCTCTAAAATGAACAGTATGTACATAGAAAATGACTAAGCACTCTAGTTAGAAAAGAACACCATTCCATCTTCACTTCAAAGCCCACAGATGAACAGTGGCCACAGACAAAGAAACAGAACCTTCCACTTTAACATTGGTATGAGTAAAATGCAGGCTCTAGCCAGGCACAGTGGTACAAGTCTTTAACCCCAGCACTTGGGAAACAGATGCAAGTGGATCTCTTAGAGTTCAAGGACAGCCAGTGTACAAAGCAAATTCAGGTCAGCCAGGGCTGCGGTGAGACAGTAAGACCCTGTCTCAAAGACAAGACAGCAATACCGAATGTACATTCTGTGGCTGGAGAGATAGCTCTGCAGTTAAGCACACGGATTGTTCTTCCAGAGGTGCTGAGTTCAATTCCCAGCACCACATGGTAGCTTACAAACATCCATAACTCCATTCTAGAGGATCTGATGCCCTGTTCTGACTTCCATGGACACAGGACATACATGCAGACAAACACCCATACATATAAAATTTTTTTTAAAGGCTATAAGTTCTAGATATAGAACATCTATGTAATTTTGGTTAGGTTACTTAACCTCTCTGCCTTAACTATCTATAAATAAAGTTAATTGTAATAACTACTATATATAGCTATAAAAATAAAACTGCATTAAATGCAGAGTCTGAGACATGGGAAGTACTTAATAAATAATATTCATTACATCATCATCATTATCTGAATTGTACTATTTTATCAGCTATTTCAGGGTAAATCATGAGGTATCACCATGGAGTATACCTATAAATTCTACTTCATTATTATAGTGATACCTATAGTCTAAAAAGTAAACGAGTTTGTGACATGTATCCATGTGGGCAAAAAAGCTGAAATGTTCGAGTCAAGAATTATAAAAAGAAAGGAAATCTAATTATGTTACAGTGGCCCTTAGCAAAGTATACTGTGATATGTACAGGTCGGTCATCTATTTCAGCTGAACGGTGTAGCCAGCTCTAGAATAAACAGTATTAGTCATCTGTATCTTCTCTGCGTGCATGCCTAACTTGAACGATGAAAGAATTACTCAAACTTGTTAAAGAAAATTGTCAGAGATCTGAAAATATGCTTACTAGGAAACAATGCTGCTTTGCATAAAAATATAAACCTGTGTTGGGGGATGGTTTGGGGCCCTGGGTATTCAGACGTTATTTATGCCAGGCGTTTGGTTACAGAGTAGAAGACGGTGTGGGCAAGCATCTCTGGTCTCAATGCTATGTAAAGATTGTTCTTAATCACTACTGATTGGTTAATAAAGAGTTGACCAGCCAATTAGCTGGGCAGAAGAGAAGAGGGCAGGACTTACTTCCCATTCCAGGCTGGGAGTCCCAGAGAGAGACAGGAGAATAGAGAGTAGTGAGGGAACCACAGAGGAAGGTGTGGAGAAACCATGTGGAGAGACCAGGAAGATTCACTGTGCAGTCACAATGAGAGAGCAGCCATGAGAACACACATGGACCAGGGCGAGCCACGGCAAGACCCAGATACAGGTAAAGGACCACTGGTTGGCTAGTAGCAGTCCAATCAGGTTGGAACAGCTCAGAACCTGCCCAGTTTATAAAAATACCAGTTCTTGGGGCTGGAGAGATGGTTCAGCAGTTAAGAGCACTGACTGCTCTTCCAGAGGTCTTGAGTTCGATTCTTAGATGGTGGCTCACAACCATCTGTAATGGGATCTGATGCCCTCCTCCGGTGTGGCTGAAGACTGCTATATTGTATTCAGATACATAAAGTAAATAAATCTTACAAAATAAAAACCCCAGTTCTTTGTGTCTTTGTTTGGGAGCTGAAAGGGGCTCGAGCAGAGAGTAGACATGCCCTGCAGTTACTTGGGAGCCAAAGGGGTTAAGAAAAACTCCTCGAAAGAATTTATAGCTACAAAGCTCCGAACCTGGAGGGAGCTGGCGAGATGGCTCAGTGAGGAGCTGCTGCGTAAGCAAGAGGACCCAGGCTAAGATTCCCAGCAGCCACATAAAAGCCAGGTGTGGTAGTGTTTTCTTGTAAACCTCCCCCACAGGGGAACGCAGAAACAGGTGGGCTGCAGAGTTGACTGGCTCGTCAAAATAGTACCAGATTATTCTCTTACCCTGTCTCAAAAATGAGCTAGAAAGGAATAGAAGAAAATACTCAGTCAACTTCTGGCCTCCAGACATGTGTCCACAAGTATGCCCTCCTACACACATTCATGCATATACCATATACAAGCACATGCACACACACACGCGCGCACACACACACACACACATACATACATACATACACACACACACACACACCCCTACACATCTACAGACACCTTACATATACTTTCCGAAGGCTGAGACCCTTTTATGTATTTCCTCATGTTGTGGTGACCCCCAGCCATAAAATGCTTTTGTTTCTATTTCCTAACTATAATATTTGACAATTATGAATCATAATATAAATAAATGACACGCAGGTTATCTGATATGTAAAAGCCCAAAAGGGACGAGCCCCACAGGTTGAGAACCACTGACTAGACAATTTATTACTGCCACCTACTGCAAGTCTTTTGAATTACTTTTGTTTTGTAGGAAGGTAACACATAACACATGCCTTGAAAAACAGGCATACGATTACTTTTCTTTTTGCTGTGAAAATGAGGTACAGTCCTCAAGGTGAACCATTTTGAGTAATAGGCCACTAAACAACGCCACTATTGTGTGAACCCAGTATGCCCACATTACCTAAATGGTACGGGTCACATGCTTGACAAAGCGTCCTGATGCACAAGAAACAGTGAGCATAAGACATCTAAGGATTCTGCAACACAATCTATTAGCTTAAGGTGGCCTTCCTTCAGTGAAAGAACGCAGCCGATGACAATGAGTGCAGCAGAGTCCTAAGTAATAAATGTATTATCAACTACTATATGCTGCCTAATGCATGCACTACGTGTCTGCACGATGACTGCATGTACTGGCATTTCCACGATCATGCTCTAGCCTCTGTGTTATGAGTGTTCCATCAATTCATATACGCAGTCCATCACTGATGACTACACTGTTATACAGCAATGGCTACATTTTAAATTATGTGCATTTATTTCTTGTATGTGTGTGAATGCACGCGCGCACGTGTACATATGTATGTGTGTGGACACAATCATACCGGTACCTGAGTTGAGGTCACAATATTCAGGAGTCAGTTCTGTCCTTCTACCATGTGGGTTCTGGAACTCAAACTCAGGTTGTCTGGCTTAGCGACAAGTACTTTTACCCACTGAGCTATCTAACCAGCCCCCTCACCGCATTTTAAACAAACTCTTCTCTTTTATGGAACAACAGTATAGATCGATTGCTCCTTCCTTTATTGTTAATGTCCAATCACATGCTTTGTGAATCATTCAGGCAACCTGGGTAGCACATTTTTAAACATCTATTATTTGTGTGTGCATGCACGCATGTTTGTGTCTGCACATGCCTATGGAGTCAGTATTCTGTTACTTTATATGATCCTCACAGCAATCAAAACCAGGTAGGTACTAAAGTCATTCATAAATAGAAAAAATATTTCTACTTGTGAATAAACACAAATCTTACAAACTTCAAGAATTCCTAATATTGACTCAGCACTGTTTTGCATATCAAACACATTTTTAAAATTTACAAATGGGAAATCTTTCTTCCAGAGCACAACTTGCCTAGGAGCTATGTTAGGAGAGAAGCTGCACTTGCTACAAGGTTGTTTCTGCAACACTCACAATGTCCCACTTCTACCTTTCCCTTAACATGGTGACTGCATGGAAACTAGGAGTCTACACTTGGATACCATGCCCTCCTACTGAAGTCCTTCCCTCTTGGCTTCTGTGATGAGTGAGCCTCTCCTGATCTGCCTTCTCACAGATCTTCCTTTCTGTGTAGCCTCAAGTCTTCCAGTGTTCTCAGGACTCTGTCCTGGCCCCTCTTCTTATATTAGCATTTCCATCCCTTTCTGCATATCATCCACTTTATGTTTCTAGTACCCCCTGCACCAAAATAATGCTTAGTCATCATTTTGCCCTGACCCAACTGAGCTGACTAACTCCATAAACACCCAGCTGTAAGGACAAACGTACCTGGATGTGTGCGACTGTTTTTCCAAAAGCTTTTCTTTGTCTCACATAGTTCCTGGTTTCTTCAAACATGAACTCACAGGCAGAAATTGCCAAATCAGCAATTAAAAGCCTTTCCTAGAACCCCAAGATTAAATAGTAAGCATTATTATGTGAACCATTTTCACAGCACTTCCTATAAATAATCTTCATAACAAACTTCTAAAGATTGACTTTTAACTCACCTCTTAGCTCTACGAAAAAGCTCCCACAGACATCTGTGATGATTGAAACAAATCTAAGAACAGCACTAAGGTGCTTTGCTTGTAACCACACTGTCTACCTCAGAGATGCCATTAACTCCATGGTTGGTTGGTTTTCCTCATTGCATCTACTAGAGAACAGGTGTGGAGCTCAACATCCTCAAATACACAGTTCAAATTCTACCAACTAGTGTAAAATAGCGTTAGTCACGGGATTTCACCATGCTGGCAATTTCTGAAGTCTACCTAACCACTGGAGCCACTAGCTTTCTTCAATTTCAGGCTTAGCTTGCACCATAGCTGCTGCCAGGCGAAAAGGCAAATGCACACTTATAGCAATAGGCGTGCGTGAACGATTAGGCAAATTCTGGTCACAAAGCATGAAATCTGAAGACTGCGACGTGAAGAACCTTTCTCTTAAAAACCTTCTCACCTTTGACTCACAGTTGTTTACGACCTGCCAAATGTTCTTGGTGATGTTTCTTTACAAAGAGCTAAAAGTTCTTCACTTAAGTCGAGGTCATTCTGAGGAACCACAGAAACAGAATACCTATTGTCCTTACTTCTGTTTGGTTGGGTCCCGCTGAGTTCAATTATCTACTTATCTGGTTTGTAACAGTGATACTTCTTTATGTGCAACTTTAAATTACTTTAAATATGATCTTTGTGGCGCAACCTTGACAAGTGTGGATCTATTTAGACGGCTCTGTAGTCTGTTTTTGTTCGGTATGAAACCGGAAGTATCAAACCGGAAGTATCTAACCGGAAGTATCTAACTGGAAACGGCATCCTTAGGCATTTAATACCTGTGGGAGCTCTTGCATGAGGTAGTAGAAGCCTTTATTCTCTTCCCCAAGTAGGGCACTAGCTGGCAATCGGACATCTTCAAAGAATAGTTCTGCTGTGTCCTAAGAAACATGAATCAAGCAGAGAATGAGTGCTTTCACTTCCCAGTAACCCAGTAACGAAGAAGAACCAAAAACACAAACTGGAGTGGACCTGGAGACTAAACGTTAAGTATAAGTGATGAGTCAGGGAGTTTTATTTAAATCCGGCTCATTCCACAATGGTGGCTTTCTCGATGCAATACACAGTCATTCAGGTTCTCTAGGTCCTGGGAAGTTACACTTTCTAACACACATTAAGCAAAACATGTTCTCTGGTAATATATACCAAAATAATGTCATTACTTCGCAACCTTCTAAATTTCACAAACAGGTGGTTTATTCTAATAAACCATTTCTAAAGCAGATATACAAAACACCCTGATTCCTTCCCATAGCTGAGTATGACAGCGACAGTGACATGACTGAGGACAAGTCTTCCTTGTCATTTGTGAAAACAATACCCTGCATTTGGCTCAGGAAGACGCCATGAGTAACTCTGTATAAATCTACTTTCTGACTGAGAGTAAACACAGTTAAGTTACCAGAGTCTGATTCAAACCACAGCTTACCTGGGCTTTCAATCCCATCTTATGTAGCTTCTTGCCCTTAATAAATCCTTTCATTCCATTCTCCACCAAAAAGAGGCTAATGCCATGAGCGGGCGATCGAGCTTCACGATTGGTGACGGCCACTACGATCACGAGATCACTTAACCAGCCATTAGTGATGAACACCTGCAGACACATCCAGACGCACTGTGATACCCGGTGTGCAAGCTTATACTCAGGGAGCACACACAAGAAGACTAGAACAGGTAGCAGAAGTGTCCCTGCCCCCCACTCCCAAAACACAGAGCAGCCTCTGCACAGTGGCAGTTAATGAAGAGCAGGGGGGCGGGGGTCGCTAAGGCTTCAATACTGAAATATCTACAGTTTTTTCCACTACTCATAAAATACATAGTAATAGGAAACGAATAGATCATGTCTTTAGAATAAAGCTAAATTGCCCATCCACTTGGTAAGCTGTGATTTTAGTGGGGAGCTACAGAGAGGAAAAGGGAATTTGCTTTAAATGGCACTATACTCTTACACGGATTGGATTTTGAAAAGATTTTTTGTTGTTCATTTTTATACAGATTGGCTACTTCTTTCAAATCTGCCTCTAAGTAAGGAAAGCATTATGGTTAAGTGTATGTGTGTGTGTGGAGGGGGGAGCAGTTCGGGGTGTGTGTGGAAGGGAGTTGTGGGGCAGAACGACAAGCTAAACGGGAAATAGGGCCGGTGATCCAAAGCACTCCATAACTGACACTTCATTGTGCAGTTTGCCTGGGGCCATCTCAACTGTCAGGGCTTAGTCATCCTCAAGTCACCCCCTGAGAACCCAGTGCTCTCTCTTCCCCATTTTTATGAGACGGGATCTCACTAAGCAGATGGCCTGAACCTGTTCTATAGCCCAGGCTGCCCTGGAGTTTAAAGTCCTTCTGTTTCAGCCTCTAGAGTACAGGGGTGTACCTCCATGCCCAGCTAAGCCACATTGCCTGATACAATCTAGACCTGCTGGATTCCACAAAGTGATTCACGAGCAGAGCGTATCCGTCCCACCCCATACTCCTCCCCAACAATGAATGTCAACATAACTTCTACTTTACCCAATGCTTTGATAAACGATGCTGTCGTCTGCTTCCCAGTCTGCTTGGCGCCACTTTTACTGTTTGAGTGTGCTTACTTCCTTTTCTACTATTGCCACTAACTCTCCTCCCAGTCCTCCTCAGGGCTTGCACAAGGATCTAAGACAGCTCTCACTGCAACTCCATCATCCACCAGGTGCTCAGAGGGGCTGCTCTAAACGGCAGTATGATCACGCCAAGACCACACTCCAACATCTTAGAATGGCTAGCTTCAAGGTACATTCCAACCCTTAGATCAGGCCTCACAAAACACATGGTAACTCACACCCCCTGCCTCTGCTCTCATCCTATTTTGCCTCCGTTTCCTGGCCTCCAGTAAGCTCTACTAAAGCACTTGTCTCACATATTCCAAAGCCTTCCAGATCCATGTGTCTTTGATAATCATATTTCCTCCCCCATGGAGACTCTTAACTCTAGCAGCACAAATCCTATGCATCTCGAACTAAGCTCAAGTATCACGTCATCTAAAATTCTTCCCAGTCTTCCAAACTGAGTTAAGAACTCCTAATGTACCGTCAATGCCAGGCTTAGACAAGCTGTTTTGTTTATGTGACACCAAAACCAGGACTTACCTATACAAGGCACATATGGTACCACTGAGTCCACATACTACAACACTTAGGTAACTGCTTCCTAAAGTTGATTTGAACAACACCATTGATTCAAGATAGTCTATAAAAGGAATTTTTCTAGGATACAATATATACTATCTTCAATTCTTAAGAGATTAACAATGCCCACTGGCATGTCAAAGAATGAGAAGTTCTCCACATTTCTCCAAATTTCGTTGACGCTACCACTATATAGGAATTACTGATGTCAGAGAACAAACTGTTACTAGACACTGACAATGTAAATTTGAAAATCAGACTTTCAGGAACCTGACAGTACCTCAATATTATTTGACTTTGTAAAAATAAAAACATTAGCTTAAAGAAGGTGGAAACATTTTTTTAAAATTGTACAAAGTTAACACGACTTAGTTGTATATCCTTGTAATGCCAGCACTTAGGCAGATAACAAAGGAGGGTTATGAGTTCAAGGCTATCCTGGCCTCTACAGCAAGATCCTGTCTCAAACAAAGAAACAGGCCAAATAATAACAACCAAACAATAAATCCCATCCACAAACAGCCTTTGTATTAAAAAAAAAAAAACCTCTCATA